>NC_079453.1:17443666-17778666 GCF_903798145.1 Danio aesculapii
CACACATCCTGGAGTCATTGTCTAACAGCAGCCCTACATGGTACCAGAAGCTCACCTAAAGCTGGCTATAGTGGACAAAGTGACAAAGTTGCTGAAGGTGGGGTTAATTGAATCGTCCTGTAGCCCGTAGTCCAGCCCAGTAGTGATGGCCAGATGGCACCCTTCACTTCTGGAACGACTTTCAGAATTCAATGAGACCTCTAGCTTCAACGGGTTCCCAATGCCTTGAGTGAATGAGCTCCTGGATTGACTCTGCAGTGCCTGCTTTATAACCACACTGGACACTGGCAAGTACCCCTCTCACCGGAGGCAAAAAATGGTGTTTACCACCCCTGGAGGACACCGGCACTACTGTGTCCTTCCCTTTGGCCTGCACAGAGCTCCAGCCACCTTTCAGAGGGTGATGGACATTTACCTCAGACCACATCAAACTATGCAGCAGCCAACCTGGATGATGTGGTGGTTCAAGGTGTTGGGAGAAACACCTTATCTATCTGCGGATGGTGCTACTAGAGCTACGATAGGCTGGACTTACAGCTAACCCCTGAAAATGTCATCTCTGGCTTGCAGAGGCGAAGCACCTGGGATAACATATCAGCTGGGGGCTTATCCAGCCACAGAAGCTGAAAGTCAACGTTCTACAGAAGAACCCCCGGCCCACCACAAAAACCCAGGTACATGCTATTTTGGGGTTAGCGGGCTACTGTAGGTGTTTTATCCCTAACTTCTCGTCCATAGCCAGCCTGCTGACAGACCTGACAAAGAAGGGGCAGCTAGAGAAGATTCCCTAGAGCCTGGCAGCAGAGGCATTCCAGAGACTCAAGGAGGCTCTATCCTCATCCCTGGTGCTACATGCCCCAGACATCAGCTGACCCATCATCCTTCAGATGGATGCTTCTGACTCTGGATTGGATGCAGTACTTTTGTAAGTCCATGAGGAAGAGCACCACCCAGTCATGCTTTTGCAAAATGAAATAACATTACATATTTAACAGCCAAGATTTCTCAAATATGCTTAGGCTGCTTTCTCTTCAAAATGCATCTCTTATGTGCCCTTAACTCGTGCTTTTAATAATTGTAACGTTATGGAACCAAAATGGAAGAAAACAAAACTAAAGGCTTTTCGTTTGGCATGGAAAGAAAGTATACTTAACTTTACAAAAGATTTAAAGAGGTGGTCCACTATGATATCCTATTTTAAACTTTAGTTTTTGTATAATGTACCTGTGTGAACATAAACAACATCTTTGAATGTAAAGCTAAAGCCAGTTTCACACCGTAAGCATCAGCAGTGCGTGAGCAAAGCATGAGCAGCGCATGTTTTTTCGGCGTATATGTAAACAGATTAGAGCTTTCATACCGCACGCAGCAGCAGCGCGTCAGTGCGAGGCGTGAGCATCGCTGAAGTAGCAGTGATACCAAAAGATAGTTTCGGAGCTAGGTCTATTTTTGCCGTGCTGCTCACGCTCAAATAAAGTGACAGTGCATTGATAATGACCAAAAACAGATTGAATGACAGTAAAAAGTAGCGATTTTACCTAATAAATGTGTTAATAATATCCACTGATTTATATATAGTCAATCAAATTAACTTAAACAATTAAAAACTGCAACAAACATTTATTTAGGGCCAAACTACAAAACCAAATATAAAACAATTTTAGTATCTATTTTGCTTAAGTTGCACACTAGTGTTGCAGGAGAGGGGAAATAGAAACTGGCTGCTTTAAGACAGCTATTTACAGGAGTTGTAGTCCATAGCGAAGTGTATTGTGGGTAGTGTAGTTCGACACGCATGCTGGATGATGTGAGCTCGCCGTGTGCTGTGCAGCTGAAGCAGAGGAAGAAAGCTTTATTCGGCTTTATTTTATGTTTACTAAAGTTATTCCACCCAGGAGCTGTTTGCACTGTGAACCTGACAACACGAAAATAAGTAAAAGAAGGGCATGCATTAATTACTTTTGTCCGTCTCATCCTTTGCATGAGCTGTTACTCTGCCACTGGACATTACTGAAGCGGAGAAAGTAACACTAGTTTGATCATGTATAAATATCATTATAACTATAATTTTATAATTTTATATCATTATAACTATAGTCGTTTAACAAAGGGGCGTGGTCACGAAGACACTTTAACGTTAGTAGTAGAGAAAGCTAAAATGGCATCCACATGCTGCAATTTTCATGTTTCTGTAATTGGGCTTCCGAAGGATGTAACACAAAGAGAGATGTAGTTTTACTTTATTTTCAATTATGTTCCAGAAAATTATAAAAAAGATAGCTATCTAGCATTTGACAAAGGACAGCTTCAAGAATCTATTTTTGTTCAGTGGATTCAGCCAAAATCCTCTCATAGAAGGAGCAGTCCCAACAATAATAGAAGAAGCTGTGGTTTGTGAGTCACAACCTTTAAGTATATTTATTTGTTAAAATAGATATCTTACTTGTGTAGATTCTAGCATTAACTTTATGTTGTAACAAGGACATAAGGGCGCAAACAAGGATGTAAACAATGGGAAATGCTATTTGGCACTGTTAACAATTTAGCTACAAATATTTCATAATTATCTGTCAAACCCCTGTAAACACCTACCATCTTCACCGGCACTAAAGATATGTAAACATTTCATATTACTTACACATGCTTATAACCTAAATACATATATGAAAGTAACTTGTCAAAATTTTATTTTAGAGACAAGGCATGACATTTATCTATGTCCTCTCTATTTTCTGTGTCTGATTCAGGCTCAAACTGATATGGCTACCCTGACATAATTTGCACACAAGGGCAAACCGCATGTTAGCTGGGGTGTGACTTTCCTTGTGATGCGGAGGTGTTCCACTATTCACAACACATTAGGTTAGCTGACCAATCAGACCCCTTTCAGGCAGTGGCGAGGCTACATAAGGGCCTGGGTGGCACTGGTCCACTCAGATCAGAGGCTGGCCTACTCAGACAAAAAAAAAATTAAAGCTGAAAAATCCTGCATAAAACAAGTGCTATTGTAAGACGGAATATGAATGTAATTTCATGTTGACCAATAACAGCGCTCTTTAGTCATTTTAAGTTTACAGTTGCCAAATTTACAGTTGCACAAAAAAACGTAATTGTCCAACGTTTGCGCTGCACTTTGCACTGAAAAACATTTTTGTTTTTGAGTGGATTTGACTTTTGAGGCACAGTTATGAAAGCAAAACAAAAATTGATGTCCAGTGTCCAGCTGACTATTCTGATTTGCTGGTCAAGGACATTATAATGAAATGAGCATTGTGACAAATATATGATAATGTATTATTCTCTTCAACTTGTTTTTTAGCATTTAATAAAATCCCTTATTTTAGTAGTTTTCATTGTGCGTAGTGTAATAATCAAGTCTAAAAAATAAATCAGCAGAACATATGTTAATCTTATTAGCAGTGTTGAGTAAAAAGTTATACATTACAATCTAAAGTCACTTAAAATAGCTACTTAGTTATTTTTTAAAGGATCACAAAACCCCAAAACACATTTTTATGAGACGTTGACGTTGATATATATATACATACTATTCGGACATATAAATTTCACAAAAATATTGGTTGTTTTTGTATTGTTTTATGGCCCTTTGCATTCATTCAACTTTTGATTTTAAACGAATAGGAAATCGACAATAAACATGCAGTTACCTAATATAAATCCTGTTTCTCCAGTCTCTGCTCCAATACCGACGTCAACACCAGGAAATCCTTTTATGGCAAGCCCTCGTCTAGCATACCCAAAGAAGTTCGACGACAGTCCAGAAAAACGTAAAGGCTTCCTGCTTCAATGCTCTCTGTTTATCGCCCAGCAGCCTTTCCTATACCCCACGGAGAATGGTCAAATTGCCTTTTTCTGCTCACTGCTCACAGGAAAAGCCCTAAAATGGGCTACAGCTGTCTGGGATACAAATTGTCCAGTGTTTCCCAGTTATAAAAAGTTTCACGAACTGACTCAAAGAAGTGTTTGATGTTCCCGAAGCAGGGGAGGAAGCAGGTGAGCAAATTATAAAGTTACGTCAAGGAAAATCTATGGCTGCCGATTTTTCTAATTAATTTCGTACTTTAGCAGCCCAGTCAAAATGAACCCGATGCACCTCTCAAATTGCATTTTCACAGAGCACTGAATCCTGAATTACAAACTGAACTCGCCTGTTGAGATGAGAGCAAAACAGGAGGAGGAGCTCATTAATCTCACCATACGGCTCAACAACCTCATGCGCTCACGTAAATCACACTTTAAGGGAAACGCATTTCCCTACCAATCTCCAGAAACCTCAGAGCCAGAAGCTATGCAAATTTGCCATACTCGCCTCATTCCAGCTGAATGAAAATGCAGACTTCACAACAATTTATGTCTTTATTGTGGAGAAACCGGTCATATGAAGTCAAACTGTCCGGTTAAACCCCAAGCTCCGCCCACTTTAACGGTAAGCACTTATTTCCAGTTCCCAAAAGAAAGTTTGCTTACCCGTGCAAATATCTTTTATTAACCACGTCATAAATACATCAGCATTTGTTGATTCGGATTCAGCTGATAATTTCATTGACCTGGCGTTTGCCAAAAAACATTCCCCTCATGCCTTGTGTATCTGTGTTGACAGTGGCGGCGCTAGAAGGCAGACCATTAAGTAATGGTCAAGTTCAAGCCATAACTGAAGAAATAACACTTTCCACTAGAGCTTTACACACCAAAAAAAATGCATCTGTTTGCCATACAAACTCCTGATAATCCCATTATTCTCAGACTCCCATGGCTCCAGAAACATGAACCAACATTTTCCTGGTCAAATGCTCAAGTCATCCAGTGGTCAGACACATGTTTAAAAACTTGCATCAACCTGCCAAAACCACATAAAATTCAGGCAGCATCAGTTGATTTAACCCCTTCAGACACTCACATTATCCCTTCTGAATACTCTTGACTTGCTCGAAGCATTCAGCAAAACCAGAGCCTCTCAACTTCCTCCTCATCAGTTATGTGATTGTGCTATTGACTTCCAGGAACTGTTCCACCAAAGGGTCGAGTTTTCCCTCTCTCACAACCTGAGACAGAGGCTATATGAAGTCTTACATAGAAGAGGATTTATCAAAAGGCTTTATAGTTCCATCAACCTCCCCAACCTCTGCAGGTTTTTTTTCGTGAAGAAAAAAGATGGTTCACTTAGACCCTGCATCGATTATAGAGGCCTGAATAAAGTAACTGTAAAATTTCCATATCCACTCTCTCTGGTGCCCTCAGCTTTGGAACAACTTCGTTCTGCTAAGGTATTCACTAAATTGGATCTTCGCATTGCTTATTATCTCATTCGTATTCGTAAGGGTTTTTCCACGACCACTGGTCACTATGCCTACAGAGTAATTCCCTTTGAATTAGCCAACAGTACCTCCATATGCCAAGCATTTATTAATGATGTTTTCCGTGACATGCTCGGAAGATGGGTCATAGTTTATATGGACGATATCCTGGTCTATTCTGATTCCCTGGAGTCACATGTCAAACACGTCAGGTCAGTTCTCCAACGTCGAATTGCACATCAGCTATAAGCCAAACCTGAAAAATGTGAGTTCCAAAAAAGATCCATCACTTTTCTTGGATATGTCATTGGCGCTGATGGCCATGGGTTTTTTCACCATGGATGATAACAAAGTTCAGGCAGTCTGTAAATGGCCTAGACCTACCACAGTTAAAGAAATGCAGAGATTTCCAGGGTTTGCCAACTTCTATAGAAGGTTTATTCGAAACTTCAGCACAATCGCTGCTCCACTTACCTCCATGACGAAAGGGACTAGACAACACATTATCTGGACACAGGAAGCAGAGAGTACATTCTCCCACCTCAAGCAAAGATTCTCTTCAGTTCCTATCTTGCGACACCCAGACCCTAAACGTGAGAAGTTGACGTATCCAGTACTGGTATTGACGCAGTTCTCTCACAACATTAGGGTGATCCAGCTAAATTATACCCCTGTGCCTTTTTTTCTAGAAAACTTAACTCTGCTGAACAAAATTATGATGTGGGTAACCATAAATTATTATCAATGAAGGCAACTTTTGAAAAATGGCGACACTGGCTAGATGGAGCTAAATTCCCCTTTACTGTACTCACAGACTACCAAAATTTAGAATATCTGTGTTCAGCTAAACGAATAAATCATCGTCAGGCTCATTGGGCTCTTTTCTTTACACGCTTCAACTTTGTTGTATCTTACCGGCCTGGAACAAAGAACACAAAAGCTGATGCCTTATCTTGCCAGTTTGAAACTGAATTACACCCCATTCCCTCTAAACCCTTACTTCACCCAACTATCGTTGTAGCACCCATACAGTGGGATATCCAAACTGAGATTCGGGAAGGACTACTTACTAATCCCACTCCCGTTGAGTTTCCCCCAGACAAACTCTATGTACCAACCAACCTGCGTGACAGTTCTTCTACTATCCCACAACCTTCCCAGCACTGGTAATTCTGGTGTCAATGCCACACTCAAAATAATTTCTAACAAGTACTGGTGGCCCTCTCTACGCTCTGATGTAATTAAGTATGTAAAGAATTGTGAGGTCTGCAATGTTTCAAAAGCCTCAAAACAATTACCATCCAGCCTGCTGAAGCCGCTACCTATGCCACAGAGACCTTGGCCTCACAATGCAACTGACTTCATCAGTCATGACTTGACCATCTCCAGGGGGAACACTTCCATTCTCCCAGTAATTGATTGTTTCTCCAAAGGATGTTGACTCATACCATTACCTAAGCTACCCACAGCTCTTGAAACCACTGAAGCACGCTGTCATGTTTTCAGATTTTATGACATACCTGATGACATTGTTTCTGACCGTGGACCCCAGTTCACTTCTCGCTAGTGGTCCGAATTCTTTAAAACCCTCAATGTAAACGTAAGCTTAAGATCTGGATATCCTCCTGAATCTAACGGTCAAACTGAAAGACTTAACCAAGAAATTAATTGTTTCCTAAGATCATATTGCCATAGAAATCAGGATGAATGGAGCTTCTTGTTTTGGGCAGAATACGCACAGAATTCCCTCAGAAAGCAATGCACTGGACTCACACCTTTCCAATGCATCTTAGGATTTCAACCACCTCTCTTTCCCTGGTCTGTAATATCTCCGACCTCTGTGGTTCCCCCTGATCGCCACCAGAGGTCACCGTCACCAGACTACTAATCCAGTTTCACTACATCTCCCAGTATTCCTCCTGTCTGATTACCCTGGCACCTAAAAGCTATCCAAATGACTATTTATACTCAATCTCTGCTGCTACTCATTATGAAGTCTTTTTTTTTTTGCCCCGCATACAATTTTGAGCATTTCCCTGTTTTCTGACCTGAATATGTGTTTTGACCTGACGCATTGCCGATGCATCTTTTTTAGATACCCTATCTTGACTAGTTAACCTAATTTACCTAGTTAAGCCTCTAAATGTCACTTTAAATGTCAAGCTGTAGAGAAGTGTCTTGAAAAATATCTAGTAAAATATTATTTACTGTCATCATGGCAAAGATAAAATAAATCAGTTATTAGAAATTAGTTATTATAACTATTGTTTAGAAATGTGTTTAAAAAAATCTTCTCTCCTTTACACAGAAATTGGGGGGAAAAATTAACTAGGGCTAATAATCCAGGGGGTAATAATTCTGACTTATTCTATATATTCTGATATATATATATATATATATATATATATATATATATATATATATATATATATATATATATATATATATATATATATATATATATATATATATTCAGCAGCAGGAACTTGGAAAACTAGTCAGGATACAGGGAAAGATGAATGCAGCAATGCACAGAAACATCCTGAATGAAAACCTGCTTCAGAGTGCATTTGACCTCAGACTGGAGCAACGGTTCATCTTCCAGCTGGACAATGAACCAAAGCACACAGCCAAAATATCAATGGAGGGGCTTCACAACAACTCTGTGAATGTCCTTGAGTGGCCCAGCCAGAGCCCTGACCTAAATCCTATTGAACATCTCTGAAGAAATCTGAAAATGGCTGTACACCATCACTTCCCATCCAACCTGATAGAGCTTGAGAGGCAAAAGAGGAAAGGGCAAAAATTCCCAAAGACAGGTGTGCCAAGCTTGTGGCATCATATTAAAAAAAAACTTGAGGCTGTAATTGCTGCCAATGGTGCATCAACAAAGTATTGAGCGAAGACTGGGAATACTTACGTACATGTTTTTTTTCAGGTTTTTTATTTTTAATAAATTTGCAACAATTTCAAATAATCTTTTTCACATTGTCATTATGGGGTATTGTGTGCAGAATTTTGAGGAAATAAATTAATTTAATCCATTTTGGAATAAGGCTGTAACATAAAAAATGTGGAAAAAGTGAAGCGATATCAATACTTTCAGCATGCACTGTATTCTATAATTTGAACCACATACAGTTAGCATATGCATAAAATAAATAAAAATGTAAATTAGCAGTAGTATTACACATTAAAATAACTAATGATGGCTTGCTTGACTGATAGTGACAGCTCTTTGGATCTCCTCTTGAGAGTTGACAGAAACAGATTCCAAATGCAAATAGCACACTTGAAATTAACTCTGGACCTTGTATCTGCTTATTGTAATTGGGATAATAAGGAAATAACACACACCTGGTCATGGAACAACTTAGAAACAAATTGTTCAATTACTTTTGGACCCTTAACAAGTGGGAGGCACATGCGAAAACTGTTGTAATTCCTACACCATTGTAATTCTTACTTAAATTTAAGCTAGCAGTCTGCAGTTAAAGCACATTATGTTTGTTTAATTTCAAATCCATTGTGTTGGTGTATAGAGTTAAAATGTTAGAATTGTGTCGATATCCCAATATTTATGGACCTATATATATTTATAAATTTTTTTTATTTATTTTTATTTATTTATTTATTTATATATTTTTTTCTTTTTTTCTAATGATTTGGTGATATAAAAATGTATGATTAGGTGATATAAAATACAAATCCAATCAGATCACTGCCTGTGCAATGAATAGTGTAAAGTATGAGCAACATCTTCAAGTAGCCTGTAATAATTTGAGAGCCGAACCAAAAGAAGTTTAAGTGCAATAGGCCTTCACAAGGTAAGCCGCAATTTCTCACAGACAGCCATGCATTCTCTTACACACAACAGGACTTTTTTTTGATACATTCTAAAACCCTGGATTAATACAAATTAACAAACTTTCAAATGAACTAATTAAACATATATCTATAATTCCTAATAAATAATGGTTAGTAGTTCAGACTAACAGATGAGCCTGTTGTCTGTACAATTTCCACTGATATATTATTTTACTATAGTGAACTTTACATTTGCTCTTCACGAGAAAATAATATTGTGTTAAAATGTTACAGTGGGCCCAATATTACCGAATATAGGCTTCTTTTTGGTGCTGCCAATTGTGTGTATTCTATTTTATGCAGGCCTACTGCATGAAACAATAAAAACAGGAAGGGCATTTGGTAATTGCACATGTGATGCGCACAGAAATCAGTGCACTGGCTGGCCAATGTCAAATTATGTTCTCTTTAATGCTGCTGCTTAAACTGTATACATTTGTTTTAAACGACAAAACTTTAATCAAGCTTAGCCTTTAAATAATCTTATAGCTAAAACATGTTTTATGGTCACACATTCACATTTTTCTTTCTCACTTTCTCAGTTATGGCCAAGTCACATCACAAAATGTTTGTTGTTATCTGATATAGGTCCAGGTTGATTGGTTTCTGATTGGAGCCGGGCCTGCTCTATTAGTTTTATTATTAAGTTACAAGTAATATGCTATTATATTAGTACAGTTTTACAATAAATAAATCTCTCCATCCATAGCTGCAGGAATGTTTTTTGAGCATTTGGGGGCTGAGAGGGAGCGGGGGAGTGTGGTGTCGAGTTTTGCCAGGAGCTAAGTTATAAGTAGGGCCAGACAGAATCTGCAGACAGTTTTTGTTGTTTTTATTATTATTATTATTATTATTATTATTATTATTATTATTATTATTATTATTATTATTATTATTATTATTATATAGCTAGGCCTAGCTCAGAAACCATCATGCAAACTAGGTGCTGTTTGGAAATGGCTCAGAATTATTTGCATAGAAGTTTGTCAGCGAACAATGACTATATTTTAATGACAAATGTCTAATAATTCTGCTAATTTCTTGTACATTTTTATTTAAGTTATGCATATGCAATAAACACATGCTTGCTAACTTAGTGGTCCAAATGCAGTTTGATTTTGCTAAATGAGCATTGGATACTCAGAAATGTCAGCACACACCTTGTCAATTCAATTACTATATTATCAGAAATATAAAACTAGTTTTTATACACTTAGTTTAATTAGGCACTGAGGTTTGGCCTACGTATTTCACCAAGATCCACCCTTATTAAAATGTATTGCCTCCTCCCTGCCTTGAGGGCGAGCCTTCAGAGGAACCAGTATACATGATTGTCGTTTTCATGTTAGCTATAGCAGTATAAAACTAAAGTACGATTTTTTACAAATGAAGCATGAGCACACATTGTCCACAACCAATAAACCCAATAAACACAACCAAGCCCTGTGCAACACTCTTTTTAATTTTCTTTCGGACACACACTTTTTTATGATAACCTATGCACAAAGATCAACCAGGCATTTACAACACCTGCTAAAGGGTTTAAACAATCCACAAAAGACATGTAAAAGCTCTTAGACATAACTAAAATGCATTTGCCTTAATATGCTTTAAAATACATGCAATGTCCTCCTATTATATAATGAAGTCCCAAACATGTTTCTGAAGAAGGATTATTATATTTAGTGTTTAAATACATTATTTCATAAGTGCAGTAACGTTTTCAAATAACATTATTTGGCATTATTTGACACACTGAACTGCCCTGACTTGAAACACTTTCCCCATTTATTAGAGAGAGAGAGAGAGGGACTCTCACTGCCCTAGAACAGCTGGTAGCATGGATACGTCATAGTGGTTAAGTAACATCCTGATCTACTCTTGTCCACTCTGTTCACTTCTGCCTGACCCTTTTCCATTCAAATTTATCTTTCATAAATCTTGAATTCCCATAATTGTATTCTTTTAACAGAAGCTGTTGAAATTGTTTAGAATTCTTTGTTTTGAGCACCATAATTTTTACAACTACAGACGGAAAAAAATAAAAATAATTGTCATATATACATATGAATAAACATAATTGTTGATTCAAACAAGAAACAAATGGGATTTATCATTATTTTAAATTCAAAACAACTTGCTATATTGTCACTGGAAAAGTGTGCTTATAGATTATTAAACCAGTGCCACTAAATTCACAAACTGCAGAAAGTACATTTGTGTACATTTGCCTGTTACTATCGCTGCATTAAGAATTTTTCCTCTGTCTCAGGCACAGCTGTTTTGTCCGAAAGCGAACAAAGTAGCAAGTTAATTCTGAAATTTTAGCTGTAAGAATCGCCTCCCATATTCTTACCTCCAACTGCTGCTGAAGGTCTACACCACTCCAGGAGCCTTCGGTCAAGGTGTGAGGTGCCATCACAGAGAGGATATAAGTAGGGGCAGACGGAATCTGCAGACATTTTTTGCTATTTCTGCGCAGAATTTTGGTAAAAATCTGAGGATTTATGGGAGTATCATAACTAAAACCTTAATATATGAAATAAAAAGTAATACCTTTTTAACTTGTATTTATTGTTTCCAATGCAAATCCAATTAGATCCACTTTATTTGATAAACAAAGCAAGTGTCTCATATAATATATCTACTAAAAGACAGAAATTATTACTATATATTACTATTACTATATACAATTATTAACTATATTGTAAATAAATCATATCAACATTTTCATATTAGTCAATAATATTACTGAAATAATGAATATGAATTTACACACATTTACACAAGTAAATAAACAGAATCAATGATGGGCTAAAAATCTGCGGAATTCTGCGCGTGTAGATTCCGTGTGGGCCTAGCTGTAAGTCACTTTCCAAAACCTTTTCCGTCAATGTTCCACACCCATTACACTGGTATCCTTCAAACTAAACTAAAAACCCATCTCTCTCAAGAACACCTGAACCCAGGTGAATAATACCAAAACCACCTATTGAAGCACTTTCTCTCTCTTTAAAAAACTCCCACTTTAGAACTGAATTCTCTGAGCACAAACAAGTTACTTTGAATAAATAGCACTTCTTGTATGTATTGCCTTTTCTTGTTGAATCGCTGAATACCTTCTCAACTGTAAGTCGATTTGAACAAAAGCATCTGCTAAATGACTAAATGTAAACAGAATGACCCAAGCCAAACACAACAATTGAAATCCTCCTCATGCAGCGTAAAGATGCATTTTCTTTTGCATAAAGGTGCCAATTGGAAACTGATTTTGACTGGACAGTCATGAAGATCTCCAGTAACATCTTGTTATTTTTTAATAGACACAAATTACCACTTATAGAACGACTGTCAATCAATAATATAAAGCCCATTTCCTCCAGCCAGTCAAGACCCCTCCCACCATGGACCCTGGGGCTTCAGCCCCACGTATCCCTAATGTAATCCGGCCCTGGATATGCAGTCCGGGTGAATGCCTGGTGGAGTGTTCTACATATAGTTGGAGAGGCCTCTAGTAAGTCTCTTGGGTACTTCAGCTGATAACCATAACAAAGGTGAAAAAAAAATGAGTGAACATTTAATTGTGGGGATTCTATAGTTTTATAAAATATAATATATTATATACAAATGCTTGTCTTAAGACTTTTGTGAAAAAATTACGTTTTTAGTGTAGTTAACAGAGTTTGGGGAAACTGTGATGTTTTATGTTTATTATTATTTATTTATTTATTTTAATTAGTTTTTAGAAAGAAAATCAGAATTGGCTCAAATAGGCATTGGCAGGTCACACTTACTAAAAAATTGCAATCTCTAGACAATATGGAGTGGCGAGTGATGTCACTGCTCACAAAAACATTTTGATTATTTCGAAAGAAGGAATTTGAGAAATATGGGGTGTCTCCAAACCAGCACAAACAATGATTGTGGCACAAATGTACCACAAACATAGTTTTGGTGATTTATATGGGGTGCCAACTTCACAGAGGTAAAGGAGAGAATGAGTTGAGAAATGTTTAAAATATTTGTTCCAATAGAATAATGTACATGCTGTAACTGAAAAGTTATATTCTTTGTGTTTTACATTATGACATTCTAAAAAACAACAAGTGTGGCAATCGAGGGCTGTGAGGCATTAACATTTTGTCTTTACATCATCTTTTACCATTACTTTACAAATGTAATGCAAATGCTAAGTTCAATGCAGTGCTGTGCCTTTTGTCTGGGCAATACTGTCAGGCTAACTGAACCATTTTGTTGATTAGATCAGGGTGGGTAAAACTTTAGAGTCTGGACAAGACTTTAAACTATCCAATTCATTTACATCCTTTGTTAATGTTGTTCAGAGTCTTGTCTGGCTCTAAAATATCACCCACCATGACACTTGTGGTTTACACTGTGATATGGGTCACAAAAAGTCATTTAGCTGCAGCTTAATTTACATTGTGGCGAATAAAACAAAACTAGTCTGAAAAACAACTCTTAAGAGTGGACTATTTTTTAATGGTGGCTGAGTCAGTAACATACAATACATTATTACAGCATTCAACAACATGTAGCGTATATATACTCCAAACTGCCAACTCTGACCTCTGCAGCTCCTAAGTTGCACTATTTCTTGGCAACAAATACCTAAAGTTTTAGTGCCCTGTTATGTGAGAGTGGATTTTCTGCTCTGACTGCGGTATAGATCTGGGGCCTCATGTATCAAGGTTGCGTACGCACAAAAACTTTGTATATGCCAGGTTTCACACTCACGTTTGAATTTACTAACGATGAAATTAACGTAAGAATGTGCGTTGGTCTGCACCAACTTCATATCTGCCGTACATGTATTTCTTGTGTGTGTTTGTTTTATTTCCATTGGCGACTCCTAGAGGCAACTATGTTAATTTGCACACTACAAAGTATCGCACCAACACATGCATTTGCAAATGTATACAACCCTTGGCAAAAATCTATGGCAATGGTAGTGTTGGCCTTATTAGAGGACATTGTCAATGGTCGAATCCGAAGGCTCCAGATGGCAAGGTGCACGATGGGTGGTTTCTTGGTGAGTGATGTATTTAAAGATATTATTCCAGCTAAGTTTTTTATTTTTTTTATTTTTTATTGAGCGTAATTATTTAACTGCCTATCAGGAGACCGCAGACCGATACTGCCTTGATAAGAGCGGGGGGGGGTACTGTTATACCGCCCTAACAAAGTGTTCCTCTAAAACATCCCACAGACACGTATACTACTCCAGACCGTAAAGTGCCACCCACAATTGAGGCAACTCTCTCCTCAAAGGGTGTTAGTTCAGCAACCCCTGTTCCCCCGCCCCACCTGTTCGGTATCCCAACAGATTAAAGGCTGTAATTAAAGCAAAAGGTTATTCAACCAAATACTGAAACAAGGGGGTGATCCTTTGTCCAACCCATTGATTTCATTTTTTTGAGTTCATTTTTTTTTCAGACATGTTGGTGTTATATCTTTTAGTTAGGTGTTATAAGTTGCACTAAGTAAATACAGTTAGATTAAACAAAAACTGTGTCTGTCTTCATTTCAGGCTACAATGCAACAAAATGTTAATATTTTTAAGGGGGGTGATTCTTTTCTATACCCACTGTACACAGTGTTTCATACATCTGAATTTTTTACTGCATACGGACAGAGCTGTAAATGTTTTAGTATTAATTGAATGCAAGTCTTCATACATGAGGCCCAAGTCTGCAGCCTTCTCTTATTGCATGCATGTCAGTTTGCCAAAAATTAATCTGAGTTTATAGATGTTGTGTTCCAAGAAGCAGGACAGGCACATCATTTTCACTAATGAATCTCCTAAATTTTCATTATAAACAAATTAACATTGTTACCTTTTTAATTAATGTACTCCAAAATAAATGTAATTGTGGCGAGGGGGCGGGGCGTGTAAGTGAATCCCACTGAAAGAGCTCTGGACAATATGAGGAGGAACGATGGCAGAGGAAGCGGAGAGAGGTACAGCTCTGGACACGGTTATGTTGTGTTTGTTTTGGTTTAGGCAGCAGTCTGTGAGGAGCTGCCGTCCGTTTTATTAATAAATACCTCTAAAGTTTTGTCGGTTCTCCAACTCCTTCCTCCCAGCAACAAGATCAATATCTAACTTTACTACAGTAATCAATATGTTTTATCGAAAAACTGAAGTTTGAAACTGAAATCGGACTTGCTGCGATCGATCCTGATGAAAGGCAAGAGATCACTTCACTTTATATGTTACAGTAATACATTGTTGCATTGTTTACTTTTAAGCAATTCAATTCAATTAAAATAAAAAGAAGTAAATAAATACATTTGAGTTAAAAATATTGTTGCATGTCCTTGTAAATCAGTAGAACCGTTAGGCTGCTGTTTTGACCACTGAATAGATATCATATCTTTCTGTTTCTAATTATACTTTTGATATTGCAATTGATTGCATTTATGTTTCATTCATATGGAAAGGAAAATTAAAAACTGCTCTGGACACTAAATCTAGATGTTTTTTTTTTCATATTATGGTGGGACTTGAAATTGATTGGACTTGTCTAGGTGGGTCCTGGAATGAAAAGCATTCCAGACAGTAAAGGCAGACAGTAAATTAGATAAATAACATGAGGCTCTATTGTTTGTTTAATAAAAGAGCAAAGTATAGACCTGTTCTGCAGGAAATGTTTTTAAATGATTACTGTTTTTATTTATTTATAAAAAGGGGTGTCATTAGGGGGCAGGGCACCTCCCTAATACAATTTAACGGTAAACAATGGTAAACAAATCATTATTTTATTTTTTTTTATTATTTTTACAATTACATTACAAATGAATGACAAAACAAGACAATTCTACATCCAATATGAAAATATTTTTTTTCTTTTACTGAACTCTTATTCAGCTATGCCCAGGTATTTCCAGATTTTCATTATATGGCAACTTTAAAAATCTTGTCAAATGGAAACAGCCCATGATAGAGAGGGCAAATTAATCTCATCCCACTGCACACATATATGCTTTGCCCACAATATGACATGTTAGATCCACAGAAGAACAGACATTACACAAAACAACCAAAATAGAAGATGATCACCTTACATCCTGGCTTTCATCCTCTAAACTATGTCATGAGAGCCAGAGCCCCTCTTGCAACGCCCTAAAGAGAAAACAAGAAACATGCATAAACATACGCAATTATTGCAAACTATCTTATTTAAATTTCCACTCTCACATTAGACTAAGGGTAAAGGAACTGCAAATATATAGAATCTACAGGTATCATTATAGTTACAAAATTTTATTTCAAAGAAACACGTATATTTAGTTATGTTCCTCAAAGAATACTAAAAAGTACAATTACAGTTTTCACAAAATTGTTTTTATTTATGATTATAAAATCATGATTAATGATTGAGTACCAATGATAATTGATTGTAACAGAACAGCAAATCAGCATTTTATAATAAACATTGAAGACTGGAGTAAACCCAGCTTTGAATCACAGGAATCAAATGCATAATAAATGACAAAATAAAGATAAAAGTTTAAATAAGTTGTTTTGTATAATATTTTGAAATAATATTACTTTCATTCTCTCTTTTTCCCCAAAAACTGTATATGCAGCCATGCAGAGGTGACAAAACTTCTTCAATATAAAACACTTTACCCACACTTTTCAAAATAGACCTATCTGGTTCTTTACTTTTTCTTTAGACTAGTTTAGACAAAGGCAGACTATAGCCAGCTGGCCAAATTTGGCCCTTCATGAGGTTTAATCCAGCCTGTGGATTATTTATGCTAAAAATTCCCTTTTTCTTCTCCTTACAATAGCTCTATTATATTGCAATATGACCTAATGAGACTCGGCAAGCATTGCCAAAATCTGAGATCTAAGCCAGTAAAACAGAGAAATAAACTGCACATTACGAAAACATATCAGTTTGTCCAGTCTGACCATCATAGCCATGTACTCTCTTTCCACTAGACAAAGATATACTGCATGAAGTATCTTATTAATCTCTAGTATGATGATCTGCTTAAAAAAAAACTTGGTTCCGTGTGTTCATTCTCAGTGATCACCATGTGAACGATATAATTTTTCCGTTTTTCTTTTTTAATAAATCTGCAAAAATGTCAACAATTCTGTGTTTTTCTGTCAATTTGGGGTGCTGTGTGTACGTTATGAGGAACAAAATGAACTTAAATGATAAAAAAAAAATAGAATGATTTCCGTACCCACTATGTATGTGTGTGTGTGTGTATATATATATATATATATATATATATATATATATATATATATATATATATATATATATATATATATATATATATATATATATATATGTATATATATATGCATTATTACAACAGTTCTGTCTGCTTCTTGAATCTGATTGGCTGATAGTCGTGCAATATTCTGCAAATAACTGCACTTGTTCCAGCCTAACTCTTCACCCCTGTGTATTACTCCACCCACATACAACGACAAGCAGAGGGCACTCTACAGTTTGACAAATACTGCTGCTGTTGAACAACAATGTACTTTTGAGGCTTTTTTAGTCAACAATCTAGTTGTTTAGATTGCAACTATGCAGTTTTTAATAAGGATAGTGCCTACTTTAAATTTTTTATAATTTCTGAGAGACAGCGCATCAGCAGCCATTAGCCAGTCTTTAAGCAAAGACGGTTGACGATGTTCACATGGTAATGTAAATAGATAAATGACTCTCTAAAAAGTCTATCTCTCTCTTTTGTATGTTGAAGTGCTGCATTTTTACCCTAGAAATATTGTGATCTCCCGATTGCAAGAGAGAAATACTGGGAAATCTCTGTAGGCTAATGCCATTTTATGCCATTCAGCCTTTTAATCTTAAAATGTGAGCAAATTCACCCTTTTTGTCATCACTTTAGACATTATGCTAGAGAATCATTTAAATACTAGCTCTAAAGTGATGTTAGTGAATGAGCAATGGTTTCTGCTGTTCTGACGTCAACTCCAGATGTGAAGAAATGGTGGAAGTACTTCCTTTTACAAAAGGGTTTTGAGACTCTCCGTGTTTGATTTTCTTTTTTTATACACACAATTATGCCATGAAACTGTTTTATAAATGTAATATCACACTTGTAGCAGTGAGATGTGGCTGTATATCATCACTGGTGGGACACCAACGCAAGCCTCCCACCAGTGCCGATATACAGCCATATCACACTGCTACGAGTGTGATATTAAGCGTGGAAGGGGTTCTGCCCCTGTCCAATAGCTCCTGCAGAAATGTTTGCACCTGGGACAAATCACATGTTGCAGGGTCCGTGTCTGACACCAAACACCAATTGCAGAAAACTTGCTTCTAATATAGTGCTGCAAACACGACTCTGGTTGGGGATGCTATAATGCACCATTAGCTTGAGACTGGAGGTCCTTCTTTAGTGGTATTTGCTACTAAGGCCATACCAACAGCCATACAAGGTGGGGAGACCAGGGCTGGTTGCACCATCTTAGACCATGAGGAGGAGAGTACATTATGTTTTGCTGACTCGCTAGATGACATGTGGTATTAGAGCAATTGGGGGAAATGTGTAAAGACAAGCACTGGGCCAGTCATGGCCATTCCCATCCCAACGAAAAATATTTTAGGCAGTGAGAGATGTCTTTTTAGATGAAGAGGTTGACCTCTGCTGCCCCAAAGATCTGCCAGTCTCAGAGTGCTCCTTCACTCTCCTGGTGCTACCAAACACGAATCTTCAGCCTTCAAGGTAGTTCAGCATACATATAATCCTCTGGGGGCCAGGGTTGCATCTATGCACTTTTTGAACATGCGTTGAGCCAGACAGACCAAAGGGAAGGATTCCATGCTGATACACCACACCCTCAGACTCCAATCTCAAGAATGGTCTATGTCGGGGGTCTATGTGAAAGTAATCTTTCATGTAAGAATCTTTCATATCGACTGTAATAAATCAGTACCTGGGCTGACTGTACATAAGAATCTGTTTTAATATGAGCATCTTAAATGGCCAATGCAGCAGAGAGCAGTTCAGATGTCTAAGTATGTCCAGTTTTGGTCTGGTGCCCAGGTCTTTCTTTGGAACGAGAAAATAGCTAAAGTCTAATTCAGATGAGGTTGTTCAGCATGGCTTAGAAGAGTGTGCATGGTGTGGCTTCAAACCCAGAGCTATATGCTGGTTTCGAACCCACAACCTCATTGTTTATAATGCAAATGCTTATGAAGAAGTTTGAGGGCATGCAGCTTCAAGCAGGGGAAGCTTAGTGTAACCTCTCTGCTTGGTGCCATTTATGGATGTGGGGGTGGCCGAAAAAGAAGCACCAAATTGTGCTGAAAATGTCACCCGATTTGTCAGTAGTTCCCTTTCCTGATAAGCGCTGTTCAAAAAAGCGCTGTTCTCATAGGCTAGGACCTTCCAGAATTTTTCGGGAAAAAACCATTCACACATCCATTCCAAAATACCAGTAAATTCTGACATGATTGACCAGAAATGGCCTCTAAACAGCTGTGATTGTATTTGTAAACTTAGAAGGGGTCAGGCTTTTGTTGATGATTTCACTTTTATTTAAAGCTTTAGCAATTATGCAGCTGTTTTATCCCAGAGACATCCACTTGCACCATTACAAATTCTGTGGATGGATAACTATTGTGAACAACTTCGATAAAAACATGGAGGAACACTTTTGCATGTTGAAATGTACATAATATGGGTGTGAGTGCTGGTGCTCACCGGAACACTCCTTCACTTCACGTGCACATGCATCAAGCAACTGAAGCAAAGCTTGAAGGTAAATCAACAGTGGTTTATCTTAAGTATTTTATCAATAATTTTATACACAGTTGGCATTAGGAAGGAACATAGAAACATTATCTGACTAACAACTAGCACCTAAATGTGTCTGGAAAAACATTCAAATGCTTTTATTTTCATGTAAATGTGTCTGAATGTTCTGATTGGCTGAAGTAGATGTCTTACGTCAGTGCATTCTAGACATGAACATGCAGCACAGCATTCCGGCAAATTACCCGTAATGTTACAACTTCTCTTTCAGGAAAATTGCCAGAACGAATTTACCGGTATTTTCAAAAAGTGCCTGTTCACACATGATCCCTTTCCTGGAAAATTGCCAGTAATTTTCCAGAAGGGTCTGTATGGGGCTACTGACTGTCGTACCTGATAAAAAAAAATCCATGTAGTCTGAATGAGGCTTTAGGTAGTCTAACTGCACCAATTAGTCCCTGTCATTGCAAACTTGTCACTGCCTTAGGGATTCAAAGTTGGTCAGCCCTCGTGGGCCCCCTCCTGGCCTAGGGCCCCAAACATATTCCTGCCTTCTCTGTTGACAAGCTGCACCCAGGCATCTGGCTTACTCTAACCCACTTTGTGCAAGCTTGAAACCAGCAATTCTGGCATGAGAGGCAGGTGGTCAAATGAGGATGCTAGTGGTCTGTAGAATTCATCACTAGATTGAGGTGAAGTTTACCTTCACAGCTCTTACTAGCTGACTACCACTACATCAGCATACTAAATCCATTTCTTCTTTTTTAGTTGTGCTTGCTTTAAATAGAATAAAATTACTAAAAACACATTGAAGCCTATACACATGAAAAAAATATTCACAAAGCTATATATTATGAAAAACACCAGTGACAGCTACTTTAAGAAGATAATGAACCAGCCATGGCCTATTTCAGAAATCAAATTTAAAGTCAAATATGCATTTATTTTTGCAAAAGCAAAAGATTAACCATATTAGCACTGGTAAGAGAACATTTTACTCTCTATATTTGTTTTGCTTCCAATACAAAACATAAGACAGGGGTGTCCAAACTCAGTCCTGGAGGGCCGGTGTCTAGGAGAGTTTAGCTCCAACCCTAATCAAACACACCTAAAGCAGCTAATCAAGCTGTTACTAGATATACTAGAAACTTCTTGGCAGATGTGTTGAAGAAAGTTGCAGCGAAACTCAGCAGGACACCGGCCCTCCAGAACCAAGTTTGAACACCCCTGACCTAAGATAATAAAGGGGGTGTGACAAAGAAAATTTGAGAACCACCGTGTTACTCAAATTACTCAATGCTAAAGTCGACAATATTCTTTATGTAAAGTATTAAAAATTTATTTTTTTATTATTTACTCACTCTAAAAACTGGTGCTGATGATAGTGAACTGAAGTGATGATCTCTCCACTTTCATTGCTTGTTTACTCATATGCATGCTCTCTCTCACTTGTGGAAAAATCTTCACATAATCTTTCTTTGGTTTCTTGCAGTTTAATCGTATTATTAAATAGATAACAGTAAACATGACAAGTACTAAAATGCAAAGTTAACATTTAGATTTTTTTTCTGTTTGCCTGTCATTTTAAATGAGAATTTCACACATTTGTGCAAAAGGGGTTAGTGGGGACTGAAAGGTTTGAGGGGAGGGTTTACTAACGGGTCTCAGCTCTCGAGATCTCAGCTTATGACATAAAACATGGCTATGCTGATGTTTCTTTAAACAAAGATTTTAAAAAAATTAGACAGTAAAAAGGAATAAAAAAATGAATTAGAATTTGTTTTAAACAGCAATGTTCTGATTATGTACACTCACTTTTAACATTTACTGCATTTAACTTGTCTCATAAAACACATTATACATTTATTAAAAATAGTATTGGTTTGGATGATCTGAGATTGGTAATAGTCAATTAAAAATAGCTATATTCAATATACATTTATATATATGCATTTACTATGTTTATGTGTATGTGTGTGTGTGTGTGTGTGTGTGTGTGTGTGTGTGTGTGTGTGTGTGTGTGTGTGTGTGTGTGTGTGTGTGCGTGTATGTGTGTGTGTGTTTCTTAGCAACAAACCTGCCTAAACGTCGTTGTCCGTAGCCACTAAATCAAAAAGTTACGAATTGCCGTGAGATTGCGTTGCACTCTCAGCTCACATCATTCAAAAGAAAAGGGCCACATTGTCCCCTGATAATGTCAACAGACTATACTGTCTTAAAAACTGGCTGAATGTAAAGGAGGACTAAGCAAATTAGTTTCTACTTTATAATTTATGTTCTCAACTCACAGCAATACAACTTTACAATGAGTACAATTGTTTGTATTCAATACTTTATTGTTATTATAATTTTCAATATCTGCAATGCCTGTATTTTTTTCATTTTTTTGCTGTCCACTTAGAATCCAACATTATTGGCATTGATTGTTTTGAAATTCAAATGGCATTAACATGCCTGTGTTTTAATTTCTGTAATAAATATGGCTGTCAAGCCAGGATCTTGATGGTTTATTGTGGGTGTGTTGAATAAATCTGTGTTACAAGTTAAAAAAAAATCTAATAAACAATTATATTTTGAATTTAACTAGTTTTTGTCTTGCGTTTACATTAATTTTACTTTTGAATAGCCAAAATTACAGTCTTTTAAATCTGATTAATCGCGATTAATTTTCAAAAAAAGTGTGATTAATTAGTTAATTTTTTTAATCGATTGACAGCACTAATATATATATATATATATATATATATATATATATATATATATATATATATATATATATATATATATATATATCAACACATCAACACAATTCTAACATTTTGGGTGCTATACACCATCAAAACATCAAAATGGATTTGAAATTAAAGGACTGCAGACTTCCAGCTTTAATTTGAGGGTATTTACATCCAACTCAGGTGAATGGTGTAGGAATTACAACAGTTTGCATATGTTCTTCCCGCTTGTTAAGAATAATAATCATAAATCAAACTTTCACTTATTATTACTTTGTTGCAAATCCTTTACAGTCAATTACAGCCTGAAGTCTGGAACACATAGACATCACCACACCCTGGGTTTCATCCCTGGTGATGCACTGCTGGGCCTCCACTGCTACTGTTTTCATTTCTCGCTTGTTCTTGGGGCATTTTCCCTACAGTTTTGTCTTCAGCAAGTGAAATACGTGCTTAATTGGATTCAGTTAGGGGACTGACTTTGGCTGTTGAATAATATTCCACTTCTTTGCCTTCAAAAGCTCTTTGGTTGCTTTTGCAGAATGCTTTGGGTCAATGTCCATCTGCTCTGTGATGCGCCATTTAATGAGCTCTGAAGCATTTGGCTGTATATTAGCAGAAAATATTGCCTGAAACACTTCAGAATTCATACTGCTGCATTTGTCAACAGTCACATCATCAATAAATACAAGAGAACCAGTTCCATTGGCAGCCATACATGCACACGCCATGTCACTACCACCACCATGATTCAGTGCTTAGGATCATGAGCAGATACGTTCCATCTCTATACTCTTCTCTTCCTATTATTCTGGAACAAGTTGATCTTGGTCTCATCCATCCATTGGATGGTGTTTCAGAACTGTGAAGGATTTTTAGAACTCTTATCTGGCCTTCCTGTTTTTGAGGCTTGTTGGTGAACCCTCTCTATTCACTCTGTTAAAGTCTTCTTTTGATTGTTGACTTTGACACACATACACCTACCTCCTAGAGAGTGTTCTTGATCTGGCCAACTGTTGTGAATGTTTTTTTTCTTCAGCAGGGAAATAATTCTTCAGTCGTCCACCACAGCTGTTGCCATGGTCTTCCAGTTCAAAAATGTTCCAAACAGTTGTTTTGGCCACATCTAAGGTTTTTGCTATCTCTCTGATGAGTTTGTTTTGTTTTTTTTTCCCTGATGATTGACTTAGCTTAACTGAAAGCGACAGATCTTTGGATCACATCTTGAAAGTTGACAGCAAAAGATTCCAAATACAAATAGCACACTTGAAATGAACTTTGGACCTTTTATATACTCAATGTAATTGGGAAAATGAGGGAATAACATAACTGACCATGGAACAGCTGAGAAGACAACTGGGAGGCACATATGCAAACTGTTGTAATTCTTGCACCATTCACCTGATTTGGATGTAAAGACCCTCAAATTAAAGCTGACAGTCTACAGTTACAGCACATCTTGCTCGTTTCATTTCAAATTAATTGTGTTTATGTACAGAGCCAAATTTGTTAGAATTGTATCGATATAATAGTAATTATGGACCTGACTGTGTGTATGTGTGTGTGTGTGTGTGTATGTGTGTGTGTGTGTGTGTGCGCGCATTAATCAAGGAAAAAAATTGATTGGAACAACAAACCCTCATTTGGTGGATGGTGGGTCTTTCCAGCCAGCTTTTGAAAACGACCAAGGCCATTTGGGGCACCAGTGCCACAGTTGATTGAGTGAGAATTAGCGTGGCTTGTGTCGACGCTCACCAGTGCAGTTGATTAGACCCAGGCCCCAGCCCGCCAAGCCATGCCCGACAGGAGACCCCTTTTACGGGACGTCCCGCGCCTGGAGGTGCGTGTCTGGCGCTGATTGTCTCTGACCTGCCATCAGGAATTCGAGGAAGGCGAAGAAATGTGGACTTAGGTTTTGGCGGCTTTGCAGTTGAAGGGAACCAGGGGGTCAATGGCCAGGCTGGCTGCCCAAAGACAGTGCCCCGATCCCGGGCGAGCTGGTGGGCGCCCATGGGCATGGAGGACCTCACCCAAGCGGTTGAGACATTCAAGGCTTGCCCAGAAACAGTGCCCCAATCCGGAGCGAGCTGGTGGGCCCCGTGGGCATGTAGGACCTCACCCAAGCGGTTCAGACATTGAAGGCTTGCCCAGAAACAGTGCCCCGATCCCGGGTGAGCTGGTGGGCGCCCGTGGGCATGGAGGACCTCACCCAAGCGGTTGAGACATTGAATGCTTACCCAGAAACAGTGCCCCAATCCCGGGCAAACTGATGGGCACCCGTGGGCATGGAGGACCTCACCCAAGCGGTTCAGTCATTGAAGGCTTGCCCAGAAACAGTGCCCCGATCCCAGGCGAGCTGGTGGACGCCCGTGGGCATGGAAGACTTCACCCAAGCGGTTGAGACATTCAAGGCTTACCCAGAAACAGTGCCCCAATCCGGAGCGAGCTGGTGGGCCCCGTGGGCATGTAGGACCTCACCCAAGCAATTCAGACATTGAAGGCTTACCCAGAAACAGTGCCCCAATCCCGGGCAAACTGGTGGGCACCTGTGGGCATGGAGGACTTCACCCAAGCGGTTGAGACATTCAAGGCTTGCCCAGAAACAGTGCCCCAATCCCGGGCAAACTGGTGAGCACCCGTGGGCATGGAGGACCTCACCCAAGCGGTTCAGTCATTGAAGGTTTGCCCAGAAACAGTGCCCCGATCCTAGGCGAGCTGGTGGGCCCCCGTGGGCATGGAACACTTCACCCAAGCGGTTGAGACATTGAAGGCTTACCCAGAAACAGTGCCCCAATCCGGAGCGAGCTGGTGGTTGACCGTGGGCATGGAGGACCTCACCCAAGCAGTTAAGACATTGAAGGCTTGCCCAGAAACAGTGCCCCAATCTCGGACGAGCTGGTGGGCCTCCGGCACTGGAGGAAGACAAACACAAAACCCCCATATTGAATGCCCCTGGAACTACATGCCGCTGGTGCACCCCAGCCACCACAACAAATTGAGCACTGCCACAGGTGGTGGAACTGGGAAAGGCTGGTGCACACGAGCTATCTCTGTACACAGTACGACAAGGTGTTGGAGAGGGTGGTGCCCCACATCCAGATGGGTCACCAACGGCACGTCTGCCTAGCGAGTGCCACTAAGTCAATGTTCCTGGTCTAAGTGTGGGGTGCCCGGGCACTGCTGGTGAGCAGGTGTCAAACTAGAAGACCCTTTGGGCCCGGTGCTTGCCCCGGAAGGGGTGTGGGCCCTCGGGGAAAGGGGGTGGCAGTGGTGGCCCTGGAAGTCAGGGGCTCCAGCCCCTCTAACGTGGGCGCCTGCCCCTCGGACAGGGTGTTGGTCCTCGGGGAGAGGGGGTGGCAGTGGTGGCCCTGGAAGTCAGGGGCTCCAGCCCCTCTAACGTGGGTGCCTGCCCCAGCGGACAAGTTGTGGGCCCTCGGGGAGAGGGGGTGGCAGTGGTGGCCCTGGAAGTCAGGGGCTCCAGCCCCTCTAACGTGGGCGCCTGCCCCCCCAGAGAAGGGTGTGGGCCCTCGGGGAGAGGGGGTGGTATTGGTGGCCCTGGAGGTCAGCATCAGCATTTGGGATGATGGTAGGTCTTTCCAGTGAACTTTTGAAACCACTAAGTCCATTTGGGGAATGATGGGTATTTGTAAGGGCCATGAGAAAGATGGGTGGTCTCCGGAACGGCCGGTGGCGACGGTTGGCGATGCTCACCGGTGTAGTTGATTAGACCCAGGCCCCAGCCCGCCAAATCATGCCCGACGGAAGACCGCCTTTCCGGGACGTCCCGCGCCTGGAGGTGCGGGTCCGACGCCGTTTGTCTCTGACCTGCCATCATGTTTTTGGGGAAGGCGAAGAAATGTGGACTTTCTGATTCTGACGGTTTCGCGGCTGGGAAAAAGTGGACTTAGGTTTTGACAGTTTCGCGCCTGGACCAAGTACGCTGATCGATAGGAGCTCGTTTGACGCCTCATGGGTTAGGCCGCCGCCCGGCACCCGCCCCCCCCCCTCCTCCAACATTGGTGGGTCGGCCTCTATGGGTGTGGTTGGTTCCTCCCTGCCTCGGGCGTGCTTTGAGGGAGGCATGGGGGGGTGTCCCTTCCCACACAACCCCCCCATTTCCCACCTCTATCTGTGGGAGAAAAAAAAACTCAAATGACCCGTCTGGTTTTGACCAAGAGCATGTCCGCCACTCTGCCCGCCAGCCCGCCCGCGTGGCCCCGTGCTTTGTCCCCCCCTGCTGATTCTCCGTCCGCGCCCCCCTCGCCCTGGACAAGGGCTGGGGATGGTTGGTGCGCTCGGTAGAGTCTCCAGCGTGGTGAATCGAGCCCAGAGGCCGTGTGGGTTACGGGCTGGTGCCGGCTCCAGCCCCTGTGTGTGCGTGACCAGTGCTGCATCTCCCGCCGTCTGCAAGCCCGCCCACCCCTTCGGGTTTATCCTTGCTGGCCCTCGGCGGTTCCCCCTGCCCCACCAGCCCCCACCCCTCTCCCCCAGAGGTGTGTAAGCCCCGAAAACAAGCCGGGATCAGTGATGTCCGGGCTTACGGTCTGGCCCCCCCTTTTTGATGGTTGCGGTTCATGATGCAGTGAATCCCGAAAAAGTGCGTGTTCCATGGGGTTCTACGAAACTGCTTTGAAAGTAGGAAAATACCGTGTATAAAGCCCCCGCGGCTGGCGCAGTTCAAGCTGCCCAAAACCGTGCGTGTTCGGGGGCCCTTTGTGGGGGCAGAAAAGGGAACTAAAAAGCTTATGCAAAAAGCCCCTGCCGCTGGCGCAGTCCAAGCTGCTCAAAACGGTGCGCGTTCGGCGGGGCTCATGCCATCCCTTTGTGGGGGCAGAAAAGGGAACTAAAAAGCTTATGCAAAAAGCCCCTGCGGCTGGAGCAGTCCAAGCTGCCCAAAACGGTGCGTGTTCGGCGGGGCTCATGCCATCCCTTTGTGGGGGCAGAAAAGGGGACTTAAAAAGCTTATGCAAAAAGCCCCTGCGGCTAACAACTGCTTCCAAATATACGTTGGACCAAAGAGCTCTCGTAAGTAACGGTCTTCCCCTTTAAGAGGGGGAGGGGTCATCAGCGTCAATGACGCGGAAGTGGATGCTTCGTCCGCCATCTTTTAAACCGCTCCATGCGGCGTGTGGGTCTCTCTTCCTCCAGTTTTTGTCTTGGACAGTCATGACCGAATGTGCACTCTGCTTCAACATCTACAGCCGCCTTTCGCCGCACCTGTCCGCGGTCCACAAGGTGTCAAACGCGGACGAGAAGAAGCTTTTGCTGGTGCTTGCCGCTGGCCGCATGGACACGCGGAAGCCGGCGTGCCCGGTGCCCGGCTGTTGAAGAACGCTGGGCCGCCTAGACAGACACCTGAAGCAGCACGGCGAGCTCTCCGTCTCGGCCAGGAAAGAGGCCATGGGGCGAGCGAAGCGTCGGAAAGTGGCTTGAGAGTTGCGGTGATTGCAGTTCACTTAACCGACGGTACCCGTGGTGTCTCGGCTGGCGCTCCCGCTGCAGGCTCGCAATGCAGCGCATACAGACCCAGCTCTCAGAGCTCCGCAAGCAGGTGGATAAGGTGAGGTCCACCCAGCTCGAATTCACCCGCCGCTATCGAGAGTTGAGGAGGGGGGAAGAGGGGAGGAAGAGCAGGCGGGCAAGGTCATGTCCTGCATCGTCGGTACCATCCCCCGACCCCGCCCCCGAGCGAGGGGCGGCCTCCGGGCGGTCTCCGGGCCTGTGGAAGCCTACGATCCAACAAAGTACCTGTACCCGGACCACGCCCGTGCCTTGAGTTGAGTATGGTTATGTCACTTTTCTGTTGGGCTGGTGGTGGGGGTATGTCATCAATGCTGACTTTTGACTTTCACCCCCGTTCTGCAGACTTGCTTTTGGAAGCGTTCGAGGGTTTCCAATTGGGGAGCGAGCCCACCGCCCGTCTGCGGAACAACGTCGCCTCCAAACTGGCGAGGATCAAGGCCTTCCTAGGCTTTATGGCGAAAGGCCACGCGGCCCCAGAAACCTTGTCCTTCCTCAACCAGCCGGCGTGCATCCGAGCCTGGTCTGCCCTGCTAGGCCAAACGGGCATGCCTGAGCCCACGAGGCACCACTACCTGAAGAACGTCGCGCAGTTCCTAGATTATCTCTCCGAAACCCTGCCGGCCTCCTGCCGCCTCTCCAGCACCACCCAGGTGCTGGTTCGCAGGGAGCTTCGAGCTCTCATTCGCGGCATAAGCCGCCGCGTTGTGGTACACAAGGTAAGAACCAAGCAGGTGAAAGAAGGCAGATTCATCTCCAAAGCCACCCTGCTAAGCTATCACCACAGGGCTGGAAGAAAAATACCTGCCCTTCTAGGTGAGTGTTTGGTCCTGCCGGTCGCCGTTTCCACCACCACTTGAGGAAACGCTGACGTTCTCTCCGTTCTTCCCTCTTCTGCTCCGGGGCACCAGTGGCTCTCGGTCAAACGAGTCACGTCAGCGTACTCCCCCCCGCTTCCCCTTAACTGATGTGGCTCGTTTGACCGCTAAGGGGTGGGGGGGGTGGGGTATGGGTACGCTGACATAGCTCGTTTGACTGAGAGCCGTAGGCACCCCGGAGCAGAGCGTTTGACCGAGAGCTGCTGGCGCCCCGGAACAGAAATTATCTTTTTGGCTTAGGGCACCAGCGGCTATCGCTAAGTTTAAACCCCTTACTGTCTTCCGTCAGATGGCCTCGAGTCCAGCCCAGACACCAGGCAGCAGTGGCGCTTCTATGGTTTTCTGACCGGCTACCTGACCTCTATCACAGGCCATCGCTGTGGGGTCTTCCAGAACCTGACCATCTAGGAGGTCGAGGAGGCCTCGAGAAGCCCAGACGAGTCTGCCTATGTCATTAACGTGAGTGGAACTTTGCGGGTGGGGGCCACCAGTGGTAGGCGCTCACTCATCTTCTCTCTGTTTTTCCAGATTACCACGCATAAGACAAACCGAGCCTTCGGTGCGGCCCAGTTGTCTCTCAACAAGGAAGATTGGCTGGTTCCGGAGGTTCTTGCAGCTGCGGGCTAGCCTCCCCGGGGGGAGCCAGGCCTCCTATTTTTTTTTTTACTTCCAGACCCAGTCCCTGTCGAACCCTGAATAAATATTTTCAATCTGCGTGGACCAGCATGGGGCTTCCCGGCAAGCCCACCTTCACTGACGTCCGAACTGCCATCGCGACCCACGTGAGTATCTATGCCAGTGCCCCCCCTGTGACCCCCATGACTGCCAGCGACTTTGACCCCAAAAAGTCTCTGTCTGTCTGTCTCTGACGCAGGCAAAGAATTCACATTCTTCCGAGGATCGCAGGAAGGTGGCGCAATTCATGTGCCACGACACCTCAACCTCAGATAAGTTCTACGCGCTTCACCTCGGCCCTCTCCAAGCACGTGAGCGCCGCAGACTCTTCGAGAGGGCCTTGGTGAAGGAGGAGGAGGAGGCAGCGGGCAGAGAACGCCACTCAAGGAAGGGGCGCAAGAGGACAGAGAGTCCCGGGTCACCCCTGGTAAATCAGTTCCTTTTTGGCATGGACCTCAACAGAGGGACGTGTGGTGTTAGCTAACTGGCCTTTTCTCTTTTTCAGGAGGGAACTAGCAGGAGGACGCTGCCATGGCAGCCTTCAAAGGGGAAACGCCCCCTCGAAGCAACAGAAGACTCTGAATCTTCCTGATTAAATATTTAACAATAAAGGTCATATGGTGTTCTGTGTCTTTATTATTCCTCTATCTGTGCGGTAAAATATAGCTTCAATCGGGACAAATGATCCCTATCTCCTGTGTTAAAAGTGTCGCGTGGGACGGCCGCGTCCAGGTTAAGCCTTGGCTAAGTCCCAATTGGGACAAATGATCCCTGTCTCCTGTGTTAAAAGTGTCGCGTGGGACGCCCGCGTCTAGGTTCAGCCTTGGTTGAAAGCCCATCGGGACAATTGATCCCTTTTTCAACACAAAGAGGTGCCAGACGGGACGAGACTGTCCAGGTCTGCGCCAACGTTGAATGGCCATATGGCCCATGGTCCAACTCTGGGTATTTGCAGGTGTCTCCCGGGATGGCTCGATCCTTTGGGCTGCATAAAGAGGTCGGAAGAGGGCTGCCCAAAAGCGGGGGTTAACTTCTGTGAGAAATTTGTTTCTGTTATTACAGAAAAAAACCCACTATGCTGTCAGCTCTCTTTCCTCATTTATCCTTCTTTTTCTCTGCCCTTCTCTGTCCTATGTTTTTTTCTGTCCTTCAGTGTTTGAAGGCCATCCAGAGTATTGGCACACTATTTTGGCTCATGCAGCATGTTCACTTGAGCCTTTAATCCACTTTCTCTCTCTCTATCCTTTCTGCCTTTGTTTTTCACACAACTTATTTAGATCAGCTTAGAAAAAGCTTAAACACTCTTAGGAATAGTTCACCCTAAAATGAACATTGCGACACTATTTACTCATGCTGTTTACTCCAGACTGTTGCTCATGTCACTTCAGTAGGGCTGCATGATACTAGACAAATATGCAATATTGTTGTCGAATATTGTGATAATACTTCTTTCAATATAACATTTCCCTATAAAAGTACTATTTTTATTAGCTATGATTTTAAATATTTATTTATTTAACAATGTTAAAATAAACAGGTAAAATATGTTCTTTAGATCTAATTCATACTGTGCCAAAATGCAAACATTTAGTCTTTAAAACACTATGAGTGAATAATAACTCAGCAGCTATTCTGACTGACTTTGTCCTATTCCTCTTGTCTCGATTTGTTCTATATATTTAGACCACAATAATTCATTAGTATGGTGTAGGGCAGGGGTGTTTCTCAAAATAGCAACACAACTAAACTAACTAAGCGGCAGGTTGGAACATGATCAATATGGAATATGATATGATCTTGTGGATTAAACATCTCCGATGACATTACTTGCCATGGATTTCATTGGGTTACAAGAAATGGTTTTAACTGGGAACAGTACTGACTATGGACCCTGTCATACACCTGGCGCAATAAGGCTATTTTCAGACCAGCACAACCCTAATTTTCCCGTTTTGTGCCAAGTTGTTTAAATAGCAAATCCATTAGTGCCACTTTGTGGACTCCTGGGTGTGCCGGTTTAGAAAAAAAGTGTGTTAAGGCGCATTGTCGATGCATTGCTATTTTGAGGAACTAAAATAGACAGCTGAAAGTTGGTCTAAAGTCCAGAGCCAAGTGCGTTAGTTGTGCGCCTTAAATGCATTCACATTGCTTTATATACACAGGATGTACAACAATATGCAAATATCTTTACAAATGAAAAAGAATTAAAGGATTAAAATATTACAAAAAATGATTATTTTCTATATAAATATAAAAACCACTGCCTCCATTTCAGGGTTTTTTTTTTTTTTTGTTTATTAATGACAACTTGCTTTTGTATAATGTTATTATTAGCAGTAGTATTATTTATTATGTGCATAATTATATTTGTTATATTTAAAACAAGCTTAGATTTGTCCACCTGTCAGGTTTTGGACCATATGGGGGATGGGACGTGTGTTTGGAAATAACTGTTTTTTGACCACACTTCATTATTATTGTTCATTTATTAATTTGCTGGAAATTAGAACTGAATTTAGAAATAGTTTTGAAACAAATATTAAATATGTAGGCTGATGGATGTTTTCCTTATTCACAAAAGAGAAAAGAGAAAGTAAAGAGGGCAAATTGAGGAGGCTCATTCTTCATCCTCACACAGATGGTCAGTTTAAGCGTAGTGAAGCATTCAGTTTTTCACTTACATAGTCCACCATGTAAATAGCAAATGTGCCATGGCGCAACGCAACTGACTCTTAAAGGGAATGGGAGATGAGACTCTTATTGGTTTATTCTCAAAACCCACCCATATCTCATTAAGAGAATAAGCACAACCCTGTTAGATCATGGGCCGCGGTGCAAACCGTATTTTTCCATCCTTAAAATAGCAAAAGTTGATTCAGACACACCCTTAATGTTTTTGCGTCATGCGCTTTAGACTCTGTGGCTAGATTGTTAAAATAGAGCCCTATGTGTCTTCCTGCTATATGCTAACACTGTCGTGGCATTCTAGTCAACTAAGTCAATAGCTCAAGACTATCACTGAATAAAAATAGTAATTATAACTGAGATTAAATTTGAGTGAATAAAAATAAGGCAGAAATTCCAGGCTGACAGTAACTTCATTTTGACACACAGCAGGTTTCTCTTGACCTTTTGGAAGTTAGTGTCTGTCACAGTAATAAGGTACGGGGAAGGATCCAAAGATGCAAGTAAAAAGTTTATTTGACACAGTCAAAATAACCAGACAGGACAGGGAAAAATGAGTGAGAGAACGAGGGGTAAGGGTGGTAGCAACCGGGAGACAGACAGACGAAATCAGGTCCAGCAGACACTCCTCACAGTCCTGAGCACAGACAGACATACATGAGCAAACACAACGAACTGACAAGGAAACATAGAACTGTTGCCCAGATATAGACACACTAACGAACCTCAGCTGTCGAGCTAATCAAAACAGCTGAGTACCGGCATGACACGTGACCATAACAAATACACGTGGACAACCAAAACAAAACAAACCCACGTGACAAAACAGACACTCCGGAAAGCGCACAAACCTGCAACCGTGACAGTGTCAAGACAAGACAGTATTTTCATATAAAAACAATGGTATTAATTAAAAAAATTTATCCACATGATAAAGCAGAGGTACTCTTTTGAAGTATTTCAAAAACATTTTTGGAGCTAGATGCAAATAATCTGTCAGACAAGTTCCAGGTCATAAAAAGGCTTAAAAGGTCCTAAATACTGTAACTTGATGTCAAGACCAAAAGGCAGGAGTTATGCTTTATTTGTAATGTTGAACTGTTGCTGTACTCTATTTTTCCAGTCTATTCACTTTTAGGCTTAACTTGAAGTTTTCATTTAAAAAGTTATTTCAATCAAGTAGCTCAGTCAAACTGTTATGACTGAATAAAAATTGTAACTAAAATAATTAATAGAATTTAATAATTTAATAGAATAACAAATAATATTAATGCGTTACTTTAAAAAATATATATAATAATAATAATAATAATAATAATAATTATTATTATTATTATTATTATTATTATTATTTTACCATTAATGTAGAAGTGCATGGGGAAATAGGGATGATATTCATTATGGTATAATATCGACAATGAAAAAAAAAAACGTGTGGTAAAATTTTGTCTAATAAATTTACTTTATACAAGTTTTAAATTGTAATATTAAATGCCAATGATAGAACTAGAATTTCCAAAGTAAAATGTTTAATATTTACACATTCGTAATAAATGGATTACATATTAGTATTTATTTACTTGTGATATTTAAATGTTTTTTTTAATGAAGAAAAAGACTTGTTAGAGCTTAATCTTTATAATTTGAAGGTTAAAAAGATTTGTTTTGAAGTTACCGCCTTGCAGTAGAGTAGCACTCAAGGCTTGATGTTGGCAGCATTTTTGACAATATAAGTCTTTGATGCTTCACTCAAAGAGACATACTGTAATTATGCGTGTGCTAGTTTTGTGATCAGTAACCATTTATAAGAAATTTTTGTTCGTGTTTTTTTGTTTGAAACAAGGTGTTATGTCAAACTGCTTAAAAATGCTTACTGATCTCAGAACTAGCATAAGAATGTGGTTCTCTGAGTTGAAAATGTACAGGGGTTGGACAAAGAAACTGAAACACTGGCCAATTTAGTGTTGGAGGTTTCATGGCAAAATTTTACTAGCCTGGTAGCCCTCATTGATTGAACCTGTAAGAGCAGAGTGTGAAGGTTTAATTAGCACAGTAATGGCACATTTTTGCTTCAAATATTGCATCGCACACAATATTATGCATGACATATCAGAGTTTAAAATTGAACGATTGTTGGTGTGCATCTCACTGGCGCACCTGTGACCAAGACAGCAAGTCTTTGGGATGTATCAAAAGTCACTGTAACCAGGTTAATATCAGCATACCACCAAGCAGGACGAACCAGGACGAGTGAGGAAACATTTTCCTCCACCAGCAACATGTAGTGACCCAGTCACTATTCTGCAAGAAGAACAGCTCAAATCCCTCATGGCCACTGTGCAGGACTTTCCATGACAAACTGATGCTGTATTGGCCGCAAAAGAAGGCCCAACACCATACTAATGAATTATTGTAGTCTAAAAACAGGCACTTCAGTTTCATTGTCCATCAGTTTCAGTTTCATTGTATGTCTCATAAAAATTAGTAACGTATACATCAAGCATACTACATAAAAAAAAAAAATAACACATTCAAAAAAATAACACTTTGGTTGAACATGATTTAATTGTGGACAGTTGTTCAACGTTATTACACCACCACATTATCTTAATGGCACTGAATGATGTTATACTAGCACAAAATAGTTGTGTTCATTTAACTTGAATTATACTTGTTAAAAAAAAAACATTAATTCAAGTTAAATAAGAATACAATCACTGAGAGATGGCCAGAGATACAGCTGTGGAAAGTTATTGGTTAAAAGTTTCACAAAAATACCAAAGTATAACCAACCATGTGCTGTCTTTGTTGCCGTCATATTTCCAGTGATTAATACAATAACCTACCCTGCAATGCGAGATTCACGATTCGCCAGCCATTTGTATTAAAGGAAGGATCAGCAAAGACTATGAGCCCTATTTTAATGATCTAAGTGCTACTGTAAGTCTGAAGAGTATGGCGCAAAAGCATTAAGTGTTAGCATTAAGCATTAAGTTGTGTCTGAATCCACTTTGGCCATTTTAAGGACAGAAAAATACGGTCTGCCACCTGGCGCATGGAAGCTTTGCCATTTTGTTGATTAATACTGAATGTGTGTCATTGTTTTTACTTGGGGTTATGATTAAGAATAGAGCAATATGCTGTTGTTTAACTTCATACCTTTAATGCATTCCTGCATTGGGCTCACACATACAGTGTATACTCGGTACTCTGGCTACTTCATAAGCATGATGGGCATATCTTTCCATCTTGCGCTCAAAGCAGTTAACCAATCACAACAGAATGGGTCATGGGACCAATGACCGCAGATTAGCAACATGCAAAGAAGGGGTTTGGTATAAATGAATTAGTGAACAAATCATACAAAATCTACTCTAGATTCAGTTGACTAAAATATATTTGGTTTAATTTAAGTGTAATTTAAATAAAACATAAACATTTATTATGGGTGGCAAGGTGATGCAGTGGGTAGTGCTGTCACCTTACAGCAAGAAGGTCACTGGTTCAAGCCTTGGCTCAGTCAGTAAGCATTTTTGTGTGGAGTTTGCATGTTCTCCCCGTGGTTTCCTCCAGATGGTCTGGTTTCCCCCACAGTCTAAAGACATGCGCTATAGGTGAAATGGGTAATCTAAATTGTCTGTAATGTATATGTGTATGTCTTGGTCCTCCAGGTTGGGGTTTGAGTGTCAGGCTAGTGAAGCACCTCATAAAATTGAGATGTTATGAAACACCAACAGGGTGCGGCTAAATATCAACTTCGATATAAACGGCCCTGAGAAGTAAGTAAACATTTATTAAACAAAATTTTCTAACTTAAAATGAAATAAAACAGTCTCATTTAAATACAGAATATAGCTTTTCCATTGAAGACAAAACAAAATTGATATGCATTGTTTATTTATATCATAAGTAACAATTACGTGTCGGCAATCAATCCACATGTAAGAACATTGGCCGTCTCAAAATGCAGAATTAAGCAATTGTTTATCAAACCCTTAATTGTAACGTGGTAAACTACTAGTCTTTTTGACCAGTCTGTTGAATATAACATTTTGAAATGGCTTAAAATAGTTTAAGTTCACTTTGCAGTGTCAGTATATAGCAAGCTTTACTGCTGTAGTTGGTGTTACAAGACATGGTGCTCAGCTATAGCGCTGATAAAATAAGTGGAGTAATGATGTTGTATCCTGTGTCTACTGTGAACCAGCTACTTTTCAAATACATGTGTGTCATCTATCACACACCAAGATTAATTCTGATTGGATATTTACCAAAATACATCCCTCAATCACATTCTGGTCTTGTTTTATTTGTCAACAAAAATGTCAGTATATTTTCATTATAGTTTTCATCATCATTGCTTAATTTTTATTTAGTTTTCGTCAGTAGAAACTTGTTCGTCAACAAAAATAATGAAAAATTTTTGTCAACGAAATTAACACTGCTCTCTACCGAATGTGCATGTGTGTGTTTGTGTTAGGTGTAAGTTTCTGTTAGATTAGTCAATAAAGTTTTGCATAAAGAAAAGTGCCTGTGCTTTTTTATGAATCTACTGCCCTAAACTTAGATCTTGTTTCCCTGCTTAAACATAAAAGGGCTTTTACTATATTTTGGATAAAAATATCCAGTCAACTGTCCGTTCAAATGATCGCTGGACAATTCGTTTGTTTGAATCTAAAGAGTCGATTCTTTTGAAGTGCCCTTTAAAATAATCCTCAACTTCCTGAGGGCTAATTTAAAACGTTGACACCCTACAACTGACACAAGAATAGATGCAACAATGGAGGAATACCAAGCACATTCCAGAAAGAGCTGGTGGATATAAAAAAAATAAAGACTCTAAAATAAAGCTTTTGACTTGTCCAGAATTCTGTTTTTGTTGTTGTTTAACTTAATAGGTGTATGGCTGTTAAACAGTGATTGTAAATTGGTTACCATGTAAGAACTACTAACAAGCACACTAATTAAATTATTGCATACATTAATAATGCACAAATTGCTTAAGTTAACAAATAACCTGTTGTTTATAATGCACACGATTGAAACCAAGATGTTCAGGTCAGACTGGACCAAATTTTGACCATTTGAGAATATTTATTAATTGCCGTTAACAGCGTTAAACAATAAGTGTGTGCTTATTTTATATGTATAATTAGAGAGTACAAACACTTAAATTAAGCAGAAACACATTTGATAAACAACCAAATTATAGCACATTTAGAACTCCAGGGTTGTGCAGAAAAGATGTTGGATTTAGGCCTGAAGACATCGATGACTTCCATTCAACTTCTATTATAGATATAATTTTGAACCATGACAGAATGCGTATCTTTTCAATGGTCATTGTATGTTCAAATTTTTGCTGATCATTATGAAGAAACAAAACAAACTGAGAGAAAGTAAAACCACAAGAACACAATTTAGGAAAACTGCCTGTTAAGCTACAGTATTGTATGAAGTTTACACATTTGATAAAAATGCTGTAAAGGGAGGATGCTTTCAAAAATAATAAAAACATCAATTAATTAATCTAAATTTACATTTGGTGTAACTTCCCTTTGTCCTAGTTACACCTGCACATAATTTTAAGGTGACCTTGCAGAAGATCATGCCACAGTTCTTCTGGATTTATATCTCAGTTTTTTTCTATTTATTCGTGTTTTTTCCAGATAGACTGATTGTTTTTTCAGATCTCTCTTTCAGACCCCTTGTCACCTCTCTGGTTTATTACAAGTATCATCAAAAACAATGTTTGTAAATGTGAACAGTGTGTCATTTCATACTGAAACACTATTCCGAAGCCAGAAATAACTGACTTGGTGAAATTACTAGTGGTCTAAAACTTACTGAATATAAAACGTAGGTGTACACATAAACAAACAAAGAAACATCAAGCATATACACACACGCACGCACGCACGCACGCACGCACGCACGCACGCACGCACGCACGCACGCACGCACGCACGCACGCACGCACACACACACACACATTTTGAGAAACTTTAATAGACTGTTCTATAGACCAGAACAAAGCCGGTCTTTTGTCCAGCGCAGAGCTATTTAAATATAAAAACCATACTTCCATGCCTTCTTCATCACAGGGGGCTTTTTCAGTTTATTCATAAAAATTAGCTTTTGTATAATGTTATTATTAGTAGTAGTATTAATTATTATATGCATATTTATATTTGTTTTATTTAAAACAAGCTTAGATTTGCCCACCTGTCAGGTTTTAGACTATATGGGGCATAGCAAGTGTATTAGGATATAACTGAGTTTTTTGAACACACGTTCTTATTATTGTTCATTTATTCGTTTGCTGGAAATTAGAACTGAATTTAGATATAGTTTTGAAACAAATCTTTGCGCTTAACAAACGAAATTAATTATTTATAGGCTACTGGATGTCTGTGCATACAAGAAGTTTCCCTATCTACGAGAGTGAAACCGAAAGTAAATAATGAGGAGGCTCATCTCTCATTCTCGCGCTGTAGATGCTCTGTTTAACTGTTTTCTCTCTAGTGAAGGATTCAGTTTTTCCACTTATAAAGTCCGTCATGTAAATAGCAAATGTGCTATGGCGCGACGCAACTGACTCTTAAAGGGAATGGGAGATGAGACTTTGATTGGTTTATTCTTAAAACACAACTATAACTCATTCAGAAAATAAGTTCAACCCTTTTAGACCATGCGGCACAGCGCAAAGTGGATTTTTCCATCCTTATATTAGCAAAAGTGGATTCTGACACACCCTTAATGCGTTTGCGCCCTGCACTTTGCACATGGATCGTCAAAATAGATCCCAAGATGTTCAGTGGTGTTACTGTTACCAATAAGAAAAGTAACAATTTTCATAAAAAAACACCCTTTACAAAATGTCTGCTGCAAGAAATCTTACCACATGCTGACAATCACGGTATACTCATTAAATTAAGAAAATGAATCCATTCGTATTCTATTTTTTTTTTTTTTTTTTTACAATTGCTTTACAAATAAGGATATCGCACCATTGATGCTAACTAAAAGCTTCACATGAAATTATGAGGTAAACATGACAAATCTTTAATAACATTACATTTATGTATAGACAATTACATTCTTGTATTTTGGACAGTTTTTGATCTCAAAATAAAGCACCTTCCTTTTGTTCCTTGTCTAGGAACAAAAAATGCATGTTTCTGTAAAACTAAACATAATTACACAAACAAACACATAAATAAACACACGCATACACACACACATACACAAATGCACATCCAATATGCATACATAAACACAAAAATGATCACATGCAAGCATGTACACACAAACAGTACACACATTTTTACAAATACACACACAAATAAATACTGTGGTGGGAAAAGGTGTTTGACACCTTAATGAATTATTTTTATTTAATTTTATTTTTTTGCATGTTTGTCACATTTTAATGTTTCAAATATGGATATTTCGCTTCTAAATGTGGATATGTGCTTCTAAAAATGAATACGTGCCTTTCTAAAAAATAAATAAATGATAAAAAAATTTCCATAAACACACTAAAGCATGGAGAAAGCCTAACCAGATAAGTGGAATCTGTTATAGCTGCAAAGGGTAGGCCAACTCCATATTAAAGTCAAGCACACATGTAAAGCCACAATATTCAGTATTTACATTAAATGTAAAGCCACATTATTTTGCTTGCGTGCACTACTTTTCTTTAAGGTGAATAATTAATCTGTGCAAGTAATCCAATTTGCTATGAGCGACAAAAAGAACAAAAAGAAAGCAGACTAATTATTCCATTTCAAATGAAAGTACATGAACATACTGAGATAAAAGACTCAGCAACCTCTAGTTCCCGCTGACTTTAAAACCTATGGGTTAAAACTTTTGACAATTGTAAAATAACACAACGTAAAGAATTTTGCTAGCATCATTTCTTAGTTTTGTGGTAATACTGAGAACTAGAGCTTCCAGACATTCCTTAAAGGTGAAACATGCCTTTAAAAATGCTGTTCTCCAGCATCAAACCTGCAAAGCAGCAGTGCATGTAATAACAGATGCAAGCATTGCCTTCAGCAATGGGGTACATATTGGCCATCTGAGCAGCTGTTCAACTGCTAGTTGTGGGATTTTTGGCATGCTGCTGAATGAATGAATGTATTTTTATATTCTGGGTGAGGTATAGGACTAAAAATTATTCGTCCAATTAAAAATTTCAGGCCAAAACTTACAATAGGTACCTCAAACTGTCTGTCAACAAATGTAGATATGTATATCTGCGGACTGTTTTCACACAGATAGATACAGTCTATATATGTCATTTGCGCATTCACTCATTCTAAAAAAATCAATGAGATCCATGAAAAGAAAGATTGTTTTTGAACGTTTTTGAAATTGATCAAAAATTGCACGCTGGTGGGACATATGCTGTTCAAAACAGTGGTCTGAAAGATTACACCTTGTTTGTTGTATTTCTTTTTTTGACAGGTATGAATGTTTTAAAACCATGTTAGTCATGTAAAGCTTATGTAGATTGTGTTCTTTCACAAATGGGCTACTGAAACTGAAAACTTTAGGCAAAAGATTGATGTAATCAAGTAACTTCAATTTCACATGGTACCTTTTACAGTATCAATAATGTAGTTCAATCAAAAGACAGTCAGTTAAGCATTCTTTCAAGTGTTCAAGCTTAAAACGAGAAGAAAGGCCATTTAAAAAAGTGCTGTGTAAAGCAGAGAGTACATTCAAAAGGAAGCTAGTGTCAGTTGTCTTGGTAACGTAAATGTAATGTAAAAAGACAACCGGATGTTTCTGTTTTTAACACTCCTTTTTCTGATTTTTATTTACTTGAATAAACTTCTGTGTAGCCAGCTTTACTGATGTAAAGTTGGTTTGATATTCACACATTCATTCATTTGTGTTCATTTGTCATTTACCTTGCGACACCGTCCCTATATTGGTTACCACACTTTTTGGAATATTCTGCCTGAAATAACATCCTAGTATGACTACAAAACAGCTTTAGCACTATTTGTTTGACTGTAAACAATGTTATCCTTTGATTTCCCTTTTTAGAATTTGCAAACAATACTTTTCTTAAATAAATGAAGGAGAAACTCTAAATCTGTCAATTTAAAACCAACTTTACCCCAATGCCAGCATTGGGAAAACTGAAATGTAGAAGTATACTGTAATTCCTATACTCAGCTGGTCTGTCAGCAACTACGCTTATGTTGGACAAAGTGCGTATCTCCATAGAGATGTCAGCAAAGACCAGCAATGCTTGCATGCATGAAATATACTATAGCCCCTTTCACACATACACATACAGCAATTTTCCAGAAAGAGAAGTTGCAACATTATCGGTAATTTGCCGGAATGCTGCTCTGTGTGAACACAGAAGGAAAATTGCAGGAAAGATTAGAACGTGTGATGTGAGACAACTACTCCGACCAATCAGAACATTCAGACACATTCACATCCGCGCTGTTTATGAAAATAAAAGCCTTTGAATATTTTTACAGACACATATAGCGGCTAGATGTTAGTCAGATAATGTTTCTATGTTCTTTCTTAATGCCAACTGTGTAAAAAAATTATTGATAAAATGCCTATGATAAACCGTCAATGCTTCCCATTCATATTGAATGGGTGACGTCAAGCGTTGCCAAACTGAATTATGGATCCGTCAGCGCTGCCTCAGTGGCGTTGCTCACTGCAGTAGTTGGGAATTTCTTAACTTTTAAAGTGCCAACGGAAGCATCAGCCAATTAGATTGCTTAATGCAAATACCCTAGGTCAGACAGAAGCCGATTGCAGACTAATGTTATTGGCTGACGTTGCCATGATGATCACGTCAGCCCCAACCTTAAACAAGCCTTCTTTCAAGCATTCACGCTGAATCCCAGTTCGAATGCACGGTAAGTAAAGCATGAAGCAAGTGCCAGCACACACACACATACACACACACACACTATGTACATCTCGACATGTGAAAGTGTTCCTTCATATATTTTCATCGAAGTTGTTCACAATACTTATCCAACCACAGAATTTGTAATGTAGTCAAATGTTTAAACATTTAGCTGTGGTTTAGAGGTCATTTCTGGTTAATTATATCAGAATTTACCAGTATTCTGGAATGGATGTGTGAACAGTCCTTTTCTAGAAAAATTTCAGAACTTCCTTGCCTGTGTGAACATCCTTTTTTTTTTATTTACCAGTAAAGTCGTTCCAAAAACTTTCTGGATATTTACCGGTATCACTATGTGAAAGGGGCTTATTAAGTTTTGCTTGCTACACAAGTGAAAATGTGCTAAATATAATACAGGTGTTCAAAAAGGTTTTCTAAGTTCAGACATGTAGCATTATAAATTACTACAAAGTTTTCTAACTGGTGAATGGCATGATCTAGTAAGGTTGTCCATGATCTATTCTGTCTGCATTCATGCCTTCAGGAGGCTTTATACAGCAGGCACAAACGTGCATTTTCAAAGCTTTTATGCTAAATTTAGCATTTTCCCAGATATCCTACTGCACCTTTAACAATGTCAGACTAACTCTCCCACTCAAGAGGTTTTCTCTTTTTTATTAATTCCAAATTTATTTTCCTAGTTTTTACCTCTGATAATAGCACCTCCACATTCCATAAAGTTCATCTTCCTGTTGTTTCATTTAACCATTTTCTAGCTGCTTTCTTTTGCCAAATTGATCTTAGTAATAATATTGTCAAAAGAAATGGTACTTTGATGCTATTGGTACTAAAGAAAAAAAATCAACACTGTATTGAGTTTTCTTAAGTACCGAGGACCCGGTTGGGCCAATTCTATGCTATAGGTGAAAGTAGGGTTGCACAATTGGGAACATTTTCATATTGTAATTATTGAATATTGCGATATGCGATTGTGACTATAAATGATCAACATAAGGTTTGACTGTGGAGGGAGGTTGAGGTGGAAGGGGAATGAGTTGATTTGGGAGTGAACAGTGAATGGTCTCATGTAACGGGGACTCATCCTGCGGCATGGCAGATGGAGGCAGATGTTCCTGGTGGATGTCCCTGGTCACCCGGACGATAGGTAAGATTTGGAAGACAATGGAGGTTGGTGGCATGGTGGTTAGCCGGACCATGGGAACAGGGATGGTTGGTATCCTAAAACACATTGAAAGGGTGTTAGACCGGTGGAGGATTGTCTAAGAGAATTCTGTGCATACTCAGCCCACGGTATATACTGGCTCCAGGTGTTCTGGTGTTGAAAGCAGTACATCTGGAGATAGCGGGAAATTTCTTGAATCTTACGCCTGGTTCTGGCTGTTAGTCTGCGGGTGATTGCCTGAGGATAGACTGGTCGTGCCCAGAAGTCGGAAGAATGCCCATCAGACCCTGGAGATAAATTGTGGACCCCGGTCTGATACAATGTACTCGGGGTGTCCGTAATACCGAAAATGTGGTAAAAGAGGGCTTCAGCTGTTTCTAGATCTTTAGGGAGACCTTTTAGAGGGATTAATTTGCAGGACTTTGAAAAGCGATCTACTACAAAAAGAATGATGGTATACCCTTGTGATGGAGGCAAGTCGGTGGGGAAGTCCACTTCTAGGTTGGTCTAGGGTCGGCGGGGAATGGGTAGCGGCTCCAGTTTTCCTTCAGGCCATCGACGAGGAGTGGTGGTGATAGCACAGACCGAGCAACCCTGGATGTATTGGGTGACATCCCTGGTCATATTGGGCCACCAATATCTCTGTTGAAGGAGCGAGAGGGTTCGCCTGCTACCTGGATGTCCTGAGCAGTGGGAGGTGTGCACACTAACCAGGAGGGGAACATGGCATCTGGATGGTACGTACATGCGACCAGGTGGGAGTTCAGGGGGCGCTGGTTCTTCACCAGTGGCAGCTCGAATTTCTTCATCTGAATTTCTTCATCTTCATCGAATTTCTTCATCTGAATTTCTTTACAGAGGAAGGTTCTGGTGAGTACATACAGGAAAGGGCATCAGCCTTTACATTTTTGTGACCTGGCTGGTAGGTTATATTAAAGTGGAACCAAGCAAAGAATGGGAACCAGCGAGCTTGGCGAGCGTTCGCCATCGCAGATATACTGGAGGTTCTTGTGATCTGTTAGGACCGTGAATGGGAATTGTGCTCCTTCCAGCCAGTGATGCCATACTTCCATTGCCAGTTTGATGGCTAGAAGCTTGCGGTCTCCGATGCCATAATTTTGTTCCGCTGGTGAGAGTTTCTTGGAGTAGTATGCACACAGATGGAGGGTACGGGGTTCATCAGACCACTGGGAAAGGATGGCGCCAACTCCAGTGTCACCCGCGTCAACTTCCACGACGAACGGGAGCGTTGGGTCCGGATGACGGAGGACAGGTGGAGTGGTGAATACTTCCTTGAGGTGGATAAAGGCTTGACGTGCTTCGGGGTTCCAGGTGAGTGAACATCATCCGCCTTTCAGGAGGGAGGTTAAGGGAGCAGAGAGAATACTATAACTCTTAATAAACCTTCCGTAGAAGTTGGCGAATCCAATGAACCTCTGCAACTCCTTCAGCATTTTAGGTGCTTCCCACTGTGAAACTGCATCCACTTTGCCTCTTTCCATGCTGACCCCCTCAGCGGAGGTCACGTATCCGAGGTAGGAGATCGAGGGTTGATGGAACTGCTGATGGATATTTTTCAGCTTTTAAATAAAGATGATTGTCTCTGAGACATTGGAGAACCTTCTGAACATGAGTTTGATGTTCAGCCCGATAACAGGAATAAATCAGGATGTCATCTATGTATACTATATTAAAGTGATGGAGGAAGTCTCTGAAAATCTCGTTCATAAAGCTTTGGAATATGAAAGGACTGTTGGCATCCCTGGTATTCATAGTGACCGGTGGGAGTGATGAAACTGTTTTCCACTCGTCCCATAAAAAAAAAAAAGTCACACTTTCAAACTTTAAAATCAAAAGTGGTTGGAGGAAAGATCAAAGTCCCATAATTCAATTCAAAAGCACAAATAAAAGGGGAGGAAAAATATGAAATCATTAAAAAAAAACAGATATTTTTTATGGCATATGGGGTGAAGAAAATGCTGAGTAAATGTTAATTTTTGCCTGACCTGTCCCTTTATGGTGAGCAAACAATGACAGAAGTTTCATTTTAATTCCTCCTTTAATCCGAGAGTTTAATTCAGTTCATTCACATGCAGACTTCGGAGGTCCAGCTTGGTGAATATGCCAGCTTCGCGGAGCTCTTCCAGAGCAGCTGGGACTAGAGGCAAAGGGAAATTTAACCATGGCTGTGTTCAGGAACCTATAATCAATACAGGGCCTGAGTACTCCATTCTTCTTAGCGACGAAGCAGAAGCTGAAGGCAGCTGGGGAAGTGGATGGTCTAATGAACCCTTAGCTGAGAGCTTCGTTGATGTCTCCATCGCCTCGTGCTCAGAATGGGATAAGGGATAAATCCTTCTATGTGGTAATTTGCCTTTAGGCAGCAGGTCAATACTACAGTCCCAGGACCAATGTGGGGGTAGTTGTGTGGCTTGTTCCTTGCTAAAAACGTAGAGAAATGGGGTGTAGATGGTAGGGATGTAGCAGGGCGGAGAGTGAACAGCAGGGGGAGCGATGTGACCATTTTTGGAGCATTCGGAGCTCAATCCTTCAATTTTACCGGTACTCCAGTTTATTTCAGGCTGATGTTCAGCAAGCCACCGCCTGCCCAGGATGATGTCCACATTAGCTCGGGGAAGGAGGAGTAGAATTAACTTGTCACGATGATGATGGGGAGACTGGATGATGACTTCTCTGGTACAGCGAGAGATTTTCCCATCACCTAATGGGGAGTCCTGAATGGTGGTGATTTTGTATTGAGTTTCATTATGTACTGTAGGTATATGATGTTTGGCAATGAAGTTCGAAGAAATGAAGTTGCCAGCCGCTCCAGAATCCACCAAGACATGTATGGGGATGATACGAAAATTCACAATTAACTAAGCTTGTACAAGGAAACAAGGATCTTCAAACAAGCATAGAGAATAAAGTCACTTCCCTTAATCATAGCTAGTGCATCCACAGCTTTAGTAGAAACGTCCTTTGGAAAGGAGAAACAGCCACGGAAGAGGAGAGCCAGGAAAAAGGTAAGGTGAACCATCTCACATCGATTCCAGCCACTGAATGACTGGAATTGAGGAGGCTATATAAGGGACTTGATTATGGGTGCAGGTGTGTCAGATTAGAAGTCCGGTGAGAGTGCTTGGGTGTAATGAGGGGTGGAAAGTGAAGGAGAGCGGTGATTAAAGCTGAGGGAACGAGATGGTGAGGGAGCCGGGGATGTGACAATATCAGGTTTTCATTTTATTGTTAAGATAGTGAAACATTGTAGCCAGGGTGATGTGAATGAGGTTATAAAGTACACTGTTGCCTTTGAAGATTTAAACAACGTGTCCTCAGAAGTTTGTTTTTCATATCAAACTTATGAAGTCTGAGGAAAGGATCCAAGACTGAACTTTGTATACTTGACATCCCCAATCGGTAGCGCATGTCTGCAGCTACGCCTCCATTTTTAGATGTCTCAGTTTTCCCCCATCCACTCTGACATGGAGCAGCAGCATTTTAAAATGAAAACTGACTCTTCAGCATTTTTTTTTAAAACACTCCATATTCGAAGCTCAAAAACTCAGGAAAGTTGTAGACAGAATGCGTAACCGCAGCAAAAGTTATGCGTTTTAAAACTAAAATGTATCATTGTAAACAGGGCCTAAGTAGTTTACAAGGGAGTATTAGCTGTTGGTGGTTTTGCTAAATGATCATTTGATGTTTACTGGCTGCTTATAGGCTGTCAACTGAGTTAAGTGGTGCTTCTCCCATGGAATAGCTTGATGCTGTGTTGTGCCCTGTGAATGAAGTTTGTTCTCCACATTACTCCTCCTGTAAGTATTGTCTAGGAAGTTCACTTGCTAACATCAGCATCTCTTGTAACCTAAAACGTAGACTGGCACTTCTGTTTTGGAGCAGTCTAGAAAAGTCTCCTGTATGAGATGTTGAGCAGTTGTCTGCTGTCAGACATCTGGCGGGTGTAGCAAAATGCTTTACCTAACAAAGATATTTTTGTCCATGGCTCTGTCCAGTGATTGGTCTGGTATCTTGGTCTGTTAATATTAAAACACATTCTGCTGATTAAAAGTACCGTTGGCATTATGTTGAAGGGCTTTAATTTTTTGTGATGCTCTTCACCTTGAAACATCAGTGTGGGATATTGGCATCAAACCACAGGTATTTTAGGGACCCTTTCTAATGAGGCCTGTTTTTTTTAGGCCAGGGTTCACCAAACTTGGTCCTGGAGGGTCGTCCCTGCATAGTGTAGCTCCAACTGAACTCAACACACCTGTTTGAAAGTTTCAGGTATACTTACATAAACTTTTATTAGCTTGTTCAGGTGTGTTTGATTAAGATTGGAGCTAAACTCTGCAGGACACCGTCCCTCCAGGAAAAAAGTTTGATGGGCCCTGTTATAGGCCTTTTATGCCAAATCATGAGGTTGTTGAATAGGCATTGTTTGAGGGCAAGACTTACAATGAGACAGCGATGTTTAAAGAAAAGGTGGCTGAAGCTACCTGAGGTAAGTTTCATGCCAGTCCAGCATCCAAGGTGGCGATCAGACCATTTTCAGACTCTGGGGTCTGAGAATTCTGTAAAGATGGCTTTTTTCAACTGCTGGTAGTCTTACTTTATGTTTTCTGGCTGTTGTGCCAGACTGATTGCCAAACTGGAAGTTATCCACAGCAGGTAGAATTAATCACTGGAAGACACTGGTCAGGGACTGCAGATAAAAGTCAATGACTCATGTACAACTTTGAGGACATAGTGGTTTTCAGCAGACTCTTGTGTAAAAGTGAAGATGGGTCTGACAAGCTTGTTGAGGTATGTAAGGATTCTTGAAAATGATCAACACCATTTGTGGTTGCTGGGAGTTTTATGGTGTCTCCTATGGTGTCGAGACGAAAGTTCTGGCTCTTCCTCCTTTGTGCCTTTTCCCCCTTTATCTCCCCCCATTCCCTGAAGAGAACAGCCCACTTGTAGAATTAGGTGACTTCAACATTAATTTAGACAAACCTTATGCTACCGATTTCCATTCTCTTATTACGTCATTCAACCGCAACCACTTCTTTAAGTTCTTATTTTTTGAAGTTAATAGTGCAGCAGAAACTTTCTGCTCTACTTTAACATCCTACCCAAATGAAATCTGTCCTCTCTCCACCAGTCCAATGTGCACTACTTCATTGAACCCCTGGCATCTTTGATGTTCTATCAGTGCAAAATTTCACATCACTCAGGGCAACAGAGAGAGCATGGAGTAAAACAAAAGGCCCCACTGACCTTAGCAGGTGTCAATCCTTTTATAGCCAAAACTATGGGAAAATTATTGTTTTAAAACGAATTTCCACATTTTTACCAGCTGGATGGAAAGCAATCAGACTTCAAATGCGGACATTCCTCTGAGACTGCACTACTCTCAGACACTGAAGCCCTGCAAACTGCCAAAGCAGGTTCTAAATCATCTATTCTGCTTTTACTGAACCTGTCAACTGCTTTTAATATGGTAAATCATCAGATGCACCCTCTCCTCAATGGTAATCACTGGAGCCCCAATTTGCTGATTGAAGTCTTACCTCACCAGCAGATCTTTCAGGGTTGCCTGGAAAAAAGAGCTTTCTAAAGTACATCAGCTAGTCACAAGCGTACCTCAGAGATTTGTTCTTGGTCTCCTTCTGTATTTTATTTACAGCACATCACTGAGAACTATCATCCAATCACATAGTTTTCTCTTATTTTTGTTATACCGATGACACACAGCTCTATCTTTCATTTCAGCCAGATGACTTAACAGTAGATGCAAGGATTTGACACTGTGTGAAGAATGTCTTGACTTGGGTGAATTTTCCATTTTCCTTAACCAAACACACCTGATTCAGATCATCATCTCACTAACAGAGGCTGAAAGACCTGTAATGGTAGTGACAGAGAAAGGAGACCTCCAAAACATGCAGTGTTGGTGGTTCTCCAGGAATGTGGTTGAGAAACATTGGCCTACAGCTTTATTCTGGCAAAAACAGAACTTCCCATCTTCCCTCCACCTCCACACATTCAAAACAATTTCTTAATCTAACTGAGATCATCTATTATTACCAAATGTATTCATTAAAGAATCTTGATGTGAGCTTAGATGATCAGCTGTGTTTTAAAAAGCGCATTTCTAACACGGCTTGATCATGCAGATTTGCACTTTTCAACATCAGAAAGATCAGACCCATCCTAACCTATCATGCAGCACACCTTTTATGCTGTGTTCACACTAGACGTGGAACGCACGGATAAATCGCGATATTTGCACATAAATAGATGCATTAACATTTGAGTTTACTCGCTTCATTCGCACGTAAAAATCTACTTAATTCGCGCATCAATTTCACTTCGGGACAGATGCGGATTCTGTCTGCCCGGGGACTGTAGCTTCGTTGCTAAATGGCTAACATGGATTTTATTGAGAAAATAACAGTGTTTATGTGCTTTATGAAGGCTGAAAAACAGTGTCGATACGTTTAGGGCCGTGTCTGAGTCCACTAGATCCTTTCAGAGGTGCATCCAGCTTTGTGAGCTCATAAATTCCTCCAGAAACTTAACCTGAATGATGGAGGCTTTTAGCGGTGCTTCTGACTGAGCCGAGCCCAGTTTCATGAACTTTTGTTGGCTCGAGGATTTCCCCTAAGACACCAACAACAGGCCGTACGTCATAATCACGTCCCCCCAAGAGCAAGCTCCTGATTGGTTAACGCGGCACAAATGTCCGCTGAAGTTCAGATTTTTAAACTCCAGCATTTCGATACACGCCATTCGCGCGTATCATGGCATTCGCACTGCGGAATTCACGCCATTTGCGCAATTCGCGTCATTCGCGCCATGCCATTTGCGCGTATCGTGCCGCAGGATGTCTATTCGCGCGTTTGCATTGACTTAACATGTAAATCACTTGCGCTTTATGCGCGTTCCACATCTGGTGTGAACACAGCATTAGTCTAAGCTCAATTCAATTCAAGGCTGGATTACTGCAATGCTCTTCTAGCTGGACTCCCATCTTGCACCCTTAAACCTCTACAGATGATCCAGAGCTCTGCACCTTCATTATCTCTCTGCATTGGTAAACAGTCAAGGCTTATATCAAAGTTAAAAAGTTATAAATAATTGATGCTTGCTTACAGAACAACCGCTGGCACTACACCCCATCTCCACCTGCTCCTGAGGGTCTACATCTCCTCCAAAAGCCTATGGATGGTAAGTGCTATGTTGGTGCTAGGTGACTTCAACATTCACATTGAAAGACCTCAAGCTGCTGACTTCCAGACTCTGCTTGCCTCTTTTGACCTCAAAAGAGCACCTACTTCTGCTACTCACAAATCAGGTAATCAGCTAGAACTTATTTACACTCGACATTGCTTCGCTGATCAAACACTAGTAACTCCACTACAAACATCGGATCATTTCCTTCTGTCTCTCAACATCCACATTACTTCTGAGCCACCACACACTACAACTCTAGTTGCCTTTCGCAGAAACCTATGCTCTCTCTCACCCAATAGACTATCCACCATTGTTTCAGACTCTCTTGCTCCATCTTGCAAACTCTCTGCACTTGATACAAACAGTGCCACTGATACACTCTGCTCCACACTAGCATCATGTCTAGACAGACTATGTCTTCTTACATCCAGGCCAGCCCGTGCCAGTACTCCTGCACCCTGGCTCTCTGATGTTCTCCGTGAGCATCGCTCAAAACTTTGGGCTGCAGAGAGAATTTGGCGAAAAACTAAAAATCCCTAACAGCTCATAACATACCAAACTCTTCTGTCCTCTTTCTTGGCTGAGGTTACTTCTGCAAAGCAGACATACTTCCATCAGAAAATCAACAGTGCCACCAATCCTCGCTTACCTTTTAAAACATTTTCCTCCCTCCTCTATCCTCCTCCTCCACCTGCATCTTCCACACTCACTACTGACGACTTTGCTACATTCTTTTGCACCAAAACTGCAAAAATCAGTGCTCAATTTGCCAAACTCGTGCTATCTAACCATGCAACCACCTGTCCGCTTGATCCCATTCCCTCTCATCTCTTGCAAGCCATTTCTCCTGCAGTCATACCAACACTGACTCACATAATTAACACATCTCTTGACTCTGGTTTATTCCTCACTTCATTTAAGCAGGCTAGGGTAACCCCACTGCTAAAGAAACCCAACCTGGATCAAACGCTACTTGAAAACTACAGACCGGTTTCCCTGCTTCTATTCATGGCCAATATTCTGGAGAAAGTAGTGTTCAATCAAGTCCCGGACTTTCTTACTCAAAACAACCTCATGGACAACAAGCAATCTGGCTTTAAGAAAGGCCACTCAACTGAGACTGCCATGCTCTCGGTCGTGGAGGATCTCAGACTGGCTAAAGCAGACTCTGAATCATCTGTCCTCATCTTGCTGGATTTATCAGCTGCTTTTGACGCTGTAAACCACTAGATCCTGCTATCTACGCTTGAGTCACTGGGCGTTGCAGGCACTGTTATTCAATGGTTCAGATCTTACCTCGCTGACAGGTCATTCAGGGTGTCTTGGAGGGGAGAGGTGTCCAACCTACAGCATCTAAACACTGGGGTACCTCAGGGCTCTGTTCTTGGGCCACTTCTCTTCTCCATCTACACGACATCTTTAGGACCAGTCATCCAGAAACATGGATTTTCCTACCACTGCTATGCTGATGATACCCAGCTATAACTCTCTTTTCACCCTGATGATACCTCGGTTCCAGCTCGCATCTCAGCCTGCCTGTCAGACATTTCACACTGGATGAAAGATCATCATCTTCAGCTTAACCTCGCAAAAACGGAAATGCTTGAAGTTCCTGCCAACCTGACTCTACACCATAACTTTTCAATCCAGATGGATGGGGTAACCATTACTGCATCCAAAATGGTATAAAGCCTTGGAGTAACGATTGATGACCAACTAAACTTCTATGACTACATTTCTAGAACTGCTCGATCTTGCAGATTCGCACTCTATAACATCAGAAAGGTCCGACCCTTCCTATCTGAACATGCAGCTCAACTCATTGTTCAAGCTCTTGTTCTCTCCAAACTGGACTATTGCAACTCTCTACTAGCCGGGCTTCCAGCTAACTCTATCAAACCTCTTCAGCTGCTTCAGAACGCAACAGCACAAGTGGTCTTTGATGAACGGAAAAGAACACATGTCACTCCGCTACTCACCCGTTTGCACTAGCTGCCAGTTGCTGCTCGCATCAAATTCAAAGCTCTGATGTTTGCTTACAAAGCGACCTCTAGCTTTGCTCCTTCTTATCTGCTCTCACTTCTGCAGATTTATGTGCCCTCCAGAAACTTGCGTTCAGTGAATGAACGTCGCCTCGTGGTTCCATCCCTAAGAGGAAAGACATCACTTTTCCGAACTCTCGCATTCAATCTGCCCAGTTGGTGGAATGAACTCCCTAACAGCATCAGAACGGCAGAGTCACTTGCTGTCTTCAAGAAACGACTAAAAACTCAACTATTTAGTCTCCACTTTCCTTCCTAATCTGCAACTGCCTCTCTGGCTATACCACTAACTGTACTCTCTCTCAAAAAAAAAAATTTACATTACTATACATTACTAATGCTTTGCTTCTTAGACTTTACACACCTGAAACTTGCCTATAGCACTTATTCACTGTTGCTCTTATAGTTGTGTAAATTGCTTCCTTGTCCTCATTTGTAAGTAGCTTTGGATAAAAGCGTCTGCTAAATGACTAAATGTAAATGTAAGTGAGTGCCACTTTGTGATACCATCACAGAATTGCTCAAAGTTTCTTTCCAAAAATTTTCATAAAATGTTCCTCGCTGGTGGATTGATCTTCCCATTCCCATACAGACTGATGATTTTCAAGTAACATTCTAACAACAATTAAAAACCCACCTCTTTCGCAGTCACCTGAGCACTAAAATATTTTTTTTTTAAATGCTCCCCCTCCATACTCTAGCTCTTTATTTGCTAAGCACTAACAGTTCCTTTGTGAAATTAGCACTTGTGTGCTTTGTCTCATCTTGTTGAATGCCTTCTCACTGTAAGTTGCTTTGGACAAAAATGTCTGCTAAATGACTAAATGTAATGTAAAAATACCTAGGTGGACAGCTGGGAGAGTTTACATTGCTGATAATGTAAAATTCAGCAGGGTCCAGGTTTTCTTGTTGTAACAATTAAAGCAAGCACTGGCATAGAAAAAAAAATCAGTTTAGCTGTGTAGAAAGAAAACTGGAGGTTTATCTTCAAACTTCTTGTATCTTCTATGACTTCTTATATCATAAGAACAATTAGAAATTGATGTTTCATCAGCAAGTTTTTGTGGCTAACAGACTTACCTCTGAGAACTGATTTAATGTATTTGACCACGTTCAATGTTTTTCAGGACAATTTTTTTTCAATCAATTGTTTACTAAGGAATGATATAGACAATCCCAGATGAGCTGTTTTTTTCTGTTTCTATTTGTCAAGTGTAAATATTATGTTTGAAAGTGGACAAATATGAGGAATGATGATATTTAAGCATTAGATGTTTTTATTTCATCTTTATTAAGAAAACCCAAAATATTTGTGACTTTTTAAATTTATTAAAAACAGAGACAAAGTTAGATAAATAGTGCTTGAACAGGGACACTAGTTGTTTATAAACATCAAAATTTTGAAATTAAAACATTGAGATTGATAGGAATGAGATCTCACCCATCGCTGACTTCATGGGCAATGCATTCATTCAGATGAGAGACCCTGTGAATGATATGATTGACACTTTTAGCTGAGTTTATATTTACTCTGAAGAGGAAAAAGAAAAAACAACAGAACAAGCCAGTTTACCAAAACAAATTAACAATGTCAATACATTTCAGCCAGCACTTCAGATGATCTGCATGCTGATAGAATGGCAACAACACAATGCTTAGCCAACATAGAAGAACACATCACTGATATCGGGTGAGTGATTTTTAAATAAAGATACAGTAATTGCAATGATAAAACCACTTGAAGATAAAAATAACTTATGTATGCCAGGAGAAATTGATTGAATAAAAGTGTTGATGGACAATAAAGTAACATATACGGTGTTTCCCCTAGGTTTACAGTTTTTGGGGGGTTTTTTTGGATGGGGGGGTGGATTGGGGCTGCGGCGTGACAAAATGCAGCGTGGCTATTCAGACTCACACTGACACAAGGAGTCATGGTCTTTTAATGACAGCAGTAAATAACTGAACAACTATTTGAACTGTACAACCATTTGGAAAGTCAGAAATGTCTGACCCATTTATTGAAACATTTATTAAACACGTCTCTTATAAAAATTTAGATGTGAACATGTCATGGCCAGAAGCAGCTTTACAGAAAATAATTCATCCATTCATTTTACTTCAGCTTAGTGCCTTATTTATCAGGGGTCACCACAGCAGAATGAACCACCACAGAAAAATTTGGAAACATTGCAAATGATCAAAGATGAAAATTAGTTAAAATGCACATCTATAAATCTAATACTTGTTTACTAAAAGGAAATAGGCCTATAAACACTTTTTTATAGCAATGAGTGTATTACAAGAAGTTACATTATTAAATATTCATGTTAAATAAGTTTTATCTAATAATTCCAGTTAGCTTTTAGTGAATTTGTAATGTTGTCAAAAACACAGAACTTTCAGTTGTTATATGTAAAAAGGCCTAAATACATGCAAGACAATTCAAATATTTTGCTCGTCTCTAACTTTTGACCTCTCGCGATCTGTTCACTTGCTCATTCTCTCTCGTCGCCATGATATTCCGGGTATTTTATATTATTTTGAGGGATCACGGAGCAGGCATGAATTTGCGAAAGACACGCAGAGCTTCCCGGAGAGGTCATAACTAGACACTAGATAGAGGAGATAGCTCTGCTTGCATCACAGCATGGGATGGGTGCGACGTATCTGAAGAGCGGGGAGGGATGCGGGACGTATTTGAGGACCGGGTGGGAGACGCGGGATTTCCGTGAGATTATCATATGTTCGCTGGCAACCGGGAGTCTCTATGCATTTGACTCCTGGAACTTTCGAGAGACTTGGGATGTCTGCATCTGTATAAATTTTAGCTGCTGTGACGCGAGAGCAGAACAGAAATGACATGCTGTTGTGTAAATAAGATATTACATATGGTTGTTTAGCTTGTTTATTTAAAAAAGTTGTGATCTGGCAGCTATATAGATAATACTATTAACGTGACTTCAAGGGGGATGGGAACAGCCGTTAGAAGGTCAGGGTGCCCCCCTTATATAATGGTGGGGGAAACACTGATAAAGGTCAGAACATGACTAATTGTTTAAAACAAATATATAAACATACAGATAAAATAATTAAAGCTTTTTATCCACTTTGATTTCTGCAAAATAGGACAGTCAGCATAAAACTGCCAAGCGCATACTAAAATGCTATTTGGCAAGATACTGTATATTCCATACCATACCAGTGCTGTACAATTTCTTGAATAAATTGGAGTTCCACAATTTCACTTATGCAGGATGATCAAGTTGTTTTTACTGAAAGGATTGAGGAATATTGCAATCTTTGCCCATTATCTGACAAAGAACTAATGCCATCATTCAAAAATCTAAAACAAAGAGAAATGGACACTTTGTGCTCCGGACCAAAGAAGAAAAGGATCATCCAGACTGTTACCAGCAACAAGTTCAAAAGAGAGGGCATGTCATAGAATGGGGTTGTGTCAGTGCCCTTTGCAAAGATAACTTGCACTTCTGTGAAGGCACCATTTATGCTGAAAAATATGTATTGCTCGTATTTAATCAACAGGATACACAAAAAGCATGTGCGTTTGTATAAAATAAAAAGTCTGTGGATGTATGTGAGAGAAAAATATATCGCCTACAGAAAAGTTTGAGTCAGTATAACAGGTTCCCTTTAGTTGCTGCACATCTAGTCTCCTCAATGGATGGTGAAAAGCAGTTCAGCAGGGCTAACGAGTCCAAAGAGAAAAATCCCCCCCCAAAAAAAATTCTTAGCACATGAAAAAAAAAAAAATCAGGCAAACAGCAACTCCATACTGGTTTTACTTCTTCAGCTTTTACGCTGAGCGTTGTCCAGGTGCCCTCTATCTCCCCCTCGTGGTGTGTATGGTATGTAAATGTGCACATACCTATAGGAAATGGCTACAGATTGTCACCTCATCATGTCAAAATTAAATATATAAAATAAGAGTCCATTACTCATCGATCTCTTATGAAAACACAACATCTGATAGTTAGTCTACTTGTCTGAATAGCCCTTTCACACAACTAATGAAATTGTAGTAAGCATTATCTCAATTATGTGGCAGCGCATAATTTATTGACCCTTTTTTCTTAGTAATCACCCGCGGTCCTTCCATTTAGGTACTAATTTGGAGGTAAATTTACGGACTTCACTGGATAAAGGGTGAGTTTTAAGCCAAAGTAAGTCACCCACCTTAAATTGTACACCTTTTCTTTTAAGATTGTAGTACTTAGCTTGTTTAACCTGGTTCATCCTCATTCTACGCATAACCTCCTGTTGTAGGTGGTGTTGTCTCTCCAGTACAGTGTAAGATGCTTGTTTAGGTGATGGTGGTAGATGTATGAGTCTTTCCAGAGGCCCATAGATCTGCTTTCCTACCATAAGCTCCGCTGGCGTACAACCAGTTGTCTCTTGCCGAGCGGTGTTGATGGCATACCTCAACTTGGGCAGTCACTGGTCCCAGTTCTTGTGTTGTTGGCCTACATATGAAGCGATCATGGTTTTTGAGTCCTATTTACTCTCTCAGTCAGATTGCTTAATGGATGGTAAGCAGTAGTTAGTCTTTGTTATGCAACCCCAAGATTTATACACATCGGCCAAGATAGAAGAAGTAAATTGTGGACCTCTGTCTGATAGCAAATACTTTGGGACACCCCATCAGGTAAATATTTCCTTCTTGAAAATATTTGCAATCGTTTGGGTCTTCCTGTCTCTCGAGGGGAATAATTCTGTCTACTTTGTAAAGTAGTCCATAATAACCAGACTATAAGCATTTCTTTTCTTGCTTATTGGGAACGGCCCCATCAGGTCAGTCCCTAGAATGTGTGCTGGTTCAGTGATTAAATTACTCTGCAAAAGTCCAGAGGGTTTACTATTACTGTGCTTGTACTCCTGACAGAGCTTATAACTTTTAACATAACTCCAGACTTCTTATCTTACAGATGGCCACCATGCCACTTCCAAGATCTTCAGAAGAGTTTTAAGTGGACCCAAGTGACCACCTAGTGGATTGTCATGAAAGTAGTAAAGAAAGTTCTGAGTGAGTTCTCCACGTACCACAAGATGATAGTTATTCCCTTCATCTTTAAGGGGAACTTTTCTGTACCAAATACCCTGAATATTCTTAAATGGCTTGATCTTTGGCAGCACAACAATAAGTAGTGGAGGTTAACTTGAGTAAATCTTTATCATCTTGTTGAGACTGATTTTATCAAGACTGATGGGTAACTGTGATGCAGTTGTTGAAGTGATGGAAAGACAAAGGCTAGGTACTGATGGATCACCAGCTCTCTACAGAGTGTCAGGTATCAAGTTTATACACCCTTTATGGTGTTATGGTGTTTATGGAAGTCAAATTGCTGCAGCCTCAGGGTCCATCGTGTCAGACAAGAAGAGGTCTTTGGGCTATTAAATGCCCAAATCAATGCAGAATGATCTGTGAATACATCAAAGGCATCTCTTCCAAGTAATGTCTACACTTTTCTACTGCCCAGACCACCCCCAAACACTCTTTCTCGGATGCACTATAACTCTTCTATGCTGGAGATAGAGTCTTTGAAACATAGGCGAATACTTTCTCTCGGTAGTCACATGTTTGAGTAAGTACAGCTCCTAGTCCCACATCACTGGCATCTGTGTGTATCTGGAAGGGCTTATTGGTGTAAGGCAAAATATTGGCTTGCTTTAGAGCACTCAGACTTGGTTGACATTCCTCAGTCCAATCCCATCTCACTCCTTTTTTCTTCAAATTATTTAGGGGAGCAGTGATATCGGCAAAATGAGGAATATATCGGTGGTACCAACCTGCTAACCCCAAAAATTGCTGGAGGGACTTCAGGTCAGAAGGTGTATGGAAATTCACTACTGCTTGAATTTTCTCTTTATACATTTCTATCCCTCTTTCAGTGAAAAGATGTCCAAAGAATTTCAATTGTCTGGTGAAAAACTGACATTTTTTCATGTTCAAGTTGAGAGTGGCCTGTGTAAGTTTCTCTAATACTTTATGTAGGCGTTTCGTATGTTCTTCTGGGGGTTTTGAAAAAAGGATGATATCATTAATGTATGCAAAACATATATTACCCCCCAACTCCCCTAACACTCTCCATGAGTTGTTGAAATGTTGCAGCAGAGTTTTTCAGTCCATATGGTATCGATTTAAAATGGAATAGGCCTTTGGTGATGATAAAAGCAGTCAACTCCTTGCTTTCCTCTGCCATCTTGACTTGCCAATTTCCAGATCTTAAATCCAAGGATGTAAACAAGGTAGCTCCCACCAATGACTCCAAGATGTCCTGAATTAGAGGCTAGGGTTAAGCATCAAAGATGGTATTTTAGTTAAGACATCTGTAGTCCACACAGAAACGATAAGTTCCATCTTCCTTGGGGACCAAGACCACCAGAGAAGACCATGGCGAGAAAGAAGGCTTTATGATGTTGTTCTCCAGCATTCGATCTACCTCTTCTTCAATAATGCTTTTCTTCAATGGAGATACTCTATAAGCTCTTGATGTTACTGGGGTATGGTCTGCGAGGGTAACTTTGTGTTAATAAAACAATGTATGCCCAAGTTTTTCTGAGGTGGTAATTGTCTATGCAGTGATCAAGTCTCTTATTTCTTCTGGATAACAGATGTTTGGTGTGTCAGATGGATGAGCCACTTTTGGTTCACAGTCAGATGGAACAGCAGAATACAGGTGGAGTGCAGCATGTCTCACTGAGCAAGATGGACTTAATGCATTTCTTGTGAACGGGGGTAAAACAGACAAAATCTTGTTTTAAATCCACTACCATTCTTGCGAGCTTCAGAAAGTCAGGTCCAATAATAACAGGAAAAGCCAAGTGAGAATCCCTCATAATAAAAATCCCCATCTCATACTTTTCTGCATGCCACTCAAAACTCATCAACTGATGATTCCTAGAGTGGTGAATGGTTCCATCAGCCATGATAAATTTCTGAGATGATAGAGTCTTTGTTGCTTCAACTCTCTTACATCTCAGTCTCTCCCACATACTTGAATTAGAGTAAATGTACTACCTGTATCCAGAACATCCTGTTCATTTACTTTGATGGTTACCCCCAACAAGAAGGATGTTAGATGATGTTGGTTTATTGTCACACCAGTCAGATGTTTATGAGAAAAAGCTGCTGTACCATATTTTCTTCTACTTCAGACATATAGTAAGCTGGTAGGAATGCATCCATTAATGCTCTTCTAAAGGATTCTGTCTCTCTCTTTCTCCCTTTACAGCCTTCCACCAACTTAAAGCTGGAACTTGCAGGACAGTGCTAAGTGTACCCAACAGCTCCAGATTGGACAATGGTCTCACCTCTACATAGTCTTCACATTTCTCTATAAAGTTGAATACATCAGCTGTCTCACAGGTTTCACCAAAAGAGGGAAACTCAGACATACCAGAGGTCGAGCAAAAAAGGAGGATGAACCAGGTAAAACTTTAGTGTCAGACTGTGTCTGGTGACCTGAGGAATTGGGGCAGAAACATGGTAAGTAGCGTTAAAAGAAGTTGGGTTACTGTGACAGTATGGCAGAAAAAAAAATTTGAATGTGTAATATTTGTTTGTCTAGGTTGTTTTTTAGAAGGAAATGGGGTGCTAGTAGAGTAAATTTGTTTAGTTTAACTTTCCTATTTTCCATCTCTCCTTAGAAAACAATCAATGATCCATTTAATTGCTGCACATCTAGTCTCCTCAATGGATAGTCCTAAAAGCAGTTCAGTGGGGTTAACAAGTCCAAAGAGAAAAATCCATGAAAAAAATTGTTATCAGCACAAAAAAAAAAAAAAGATAAATCAGGCAAACAGGTACTCCATGTGGATTTTACTTCTTCAGCCTTCACACGGAGCATTGTCCAGGTACCCGCTATCTCTCCCTTGTTTTTTGTTTGGTATGTAAATGTGTATATATAGAAAACAGCTACAGATTTGACAGGAAATAATATCAGTCACCTCATCACATCAAAATGGCCTTTCCTCATCGATCTCTTATGGATACACAACAACTGATAGTGACTCTACATTTCTGCATGGCCCTTTCACACATCTAATGAAATTGCAGTTAGCATTACCTCAATTATGAGGCAGCGCTACAAGTACATACAGATTTTGGAGCCCAACATGCTACCTCCTTTTCCATGTATGCCCAAGCATATTTCAAGAAGACAATGGAATACAATGGAGACAATGGTGTGTTCCAACTTTTTTTAAATGTGTTGCAAAATTTAAAATTAGAATACATGTTTATTTTGAAAAAAAAAAGAAAAACAATAAAAATCATTGGGAACACATTAAATAATGTTTGTTGTATTGTCTGCAATGACATAGAAGTCAGTCTTTTAATTAGCGTTTTCCATACAGTCCCAACTTTTTCTTAGGGCTACAAGATTAATCATTTTTATCACGATAACAACATGTGACCCACAATCAGTAAAATAAATATCATTGAATTTTACGCATCACAAGCATGACGTGACTGCATATAGATTTTTTTAGAGCAAGCATTTTTGAGGAATGTGATGTTGATCAGGTACAAGTCCAAAAATACCAAATATTTTTAAAAGTACCAGATCAATTAAATACGTTTTATGTATATAATATAATATAATATAATATAATATAATATAATATAATATAATATAATATAATATAATTACTTTAACACATATTTTAGCATACTAAAGGTAATTAAATTACAAGTCTTTGATTAAAAACATTATGCAAATGTTCAGTAATTGATCGCGAAAAATAAATAAATAAATAAATCAACAAAATCATCCAACACATGCAACGGTCTCATCGACTCCAAAACAAAAGCTAAGATTATGAATGTAAACCCGTCTCTCCTGCATGCTTCAGCAGTGTGTCCTGCTATTTCTGGAGGAGGCAGAGAGAATGTGCTGTTTAGTTTCACATCAAGCTAGCACTCAGCTGCTCAGCACACTCAAAAAATTCAACTAAAATTCACAACACTTGTTGGTTGCACCCGAGATGAACAATGAACCTAACATGGTGCAATCTTTTAATTCAATGTTTGTGAAGTTGGCTATGTGAACCAAATGCAGATGCTTGGTCATGTTGATCCAAACAGCAAAACCCTGCTTTGTAACATATTAATTTATTACAATAATTACTTATCTTTGCCATCATTCTTCACCACATATAACCACACTTTTGAGCACATCTTGAGGTCCAGCTCTAAACAAATGTTTAGAATGTTTTTCAAGGTGCTCGCCATCGAGAAAGATCCTGGCAGAGTAGCAAGTGAAAAAAGGTGCGCACAGGAATTGATAAGAGGAAATTAACTTGACATTTTTTAAGACGCATCTAATTAATAAAAAACTATTTACGATCAACCCTAGCATATGTGGCCGCCACCCAGTTTTATAACAAGTTGATTTGTAAAAAGGGCACAGTTTGATTTTATTTGCCACAGCTAAGAAAAACATTTTCAGAGAGGCCTCTCTATTCTAAACAGGTTGTTCATGTTTGTTTGATTTCTTATTTGTGGCTGTAAAGTTCAATAAGAATACACAAGTGAATAAAAGTTAACCAATGGAATAATCGTCGATATTAATCGTAATTAACATTTTGAGCAAAATAATCATGATTATCATTTTTTTCTGTTATTGTGCAGCCCTACTTTTTCTGATTTGCGGTTATATGAAGGCCATAGTTAAATCTAGCTGTTCAAGCAATCTTGATCTTGACTTTCTGAGGAAATCTAAAACTTAGATTTTAACAGATATGTTTTGTCTTCCAGCTGTTACATTCAAGAAATTCTCTTTTCCTTTTGCTTTCCATAATGATTCATCCATCCACCAATTTTACATAGCTGTCTCGGATACAGTATAGTCAAGTAACATCAATGAAGCAGACCCCTTCCTCATTTCTAAAGCTGCTGTCCATTTTGAAGCCAAGAACTTTACATTGAAGTGGCATGGTATTTTCACAAGCTCAGGACCATGTGAATTTATATGTCTTCCTTTTGGTCTAAAAAAATCTGCAGCACCTTTTCAGACACTTATGGAACTTGTACTAAAAGATCCTAAAAAAAAAAAAGAACTGTGTGGTCTATACTGATGACATTGTAGTCTACTTGCTTTCCATTTCAAATCACTTCCAACACCTCTAAGAAGTCTTTACCTGCCTCCACAAATTGGAAATCTTGGTCAGGCGCCATATTGTCTGGTCGCTGTCTTTTAGGACTGAGAGAGGAGGATGACAGAGAGCTAATTGATTTGACTACTTTTGCTAAAACTTCTTCAGCATATGTTCTGAGGGACCCCTTACCAAACCTGAGCACAATGGGTTACAATGATTGCAATAAACACATGAGGTTAATCAATGTGTTTTAACCTTTATAGCAGACGAAGCGTTATGTATGGGTCTGAAAAGCTTTTCAAAGACATTTGCATTACATTTGTGTAAATAAAAAACTAGTATCACGAACAGTATTCGTCTTGTAACACTTGGTGTAAGATAGTTACAAACTCTCAAAGATACTTCACTACTTAAAATTTCAGCAGAAAGTGAATGCAAGTTAGCAGTCTGTTAATAATTTATATATAATGGCCCTCTCCCTTCATGGCAACTGCTTATTGGAAGACGGCTATAGGATGGATCAAACCTGATCACTTAAAAAATTTCTGCAACTGTAAAACTTTGCCTTTTGCAATAGCTTACTAGCACTCGCTATTGCTTTCTGCCCCCTTTCACCTTGCTCTCGAACACCACACTGCCACGCGATTGGGTCACACCAAGAACTTTTTAAGCAACCACTTAAAGTTTTGGAACTGCCGAAACAGCAAGAGTCTGCGCAGAGTCTGTCACACCAGTAACCCAGGACAACCTCCACTCACGAGCGAGAGAATCCCAAGGAAATCATTAAAGCCGAGTCACCAACCAATCATGAGCAGCATGTTTCCCTGAGTCCAGCTGGCGAAGGAAATGCAGTACTTCCAGCCAAAGTGCAAGTACCACAAACAAATGTAGTCTCTTGCTGATCTGGTGCAAATTGATCTTACGCAGTTAAAGATAAATAAAAAAAATGCAGTTAAAGATAAGCTAAATGTCCGCTTTTGTGGTTTTCATGTGCGATTCTATGATCTAGTAATAAGTACTAGAATTAAATAATACAGTTGTCGACTAATTTTTTATCCTCTGTGTGTGTGTGTTGAATGTGTGTTTGTCTGTTTGTTTGTTTGTTTGTTTGTTTGTTTGGTTATTAATTAGTTTAATGTTTTATATTTGTGTTTGTGTGCTTTATAAGTTAATGCCTCGAAGCTGTATATTTTATTACCTTGTTAAAACCCAATACTGGTGTCATGTTATTATAGTTGGGCACAGAAGTGATATAAATGAGACTGGTAAAATACAATGTCTTCTATTTTCTGGACAAACGGTTGATAAAGTGTAAAGCTTTAAATTTAATTCAGTCTGACTCGATTGAAAAGAGCTAATAAAACCCTGATTAATCTTTTACAATAGGTTAATCTCTTACAGATATGAACTAATGAATGTCAGCAAGCTTTTGGCATGATCAAACCAGATCTTATTAGTGCTACAGTGTTGATTTCACCTAATACTGACAGTGATTTTAAAGTACAGACTGATGCTGCCAAGTCCGGTTTAGGTGCAGTTTTAACACAAGAAACAGAAGCACAAGAGAAAGTGGTGGCTTACACATCAGGAATTCATTGTGTCTTGATGAATTTCTGATAAATTTATTACTCTCATTTATATTCAATTCAATTCAATTCACCTTTATTTGTATAGCGCTTATACAATGTAGATTGTGTCAAAGCAGCTTCACATAAAAGATCACAGTAAGTAGGAACAGTGTAATTCAGTTTGTAGTGTTTAAGTTCAGTTCAGTTGAGCTCAGTTCAGTGTGGTTTAATAATCACTACTGAGAGTCCAAACACTGAAGAGCAAATCCAACGATGCGCACCTCTACAGATCCCGAACCATGCAAGCCAGTGGCGACAGCGGAGAGGGAAAAAAAACTTCACTAAAGGCGGAAGTGAAGAAAAAAAACCTTGAGAGAAACCAGGCTCAGTTGGGCACGACCATTTTAATTTCTCCGCTGGCCAAACGTCTTGTGCAGAGCTGCAGTCTCAGTGGCGGAGGCTGGAAGCTGGCCTCAGCGAAGACTCGTCTGTCTCTGGAGCGTCACAGGAATCAGTCTCATGTTCTCCACTCTTCCATGACCATCGCAGTAGCTGCTCAGGATTCGGCCTGGTCCAGGATATGGAAACCTTGGGATCATCTCGTCATTGGTCTTGGATCGAATCAGTGACTCTGCATAGTCTGAGGGCCTCGGGAAGAGTATCCCCAGGTGGAAATGGAGAATAAAGAAAATAATTAGCGTAGCTGATGTTCACAGTGTATATCTGCAAGATGCATAACCTGTGTGGAAGCCCCCTAAGTGGTGCACTAAGTGTATGCTTTACTGAACAGATAGGTCTTTAATCTAGTTTTGAATTGGGAGAGTGTGTCTGAGCCTCGGATGTTATCAGGAAGGCTATTCCAGAGTTTAGGAGCTATAAATGAGAAGGCTCGACCTCCTTTACTCGACTTTGCTATTCTAGGTACTACCAGAAGCCCTGAGTTTTGAGACCTTAAAGAGCGAGTTGGATTGTAGCGAGACAGAAGATTGGTTAGATAAACAGGAGCTAGATTATTTAAAGCTTTATATGTAAGAAGCAATATTTTAAATTCAATACGAAACTTAACAGGCAGCCAGTGTAAGGAGGATAAAATTGGGGTGATGTGATCAAATTTTCTAGACCTGGTAAGAACTCTGGCAGCTGCATTTTGTACTAATTGAAGTTTGTTAATAGAGGATGCTGGGCAGCCAGCAAACAGAGCATTACAGTAGTCCAGCCTAGAAGTCATAAAAGCATGGACTAGCTTTTCTGCATCTGAGATGGATAGCATACTTCGTAACTTAGCGATATTTCTCAGATGAAAGAAAGCAGTTTTTGTGACATGGGATATATGATTTTTAAAAGTTAAATTGCTGTCTAATATGACACCCAGATCTTTTATAGTTGAGCTAACGCTAACTTTGTATCCCTCTAATTGTAGGTCGAGTTGTGAGATCTGCTGTGTACAGGATTTAGGCCCAATAAGTAATAATTCTGTTTTGTCTGAGTTTAAGAGAAGATAATTGTTGGTCATCCAGTCTTTAACATCTTTAATACACTCAGTTAGCTTGGACAGATTAGACGTCTCGTCAGGTTTAGTTGAAATATATAATTGAGTATCATCTGCATAGCAGTGAAAGCTGATCCCATGTCTTCTAATAATGTCTCCCAGGGGTAGCATGTATATTGTAAACAGTAAAGGGCCTAAAACTGATCCTTGAGGCACCCAGTATTTTACTGGGCTGATTTGTGAAGGCTGTCCATTAATATTCACAAACTAGTAACGGTCAGATAAGTATGACTTAAACCATTGTAGGGCATGTCCCTGGACACCTGTAGACTTTAAGCGATTAATAAGGATACCATGGTCAATGGTGTCAAATGCCGCACTAAGATCGAGTAGAACTAATAGCGAGATGCACCCTTGGTCAGCAGCTAAGAGTAAATCGTTGGTTATTTTCACTAATGCAGTTTCTGTACTGTGATGAGCTCTGAAACCTGACTGAAACACTTCAAAAACATTGTTGGTCTGCAGAAAGGAGCATAATTGAGCAGAAACAACTTTTTCTAGTATTTTAGATATAAATGGAAGGTTTGAAATAGGCCTATAATTAGCTAAGTTGCTGGGTTCCAGTTGTGGTTTCTTAATAATAGGTTTAATAACAGCTAACTTGTAAGGATTTGGAACATGGCCTAAAGATAAAGAAGAGTTGATAATGTTAAGAAGAGGTTCTCCTATAACAGGTAGCAATTCTTTCAGTAACTTTGTTGGAATTGGGTCCAATATACACGTAGCTGATTTAGAGCTATTTATAATTTTGTCTAGCTCTTCCTGTTCTATGATTTTAAAGCACTGTAGGTTATTTAGATTCAGAGGCGTATTTACTGGATCTGAAGTATAAGGCGGTGCAGAAAGTTTAATATCTCCTATTTTCTGTCTAAAGCCTTCTATTTTATCACTGAAAAAATTCATGAAGTCATCACTACTAATTTGCGGTGGAACGTTTTGTTCCAAAGATGACCGATTATTTGTTAATTTAGCAATGGTGTTAAATAAGAATCTAGGATTGTTATGATTATTTTCTATCAGTTTGCGGAGGTGCTCAGCCCTGGCAGATTTTAAAGCCCTCCTATATCCTTATATGCTTATTTGAGTGATTTCAGTATTATTATTATTATTATTATTATTATTATTATTATGTATCTATCTATTGAATACCATAATGAGAGTATATGTATGGAAGTAAGATCATAAGGGCACTTGCGTTCGGTTTCATGTGCGACTCATGATCATACACATCTGCATGCTCAGACATGCGCCCACGCTCAGTTGCAATGACTTCAAAAATATGATGACCCTAAAACTGCCCGTGAACTTCAGTTAAAGCTTACAGTTGACAGCTCAAGGTACAGTGAACAAGATATATTGCTGATTTGCCACATGTGAAGTAGGAAGGAAAGACCTTAAATGGTCATGGGTAGGATCCCTAAAAAACCTGAGATACTATTGGTGGTAAAGAAATTACTCAACTGGCTGTGGGTAGGGAGCACCTGGGAGATTTGAAATCCCATTAGTGTAGAAGCTAATGGAGGTGTGTAAATGTATAAATTTGGGTGGAGTGATAAGACAAAGAAATGTATTTAAACTGTGTGCTAGCCTATACTCATTAGACACTCGAACGATCTGTCTCTGTTGTTACTGATGCTGTAACAATAAACTGCTTTGTCTAAAGACTTCGGAGATCTCAGACTTTGTCATTTTTTGAAGACTTTGACTTATAAACTTAGAAACTATTTTGCTGACCAGAACTTTTTTCCACAACAGGGGCAGAAAAGGCATACTCGACATCAGAAAAGGTATGTCTGGGTGTATGGGCTGTTGGCAAACGGCTACACTACCTGGAAATAAACCTTTTAGATGGTAAGTGATCACGCTGCATCACCGCAAAGGGCCATGTTATGTTGTTCCTGATGTCCTGTCAAGAAATTTCAAACCAATTTATCACACAGACAACACCACTCAAGACAAATGTTCACTTTTTGAAACTTTTCCTGTTGATTTAGACCAACTTTCTAAATCTCAAAGTGATGACACAGAGGTAGGAGATTTATTGTCCAGATATCAGCATAGGAACAATGATGATGTGATGTGTGTGCATTTTGTCTTTAAACATTGAGTTGCTTTTGAAGTGTGCCAGATGGAAAGGCCAAAAACTGGTTCCTGCTGTTATTAGAAAGATATTTTTATTCTTTGCGTATCCATTAAATGGCCAATTAAGATGTTTTCAAACTGATCCAACTTATGGCTTTCCAAAAATGACCCAGAAAACTTGGAAAAATCACATTAACTTAACATGGAAAAAAATTTGACTCATAATAATTCCGGACAACATATTGTTAGAAAAACATGATCCTCCTCAATTTAAGAGGCTGTCAATCTGTGTAAAACTAAATATTATACTGGGGTGTAAATTTTACCACTGGGGAACAAGAGCACCCCAAACTTGTCCATTGACTTACAATGGTGAAGAAACTCCCATTAAAAAAAAAACTGGGCTCATTTGACTCAGGCAACCAATCAGCCTCTAAAAATCATTCTGAAACTCATATGTCATGCCTTAGCAACCATTTAGAGTGCCCTAGCAACTGAACCCATACACTGTCATTGTGAAGGCCCCAGATTGACATCTTTATGCTGCACTGACAGTTATCATTCATATTGGCAAGAAACTTTGATGAAGCTGTAAATCTCTAAGCTGTCAATCGACTCCATAGCAACAAAACAGACTAACCTAGCAATGATTTAACAACAGCAATATCTCTATATTAAAACACTGTAGGGACCCATGTATTGGCTCGTTTGACTCATGCTAGTAAAACAGGACTTCCTGTGTACTGCACATGCTAATAGTGATTAGTCAAAGGTTAATAATGACTAACATGCTAAGGTATATCGATTAGCTAGGTAAAATGACATATTCTAGAAATGCTTACTAAGTATTATGATTTATGATCTAGGAACGACTTAGCAACCACTGTGCTTCCTGCCAACTGCCATTCCCAGTTCAAGTGTAGTCACATTGGCTTCAAAATATCAAAGTTTGTCATTGAACTTTAGCTTTTAGAATCAGAATCAGAAAGAGCTTTATTGCCAGGTATGTTTACACATACGAGGAATTTGTTTTCGTGACAGAGCTTCTACAGTGCAACAGAATTACAGAGACAGGACAAAAAACAGATAATAAATTTATTTAAAAAAATAAAATAAAAATAGAAGTAGAGAGTGCAAATATACAGATTGACAAGTGTATGTACGTGTTTATTACTATATACAACGTTATATGTGCAGCTGTTATGTGCAAATTGGCATGTAAAGTGTGTTGTTAAATAAGTGTATATGTGTATAAAAGTGTATAGCAAGTAGTGATGTTGGTTCCACAATTATTATCATCAAGTGTTCATGAGATGGATTGCCTGAGGGAAGAAACTGTTTCTGTGTCGGGCGTTTCTGGTGCGCAGTGCTCTGTAGCGTCGACCAGAAGGTAAAAGTTCAAAGAGGCAGTGTGCTGGGTGTGAGGGGTCCAGAGTGATTTTGGCAGCCCTTTTGCTTGCTCTGGATAAGTACAGTTCTTGGGGAGTAGGAAGGGTTGTATCAGTGATTCGCTCAGCACTCCGAACTATTCGACGTAGTCTTTGGAGGTCGTATTTAGTAGCTGAGCTAAACCAGTCAGTTATTGATGTGCAGATGACTGATTCAATGATGGAGGTGTAGAACTGTTTCAGCAGCTCCTTTGGGAGGTTAAACTTCCTCAGCTGACGAAGAAAGTACAGCCTCTGTTGAGCTTTTTTGACAATGGAGTCAATGTGAGTGTCCCACTTCAGGTCCTGAGAGATGGTGGTGCCCAGGAACCTGAATGACTCCACTGCTGCCACAATGGTGTCCATGATGCTCAGTGGGGGGAGAGCAGGGGGGTTTCTCCTGAAGTCCACAATCATCTCCACTGTTTTGAGCGTGTTGAGCTCCAGGTTGTTGTGGCTACACCAGACAGCCAACTCCTTAACCTCCTGTCTGTAAGCAGACTCGTCACCGTCCTGAATAAGGCCGATAAGTGTGGTGTCGCCTGCAAACTTCAAGAGCTTCACAGAGGAGTCTTTTGAAGTGCAGTCATTCGTATACAAGGAGAAGAGCAGTGGGGAGAGGACACACCCCTGGGAGGCGCCAGTGCTGATTGTGCGGATGCTAGATGAGAATTTTCCCAGCTTCACCAGCTGCTGCCTGTCCGTTAGGAAGCTGTTGATCCACTGACAGACAGAGGTGGGCACAGAGAGCTGAGTTAATTTGGGCAGGAGAAGTTTTGGGATGATAATGTTAAACGCAGAGCTGAAGTCAACAAACAAGATCCTCACATAGGTCCCTGGTCTGTCTAGGTGTTGCAGAGCATAATGCAGTCCCATATTTACTGCATCATCCACAGACCTGTTTGCTCTGTAGGCAAACTGAAGAGAGTCCAGTGAGAGTTCAGTGATGTCCTTCAGGTGGGCCAGCACCAGTTTTTCAAAAGACTTCATGACCACAGATGTTAGCGCCACCGGTCTGTAGTCATTTAGTCCTGTAAGTTTGGGTTTCTTTGGGATCGGGATGATGGTGGAGCGTTTGAGGCAGGAGGGCACTTCACACAGCTCCAGTGATCAGTTGAAGATCAGGGTGAAGATGGGGGCCAGTTGGTCAGCACAGGATTTTAAACAGGCTGGTGTTATAAAATCTTGGCCTGGTGCTTTTTTCCTCTTCTGTTTCCGGAAGACCTGGCGCACCTCATCTTCGTTAAACTGTAGTGCAGGTATGGGGGAGGCGGGGGGGTGGTAGAGGTGTTAATGGTGGCGTGAAGAGCAGTTCAGAGTGGGTGTGGGGGGTTTTCTCAAACCGGCAGTAAAACTCATTCAGGTCGTTTGCAAGTCGTTCATTGTCTACAGTGCTGGGGGATGGTGTCTTGTAGTTTGTGATGTTTTTCAGACTTTTCCACACAGATGCTGAGTCGCTGGAAGAGAACTGACTCCTTAGTTTCTCAGAATAGTTCTTTTGCGACTCTGATCTCCTTTTCCAGTGTGTATTTGGCCTGCTTATACAAGGCCCTATCCCCATTCCTGTAAGCAACCTCCTTGGCCTGACGTAGCTGTCTGAGTTTTAGTGAACCATGGTTTGTCATTGTTGTATGTGAGTTGAGTCCTGGTAGGAATGCACACGTCTTCACAGAAACTGATATAAGATGTTACAGTCTCTGTGAGTTCATCCAGATCATTTGCAGCAGCTTCAAAAACACTCCAGTCAGTGAGGTGGAAACAGGCTTGTAGATCCCGCTTTGTTTCGTTAGTCCATCTTTTCACAGATCTTAATACAGGTTTGGCTGTTTTCAGTTTCTGCCTGTAGGTTGGAATGAGATGAATCAAACTATGGTCAGAGTGTCCCTAAGCTGCTCGTTGGACGGAGCGGTATGCATCCTTTATTGTAGTATAGCAGTGATCCAGTATATTTCTGTCTCTTGTGGGACATGTAACATGCTGTCTATATTTTGGTAATTCACAGGATAGTTTTGCTTTGTTAAAATCCCAGAGAATGATTAAAACAGAGTCCGGGTGTTGTTGCTCTATCACCGTGATCTGATCAGCTAGTTTCTGTATCGCCAGGCTCGCGTGGCGAGCGGAGCAATATAAACACTGACGAGGATGAACGAGCAGAACTCGCGCGGGGAGTAGAAAGGCTTACAGTTAATAAACAGTGCTTCGAGATCTGGACAGCCCATCTTCTTTAAAACTGTTACATCTGTACACCACCTTTCATTGATGTAAAAGCACGTCCCACCACCGCGTGATTTCCGCGTTGATTCGTCGTCGCGATCCGCTCTGAACAGCTGATAGCCCGGTAGGTGAAGCGCGTTGTCCGGTATGGTGTTGTTCAGCCAGGTTTCCGTGAAACACAGAGCAGTGTTAGGGTGGCTTTTAGTTAGGGTGGCTTGAAAAAGCCAACATACTGTTACACCATTTAAACATATTACTATTATTGAAATTATTATTATTATTATTATTATTATTATTGTTTCCTTTTCTGATCCCAAAATTCTGACACAATCTCATCCTTGGGCTTTAATGCTATGAACACCAAATTTGGGTTCCAGACATTTAGACCAGTCAGACTTGAGTTGCTATATATTTTCCAACTGGTCCAACTTTTGGTTTTTCAAAAACTGACCCAGAAAATTTGGAAAAATCCCATTGACTTAACATTGGACCAAATTTTGATGCATCATAACTCGAAACTTGAAGAGAAATTCAGAGAAACTTGATCTTCCACATCTGAAGAAGACATCAACCAGTGTAAAACTACATATTGAACTGGGGTGTAAAGTTTTTCCTCTGGGGTGTGAGAGCACCCCAAACTTTGCCCATTGATTTACAATGGTGAAGAAACTCCTATTCAAAAAAGACTTGGGGTGGGCTCATTTGACCCATTCAATCAGTTTCTCTGGAACATTTAAATACACCCATTTAGAACACCCTAGCAACTGATGCCATAGACTGATGCCAGATATCTTTATGCCCCAAGGAAATCATTCAGACTGAACCAAGCAGGAGAGAGCTGGGGTGAGGCGAACAGAAAGAGAAAGTAAGCAGCAGTGTTGAGGCAAAGAGTGTGAAAGAGAGAGGGAGCGAATGCAGCTGTGCTAAAAGTGAAGGAGAGAGAAAGCAGCCAAGCTGAGACAGAGAGTAAGAGCAGCAGTGACAGAGAGAAAGCAGCGCTGAGGCACACAGAGAGAGAAAGTAGCCATGCAGAAGCCTATAGTTGTATATTAAAAGTGTAATTATGAAAATGTTTATTGTCAATTGTTGTAATCTTATTAGACGACTATTCAAACAAAGCCTGGGGCATGCATATTAAGGATTCAATGTGTAACATAAGTTAATAACAAAGTTTTTTTGCTAAGATTGGCCTGACTTTAACTGGGAATTTACATTCACAGGATTTACATAAGAACAAGAAAACTAGTGTTTGAGGGTCACATTAAGGCCATATTCATGTACTGAATATTTAATACTCAGTTATGCCTGGGCAGTGTTTCCCCTACCATTATCTTAGGGGGCGCCCCACCCTCCCAACAGCTTTCCCTGCCCCCTTAGAAGTCAAGTTAATGTTATTTTCTATATAGCGCCAGATCACAACTTCTTTTAATAAACAAGCTAAATAGCTCATATGTAATATCTTATTTACACAACAGCATGTTTTTTCTGTCTCTACATGGTCACATGATTACACATTTCTGCTGTTTGAATCGCACATGGTGGAGTTCACACAGCCACTCTCAGCTGTATGGGAATGAGAGTGCGTGCCACACCTAACAGGACCAAAGAAGCATGTGCTTCTGTATATTATGCATGCTTATTGGCGCAACTCGCGTGAGTGATGGTCTTTGATGCAAGTGGATTTCCAGTGTTTTGAGCTGCTGTCACGCGAGCAGAGCGAACGCAGCTATCTAGTGTCTCGTCCAATCTTATGACCCCTCCCGGAAGCTCCGCGAGTGTTCCGCAAATTTATACCGGCTCCGTGATCCCCAAAAATGGGTTAAAATACCAGGAAATCTTGCAGAGGCGAGTAAATGAACAAGTGAACAGATCGCGAGAGGCACAGTGATGGTCTAAATATTACATTTATTAGGTTAAATGAATAGAGCAGTAAAGATATGGCAAGTGCAAATCTCTCTCTCTCTCTCTCTCTCTCTCTCTCTCTTTGAGTGATCTACTGTCAATAGTTGGAGACGAGCAATATATTTGAATGGTCCTGCATCTATTTAGGCCTTTTTACATATAACAACTGAAAATTCTGTGTTTTTGACAATATTGCAAAGTTAGTAAAAGTAAAATAAAAAAAATAAAATAAAATAAAAATAAAATGAAATAAAACTTAATTTAATTTTTTAACATAAAAATTTAATAATTTAACTTCTTGTAATATACTTATTGCAATAAACAGTGTATAGGCCCTTTTCCTTTTTAGTAAAGAAGCATACGATTTATAGGTGTGCATTTTAATACTTATGCATCAAATGTGAGCTCCAAACATTTTCTTGATTGAGACATGTTGAACTCCTCTTTTATCATTTGCGATGTTTCCAAATTTCATTGTTTGTAATTTCATTCATTCATTCATTTTCTTTTATTTGTAATTTTTCTTAATGTTTATATCTGTGTTTGATTATTTTCTGTGGCGGTTCATTCCACTGTGGAGACTAAACTGAAGTCAAATGAATGAATGGATGAATTATTTTCTGTATAAGTATAAGCTGCTTCTGTATAAGCCTAAATGGTGATAAGAGACGTGTTTAAAGAATTATATGCAGCATCTTTTATTAATTCTCTTAAGTAAGGCAAGATGTTCTCTTAAGGTTCATACTTGGAGGGAAAATGTGCTCAATGCATTATAAAGCTTGAAGCATTAGAATCGGTACTCAGTATCGCAAGATCCCCATGACAAAAAATCAGTACTCTGTATTGGCTGCAAAAATCCTGATCGGAGCATCCCTAGCTTTGACCCAACTTGGCTGTCAGAGCGACAATACTCCCCCTGGCTGTACAAGACTGATCTAAGTAATTAAGTCAGAAAATACACCGTTAGGAAAAAGAAGTATCCTTAAGTAAAGGTCAAGTATAAAAGTTTACTTTATTTAGTAAGTATACTAATATCAATATCTATCTCCCAGAAGCCCAGAAAAATACACCGCAGTGACAAAAGCTGCACACTTTGTGGATAAAAAAGATATGAAAATAAATATAAAGTTAATTTTTAGCTTAATGCTTGTACAGTTCAAACAATTGTTCAGTCATTTACTGCCTTCATTTAAAGAAACAAATTACCACCATGATGACTCCTTGTCGTCTGATCAGTCAGTACAACACCTACACAAATATATTAGTCTGCTTTATGTCATGCTAGGGCCAAAAAAATTGATTTACAATTTAAATAGATTTTATCCCCCCACAAAAAAAACAAACAAAAAAAATGTGTTAACATATATAATTAGCTTAAGCATATCAAAATTATATATTTATGGATATAAATATAGCATCTAAAAAATGAATAAAGAATGAATGGAGTGAATGGAGCAGACGTGTTTCAATAGCTATTCGCTAATTTCAATAACTTCATATTAATATACCTTATAGGCAACGCGGTGGCATAATGGGTAGCACATCCGCCTCACAGCAAGAAGGTCGCTGGTTCGAGCCTCAGCTGGGTCAGTTGCCAACTGACCAGTGATGGGTTTTGGGTGGAAGGGGATTCACTAAAACATATGCTGGATAAGTTGGCGGTTCATTCCGCTGTGGTGACCCCAGATTAATAAAGAGACTAAGCCGAAAAGAAAATAAGTGAATTAATAATATACCTTATAGTCTTTTAAAGTAATTCAAAATCTCGTTCCGGTTAAACGAAAAAATGCTGGCAAGAAAAAAGTTGTATATCGAGGTAGAAAACATGGTGAATTCTACAAAATCGCCAACAGGAGCTAGCCATGCAAGCTACAGAGGCAACAAACATAGACATTATGGGACCAAATTGTTATTCTGAACTGCTCCTTTGACCGAGAATTTTATGTTCTTTCATCTACGATATCCGAGGTGAATGTATCGCTTGCTAATATCTCTGCCAGGGTAGCCGAAAAAGAAGAGGTGGCTACAGTTGAAATGCTGGAGAAACAATGCGCACACCTGGAGAACTGGACATCTGGAGTGTGGAAAACTTCAGGAAAAGATATGTGATTTAGAATCAAGATCTCAATGACAAAACATCAGAATTTTTGGAATAAGAGTAAGTGTTGAAAAGAGTATTCTTACATAATTCATTACCAAAATTTTCGAGCAGGTACAGAGAAAAGGTAACCTCAAAAGACTGGTGCAAATTGACAGAGCACAACGATCGCCACAACCAAAGAGAGATGACAGACCATGGGGATTTATTGTTCAAGTTCATCATTATCAAGTGAAAAAAAACATGCTACATTTGGCAAGATCCAAATCCCTGCAATAGGAAGGCACAACAACACATATCTTTCCTGATCTTTCAGCTGACGTACTGAAACAGAGACACAAGTTTGACAGCATAAGAAAAAAATCCAGGGAGCATGGGGTGAGATGTGGATTTCGTTTTCCCACAGAGCTCATTGTGACCATTAAAGCTAAAGAAACAAAGGCTTTTGATTCACCTGAGATGGCCAAATCATATCTATGCCAAACAGCAGACAACTGGTAGAGCAATTGAACTGAACTGGCAAAAGTGGTGACAGATTTAAAATGAATGAGTTCAGTTACTAACATATATTATTAATTAAAGGACAGTAAATTATCATTTCAGTAGTACTCTGAGATATGCGATGACTATTTCAAAGGATGAATGCCAACGGGCATTGAGAGTGAGGTGACGGATGCAAATGTTACTTTAGAGTGAAGAGTGTCCATAGTGGAGGAGAGGTGGAGTTGGATTTTTTTTCTAATTCAAAACGTTCGACATGTTTGTGTTCATGGGAATGTCATCTTTTTTTTTGGAAGGTTCAAGTCAAAATGTTTGTATTTAAGAAGCTAAACTAGAACATAATTTGTTTTAAACAGCGAATACTATAAAGGTTAATGGTGGCAGCATACTGAATATGTTAATTTGGAATGTACGTCCAAGCAATAGGAACAATCAAAACAGAAAAAAATGTATGCACATCTCAAAAAAATGGTGCAGAGATATTATTCCTTCAAGAAACAAACATTAAAACAACAGCAAGGTTTAGTAGCTCCATGGATATCTCAAGTCTACCAATCAGTTTTTTCCAAAGCCAGAGGAGTAGCGATTATTATCAAAAAAGCCATTCCCTTTATTTATAAACAAACAATCAATGAAGTTAGAGAAGAATTGCAGTGTTTAAAATATTATTCACAGGATATACAATATTTTTTTTTTCCGCGCTGACGGGCTGCACCCCAGTCGAGCTGGAGCTGAACTCCTGTCGGACAACATCTCCAGAACACTTCGCTCTATCTGACTAGTAAGTAAAAATTCACAAAATTCGCAATTTAGCCACATAGACTCCTATTCCTCCCACATAAATATCAGTAATGCATACCTAGCTAACCACATAGAGACTGTGTCTGTTCCTCGTATTATTAGATCAAGAAACTAACGTACTGTGTGCTCCAGAAATAATCTATTAAGAATTAAACCAGAAAAAACACTAAAAAGTGAAAATACAAATTTCATGAAGCTTGGTCTCCTAAACATCAGGTCACTAGCACCTAAAGCACTTATCATAAATGAAATAATAACAGATAACAATCTTAATGCACTCTGTCTCACTGAAACCTGGCTGAAACAAAATGACTATATTAGTTTAAATGAGGCAACTCCTCCAGGATTCTTATATAAGCATGAGGCTCGTCAAACTGGTCGTGGTGGTGGAGTCGCGTCAATCTTTAGTGATATTCTTAATGTTAATCAGAGAAACGGACTTATATTTAGCTCCTTTGAAGTACTAGCACTTAATGTTGTCCTTCCAAACACTATGCAAAAACCTTTGTTATCTCTCCCTCTAATCACCATATATAGACCCCCAGGACCCTATGTCAATTTTCTAAAAGACTTTTCTGATTTTATCTCTGACTTACTAGTTAAAACTGATAAAATACTAATTGTAGGAGACTTTAACATCCACATAGATGACGCTAACGACACATTAGGACTCGCGTTTACGGACTTGCTGGTCTCACTAGGAATAAAGCAAAATGTTATTGGTCCAACCCATCGCCTAAAGCATACACTAGATCTAATTCTGTCTTATGGAATTGAGGTCATTGATGTAGACATTATACCACAAAGTGATGATATTACAGACCACTACCTCTTACTATATAAGCTGTGTTTACCTGAAATTAGCAGATCCGCTCCGATATATCGTCCTAGTAGAACTATTGTTCCGTCCACTAAAGATGAATTTATAAATAACTTACCTGATCTTTCTCTACTTCGAAATGCACCCGCAAACGCAAATGACCTTGATGTAGTAACCAGCAGTATGGATGCCATCTTTACTAGCACTTTAAATACTGTGGCACCCATCAAACTAAAAAAGGCTAGAGAGAATAAATCTACACCGTGGTATAATAGTCAAACCCGCGCTCTCAAAACAGCAACCCGTGCCCTGGAACGTAAATGGAAAAAAACTAATTTAGAAGTTTTTAGAATTGCATACAAAGACAGTATGTCCAGCTATAGGAGGGCTTTAAAATCTGCCAGGGCTGAGCACCTCCGCAAACTGATAGAAAATAATCATAACAATCCTAGATTCTTATTTAACACCATTGATAAATTAACAAATAATCGGTCATCTTTGGAACAAAACGTTCCACCGCAAATTAGTAGTGATGACTTCATGAATTTTTTCAGTGATAAAATAGAAGGCTTTAGACAGAAAATAGGAGATATTAAACTTTCTGCACCGCCTTATACTTCAGATCCAGTAAACACGTCTCTGAATCTAAATAACCTACAGTGCTTTAAAATCATAAAACAGGAAGAGCTAGACAAAATTATAAATAGCTCTAAATCAGCTACGTGTATATTGGACCCAATTCCAACAAAGTTACTTAAAGAAATGCTACCTGTTATAGGAGAACCTCTTCTTAACATTATCAACTCTTCATTATCTTTAGGCCATGTTCCAAATCCTTACAAGTTAGCTGTTATTAAACCTATTATTAAGAAACCACAACTGGAACCCAGCAACTTAGCTAATTATAGGCCTATTTCAAACCTTCCATTTATATCTAAAATACTAGAAAAAGTTGTTTCTGCTCAATTATGCTCCTTTCTGCAGACCAACAATGTTTTTGAAGTGTTTCAGTCAGGTTTCAGAGCTCATCACAGTACAGAAACTGCATTAGTGAAAATAACCAACGATTTACTCTTAGCTGCTGACCAAGGGTGCATCTCGCTATTAGTTCTACTCGATCTTAGTGCGGCATTTGACACCATTGACCATGGTATCCTTATTAATCGCTTAAAGTCTACAGGTGTCCAGGGACATGCCCTACAATGGTTTAAGTCATACTTATCTGACCGTTACCAGTTTGTGAATATTAATGGACAGCCTTCACAAATCAGCCCAGTAAAATACGGGGTGCCTCAAGGATCAGTTTTAGGCCCTTTGCTGTTTACAATATACATGCTACCCCTGGGAGACATTATTAGAAGACATGGGATCAGCTTTCACTGCTATGCAGATGATACTCAATTATATATTTCAACTAAACCTGACGAGACGTCTAATCTGTCCAAGCTAACTGAGTGTATTAAAGATGTTAAAGACTGGATGACCAACAATTATCTTCTCTTAAACTCAGACAAAACAGAATTATTACTTATTGGGCCTAAATCCTGTACACAGCAGATCTCACAACTCGACCTACAATTAGAGGGATACAAAGTTAGCGTTAGCTCTACTATAAAAGATCTGGGTGTCATATTAGACAGTAATTTAACTTTTAAAAATCATATATCCCATGTCACAAAAACTGCTTTCTTTCATCTGAGAAATATCGCTAAGTTACGAAGTATGCTATCCATCTCAGATGCAGAAAAGCTAGTCCATGCTTTTATGACTTCTAGGCTGGACTACTGTAATGCACTGTTTGCTGGCTGCCCAGCATCCTCTATTAACAAACTTCAGCTAGTACAAAATGCAGCTGCCAGAGTTCTTACCAGGTCTAGAAAATTTGATCACATCACCCCAATTTTATCCTCCTTACTCTGGCTGCCTGTTAAGTTTCGTATTGAATTTAAAATATTGCTTCTTACATATAAAGCTTTAAATAATCTAGCTCCTGTTTATCTAACCAATCTTCTGTCTCGCTACAATCCAACTCGCTCTTTAAGGTCTCAAAACTCAGGGCTACTGGTAGTACCTAGAATAGCAAAGTCGAGTAAAGGAGGTCGAGCCTTCTCATTTATAGCTCCTAAACTCTGGAATAGCCTTCCTGATAACGTCCGAGGCTCAGACACACTCTCCCAATTCAAAACTAGATTAAAGACCTACCTGTTCAGTAAAGCATACACTTAGTGCACCACTTGGGGGCTTCCACACAGGTTATGCATCTTGTTGATATACACTGTGAACATCAGCTACGCTAATTATTTTCTTTATTCTCCATTTCCACCTGGGGATACTCTTCCCGAGGCCCTCAGACTATGCAGAGTCACTGATTCGATCCAAGACCAACGACGAGATGATCCCAAGGTTTTTTTTATATCCTGGACCTGGCCGAATCCTGAGCAGCTACTGTGATGGTCATGGAGGAGTGGAGAACATGAGACTGATTCCTGTGACGCTCCAGAGACAGACGAGTCTTCGCTGAGGCCAGCTTCCAGCCTCCGCCACTGAGACTACAGCTCTGCACAAAAGTTTGGCCAGCGGAGAAATTAAAATGGTCGTGCCCAACTGAGCCTGGTTTCTCTCAAGGTTTTTTTTCTTCACTTCCGCCTTTAGTGAAGTTTTTTTTCCCTCTCCGCTGTCGCCACTGGCTTGCTTGTTTCGGGATCTATAGAGCTGCTCATCGTTGGATTTGCTCTTCAGTATTTGGACTCTCAGTAGTGATTATTAAACCACACTGATCTGAGCTAAACTGCACTGAACTCAACACTATAAACTGAACTACACTGTTCCTATTTACTGTGACCTTTTATGTGAAGCTGCTTTGACACAATCTACATTGTATAAGCGCTATACAAATAAAGGTGAATTGAAAGAGATACTGCTTGTTTTCTACTTTTAATATGAAAAACATTGAAAATAGTTACTAGAAAAAGTTATTTATTTTCACTTTTTTTTAGAAAAAAAAAAAGTGACTGTTGGTTGTAGGCAATGTGTGTTTTCATTTCAGCTGTTCTTGTTTAAAGTCAAGTAATGCAAAAAACTAGGGATGCTCCGATCAATCGGCCGGAAATCGGATTCGGTATCGGCCGATAATTACATTTAATGACTTAATCGGTGCTCGCTGATCTGGCCGATCTCATAAACCTATCACAAATGTTTGTTTATGCGTTTACAAGCTGAGGAAGATGCACATGCACACCTGGGTTGTACATACAGCAGCTACTGCATGTATTTAGGCCTTTTTACTTATAAGAACTGAAAGTTCTGTGTTTTTGACAATATTGCAAGTTTACTAAAACCTGGCTGGAAAAATTTTTATTTTTAACATGAATATATAATAATATAACTTCTTGTAATGTACCTATTGCAATTAACAAATAGTTTATAAACCTATTACCTTTTAGCAAATAATGGACTTATAGGTTTGCATTTTAACTTCTTATGCATCAAATTTGCACTCCAAACTTTTCTTGATTGAGACATTTTGAATTCTTCTTTCATCAATGTTTCCAAATTGCATTGTTAGTAAATTCTTTTACTATTTTTTTTATTTGTGCTATCTATTATGTTCTGTAAAGCTGCTTCCAACCATGACATGTTTACTCTTAAATGGTTAAAAGAGACATGCTTAAGGGATTATATGCAGCATCCTTCATTTATTATCTTAGATAAGGAGAGGTGTCCACTTAAGTATCATACTTAGAGGAAAAATGTGCTTTACATTTGCTTGAAGCATCAGAATCGGTACTCAGTATTGCCGACTACCATGACAAGGTAATAAAATCACTGGTCCACATGGCTTTAGTGCCAAATTTTATGAATATTGATCTGATTAAAATTTTAAAAGCACAGGGTAAATTCCCACTAACAATGTATCAAGCAAATATTGTTTTAGTTCCAAAACCAGGACAGGATAAGCTACAGATGTCTTCATATCAACCGATTTCTCTCATCCCATATGAGTCAAAATTTATTATCAAAATTTTAGCAAATAGACTGAAAAAATACATAGGTCCAATTGTTCATCAAGATCAGACTGGTTTTATGCCAGGTAGACACTTCTATTTTAATCTTTGAAGGCTATTCAAGAGCTAATGGCCCGTTTCCACTGAGTGGTACGGTACGGTACGGTTCAGTTTGGTACGCTTTTCTATGGCTGTTTCCACTGTCAAAAGGCGTACCGAACCATACCGTACCACTTTTTCGGCACCCTTTTGAAAGGGTACCAAACACGAGAAAGGGTACCAAAAGGCGGAGCTAGGAGCGCAGCTGAACGCTATTGGTTTACAGAGATACGTCATTCGCTTACGCAACAAGCCAGAATGAAAACAATAAAACCGCCATGTTTAAAATACAAACACAGCCGAGAGATTACAGCGGAATTATATATACATATAATAACGAGCCATGGTCGATCCGGGTTAAAACAAACCTTGTCGTCGTCTTGATCAACAGCCACAAAGCCATGGAGTAGAGCAGAATCTACCCTGTGCCTCGTAGTTTTTTACTATGCAGTCTGAAGCGCGAGCGGTTTTGCTTTCTTCCTTGCATTCGCCGCGCGTCTATATCTGAAATAACAAACTTGTTGAGCTGATGATAATAACCTGTGCTTGATTATTGACGTGCTTTTGAAACCTGATCCTGTAAGACACTGACAAACGCAAGAGTGAAGCGCGAAAAAGCAAAGGAGAAGATGGAAAAAAAGGAACACATTATTTTTCAGCAAACATTAACAAAATGCCCTGTATAAGTAACTTATTATCGTCACCTTTTGGACTGATATGAACTGAAAAATTATAGAATAACTGTCTAACAGAGGCTACATGTGCTGCTGAAGATTACAGACACAGATGAGAGGTTTACACTGACCGTAGGCTATATTTTGTGTTGTTTTTCACCTAAATATGGACGAAATGTCTGCTGTGTGTAGTTCTTCTGTAATTGATAACATATCGGAGGCTGTAAGGGGCTGTATGTGTTTATATATTTTCATTTATTTAATATAATTGCAGATGTTACAGTAGGTTGTTTCGCACTGTCATTGATCTGCAGTTATAATCAACTCATGTTTATAGAAGTTGAACCAATTAGTAATAAACATTTCTACACAAGTATTTATGTGTATAAAGCATTTGTTTTGTGAGAAGTGCTTCTCAAATGATATGTGAGCGACCTGTACAGCTTTATTGTAGACATTTCCTCGAGCGAGAATAACATCGACTGAAATTTTCTGTCCTACACCACGCCCACCAAAAGGGTATCTTGTTAGTGGAAACGCAAGCCTGATAAAGGTGACCCGTACCGACCCGAACCGTACCGTACCAGTCAGTGGAAACGAGCCTTAAGTCATGGTGGTACATGACAGGGATGTCCCTTGTCTCCTTTATTATTTGCAATGTCAACGGAACCGCTGGCAGCTAGTGTTAGACAGCATCTCTGCATAACACCAGTGTATAATGACTGAAGGCCGACATCAACATCTCTCATTGTATGCAGATGATATACTTTTATACATTTCTGACCCTGAAAAATCTATTCCATCACTATTTGATCTTTATTGATAAATTTGGTAGTTTTTTCTGGTTTAACGATAAATTGGGGAAAAAAAACAAATTAATGCCTATCTCTGATGACACAGATCAAGAATTTAAAGAAAAGATTACATTTAAAATAGCAAATAATTCCTTTAAATACTTGGGTATAATTATCACCAGAATGCCTAAATTACCATTACAACTCAATTGAAAAAAGAAGGTACTGTACATCAGCTTAACAATGACATTAGTTTCTGGAAGACCCTTATGTCAATAGTAGGATTCATGCTATTAAAAAAGGTTGTATTAGCTAGATTTTTGTACGTTTTTCAAGCAGGAACTTTTTATCCCCCTACATTATTTTAAACAACTAGATTTACATAGGCTAATAAGACTGCATGGATTAATAAAAAAAGAGGTCTTCCTAATTTTAAATATTATTATTGGGCAGCTAATTTAAATATACTAGCATGGTGGAGGAAGACTTCTTTTGGTGAAACAAAGAGACAAACCAGAATGGTTAGCTATTGAGGACGCTTTTTGCAAATGATCTCATTGTCTGCCCTGCTTAACGATCCTTTTAAATTAGATACTGTACAGCGTATTATAATCATGTATTCCCTCCCAGATCAAATTATACCTTTTTTTCTAAATGGAAATATAAAGGCATCTTAACGATTAAATATCTTTACAAAGGAGGAACATTTAGCTAACGACTAAAATTAAAAATTACAACCTTCAGCTGTTTTTTTTTTTTTTTTGTTATTCACAAGTTGTTAGAAAACATATTAAAGACTACTAAACTGAAAGGTTAAATCCTACATTAGAAACATTTGTTAATGCATATCCTGGAAGTACTGATAATGTATCTAACCTGTTATTCAATGTTATTCCTGTTAACATTGTTATTCCTATAACCTGTTATTCAATATTCAGGCACTGTTATTCAATGGTTCCGATCTTACCTCTCTGACAGAGCATTCAGGGTGTCTTGGAGGGGAGAGGTGTCCAACCTACAGCATCTAAACACTGGGGTACCTCAGGGTTCTGTTCTTGGGCCACTTCTCTTCTCCATCTACACAACATCTTTAGGATCAGTCATCCAGAAACATGGATTTTCCTACCACTGCTATGCTGATGATACCCAGCTATACCTCTCTTTTCAACCTGATGATCCCTCGGTTCCAGCTCGCATCTCAGCCTGCCTGTCAGACATTTCACACTGGATGAAAGATCATCATCTTCAGCTTAACCTCGCAAAAACGGAAATGCTTGAAGTTTCTGCCAACCCGACTCTACACCATAACTTTTCAATCCAGATGGATGGGACAACCATTACTGCATCCAAAATGGTAAAAAGCCTTGAAGTAACGATTGATGACCAACTAAACTTCTCTGACCACATTTCTAGAACTGCTCGATCTTGCAGATTCGCACTCTATAACATCAGAAAGGTCTGACCCTTCCTATCTGAACATGCAGCTCAACTCATTGTTCAAGCTATTGTTCTCTCCAAACTGGACTATTGCAACTCTCTACTAGCCGGGCTTCCAGCTAACTCTATCAAACCTCTTCAGCTGCTTCAGAACGCAGCAGCACGAGTGGTCTTTGCTGAACCGAAAAGAGCACATGTCACTCCGCTACTCACCAGTTTGCACTGGCTGCCAGTTGCTGCTCGCATCAAATTCAAAGCTCTGATGTTTGCTTACAAGGCTTTGCTCCTTCTTATCTGCTCTCACTTCTGCAGATTTATGTGCCCTCCAGAAACTTGCGTTCTGTGAATGAACGTCGCCTCGTGGTTCCATCCCAAAGAGGGAAGAAATCACTTTCCCGAACTCTCGCATTCATTCTGCCCAGTTGGTAGAATGAACTCCCTAACTGCATCAGAACGGCAGAGCCACTTGCTGTCTTCAAGAAACGACTAAAAACTCAACTATTTAGTCTCCACTTTCCTTCCTAATCTGCGGCTGCCTCTCTGGCTAAACCACAAACTGTACTCTCTCAAAAAAAATAATAAATAAATAAAATAATAATAATAATAATAATAATTACATTACTATACATTACTAATGTTTTGCTTCTTAGACTTTACACACCTGAAACTTGCCTATAGCACTTATTCACTGTTGCTCTTATAGTTGTGTAAATTGCTTCCTTGTCCTCATTTGTAAGTCACTTTGGATAAAAGCGTCTGCTAAATGACTAAATGTAAATGTAAATGTAACCTATAAAAGTTATTGTTAGGGAATGTGGACAGCAGTACAGACAAAATAAGACATGATTGGGAAGAGGAGATGGGTATTAACATTTGTGACAAGAGGTGGGATGAATGCTTGAATACACATGCATGTTTTGTGAATCCAAGATATCATCTGATCCAATAGAAAGTCATTCATAGGCTTTATGATTCTAAATCAAGACTTCATAAAACATTTCCAACAATCTCTTCATGTTGTAATAATTGCAATGTATCAACAGGGACTTTCCATGTTTCATTCTTTGTGGTCATGCAGTAAAATTTAACCATTTTGGAAAACTATATCTAAAAATTTTTTCTGAAGTGTATTCAATGAATCTGGAACTTGGCCCTGGTATTGGACTTTTTTAGGGCACACTCACACTATGCTTTCCGAATCGTACCCAGGCCCGTTTCCCTGATCGTTTGAGAAGTGTGGGTGCGCTGAATTAGGCTCAGGCACGGTTCACTTGGCCGGCCCTGGCCCAGTTGGAAGAGGTGTGCCAGAGCGCTGTTCACTTGGGCTCAAACTGAAGGCGAGACATGACTTTTACAGGATTGTTTCATATGGATTTATTAATCATTCTTACTGTTCAATGAACACAAACCGCCGTAGATTATTAAAGACGCAAACTCCTCACTGCACGACAGCTGACACTTTAGCAAACCTCCTAATTCCTGCAGCAAGAGAACTTTGATTGTTTATGAGTGTCAAAAGTGGCTGATCTCTTCTGCAAAATATTTGACTGCGAGTCATTGCAAATCAAACGATATATAGAAATCTCCACTGTGCTGAGCGAGAGAGCTTTAAACTGAACAACAGCGCATCATCAATGGCGTAAGCGTGCCCAGGCCCGAATGCAATGTGAGTGCGGGCCGTTGGGGGAGACAGGAGAGGGGACAAGTGTACTTCAGCCCGGTTCAAGGCAACTGTACATAGTGTGAGTATGCCCTTAAGGGCAGAGGACAGTTCTTGCAGTAGAAAGCAAACACAAGCAATTATTTTTTGTATGTTTATTACAAAATATTACTAAAATCTGATGCTGTCCCCACCTTTGAAATGTGGGTCAGGAAACTTGGAATTGAGATTCACACTAAGTGATAAATTGCCCATTTTTAACAAGATTTGGGAACCATTCATACTATTTTTGCAGATAGACTGAACTGCTATAGATTTTCACATGACTGTGAAAATGAAAATAAAGAGTAAAAACAAAACTTTCTCTCAAGAACCTTGCTAGCTGTCATCAAATTTAACAAGACTTTTATAATAAATATGTCAAATAAAACATTTTTAAAAAAATTATAGTGAAAGTTGAAACTGTTGAAAAGGGGACCCTTTTCAAGAAGATTTATTTCCTTATTATTTTGAACGGTTCATTTCAACATGAACATCCAATCAGAGGTTTATTCATTTTTATAAAGTGTTTTATCAGTTCATATTAATTACTCATGCTAGGCTAATGGGTTACTTTTTATTTGTGTCGAGCCACTGCATCTGGTAGATTAGTCTAGTGCACTGAGAGAGTTTTGTCACAGTGTTTATATTTACAGTCTTTGCTAAAGAGTCACATAATTTATCCGGAAGCAGTAAAAGTTCCTTTCATATGCACATTTTGTCTATTAATTGTCTTATTCATTACTTCTCACCGTGAGAAATGCAAGGTGTGGTGTGACATGAACTGGTTCAAATACATGAGCTGATCTCACGATGAATGCGTGACTTAGAGCCCTGAATTATGCCATATTTTGGTGGGTGTGTTTGTGCGATTTCATGGAGTGCAACATTTCTCCCAAGCTCGCTGCCATGTTGTTTGTGTATTTCTATAGCAAATGCAGGGAAACTATGGGAGCCCAGACTGGAAGCTTGCATGCGTTTTCATTCAAACAAATTGATGTAAACTACACGAGTTAATCAATAAAACTGATTTATTGCCCAGCTCTACCAATCATATAAAAAAAACCTCTTTGGAACTCTTTCCATCCAAACAGAATCATTATGAGCATGCATAGACTTAGCATATTAGATTAAAAAGAAACAGTCAGAGCAAATAGTGTCATACAACCCCTATTTAAACAATAAAATAAACAATACATTTCGATCCTACTACGAAACAATCTATAGATGAATTACCAATTTGTAAACATTCAGGATGCACATGCAGCGAGGTTGCAAAAAAAAAACAGGAGTGCTAGCATTTACAGCGAGAGAATGACATCCGATGCGGTACAGAGTGTGTTGTTGTCTTAGAAATAAGTTATATTGATTACATATTATATACATTATTTACATAATGCTTTCAGAGTATTATAACAGCTTGTCACCCAGTGATAAGCACAGTTATTCGGCAAAATTAACGTTAAAGTGAGCGGCGTTCGTCTGACAGGTACTGTATGCATAAGTATTTCTGTAACAGCCGAGAGGAGAGGAAAAGTCACGCCCAGCAGGTCAAAAGGGCCACAGTGAGACAGTGAGAGAGAAATAGTTTACTTTCATTCTCTCTATTGCAGTGAAATAAGGGCTTCTGCGGTAAGTGTCAGTGAAAGACTATCCAGCAAACACACATGCAGTGAAATTGTGCACACTTTCTGCGTTTTTAAGTAGTTGGTGCGTTGTAAATACTCACGCTCGCCTCCCTCGCCATAGTAAGCTACCGCGACATAGCGCATATGAGATAAATGACGTCAGTACATAATAACCGGTTATGATTATTACTGAACCGATACCGTATTGTCTGTATCTGCATTGCGGTGCACCGAAGAAACAATTAATTTTGACACCTCTAATAATATGGCACAGATAATACATGTAGCAGAGCTGTCAGCATATTATAACAGCTTGTCACCCAGTGATAAGTACAGTTATTCGGCAAAATTAACGTTAAAGTGAGTGGCATTCGTCTCACAGATCCATTTGCGATAGCACCCTCCCAATGAATACTGGATAAGACGAAATGGCCAAGCATCCAGCTCGAAATACACAACTTTCTCATTGAAACTCCAAGTGATTTTACAAGAGAAAAGTTAAAGGCCTTCAAGTCTTTGGATGCCAACAATTTTTTTCTCTCTGCTCATGTGCAAGAAATAATGTTCTATGATTACCAGTTTCAAAACTTTGTAGTGCTAAAAACCGAGATTCTGCCAAGCCAAAGACAAGGAAAGAAGACGGAGCTATACAAGGCCTGGGTAATCATCAAGAAAAACAACTGCATTCTGACAGTAAGCTGCACCTGTATGGCAGGGTATGTGAACTTACATGTTTACATTTCATACTAAGCACTCAGTGTCCGCAGTTTAATTAACCATATTTAACATTTTTTGCTGAAATCATTGCTGCAATCAAAAACAAGCAATGTGTATGATTCAGCATAGCGTGAACTTACCTGACATGAAATGACAACTGCAGAGTCGAGCATATTTAATTAGGTAGTCACTCCATTCAGCTCCCTTTTAGCCAAAAACGTCTGTAGTTGGCATTAATAGTAGTGTGGTGTATGATAAAAATAAAGTTTCTATTTTTGGACTCGAATTTGGCATTGTACCGCACAACACGACATGTTTGTTATTACAACCGGTCTTTTTTGCAACCGGGAACCCGTGTGACGTCATGTGTGTCGTAGGTTGGTAATTTCTCTATTGCTCACAAAACAATGCTGAACAATTAGAACTTCAAACCTTCTTCAATGGCATTTGTTTCACAGCTATTTGAATGAAGACAGAGGCTATCTTAACTTCAGAAGAGGTCCTGGCAACATTAAAAATCAATAGTCACCAGGTCCCAATAGATTCCGGGTACCTTAAATTCTATGTCCAAAAACGCCCGAACTTTCTGACATTTTTATGACAGCTCTGCAAGCTATTTTAGATCAAAGCACAATACCTGAAACATTGAAAACACAAATATTTGAGTAATACTTAAAAAAACAGATAAAGACCCACATGATTGTGCATCTTTAAAATGTATAGTCTACGTGATACTAATTCTAAAATACTTGCAAAAATAGTAGAATAGAGAACATATTACCCAAAATATTTAAGCCAAACAGGGTTTGTGAAAGCATGATATGTCGTGTGTGAACCAACACTGGTCTCACGGTTTGGTTCGGTTATGATTATCATGCCATCGATTCGGTTCAGTTCGATATCTCAGTGCATTGACGATGCTTTTCATACACAGTTTTATATTATCTTCACAGCACAACAATTCTTGTATTAAAATGTCTAAATATATTTATATTTATATACTATTTGTAATACAATTTTGTCCTTTAATTCAAACAGTCAGATATATAAACTGTACCTTTAAACAACATGAGCATTTATAGCAAATAAACAAATATAAATATCCCGCTCGCTCTCTGAGCCTTGTCTTGGTCAAGCGCTCAACAGAAAGGACTGCGATTGGCACTGTATCCAGAAGTATTGCTGTAACAGCCGAGAGGAGAGGAAAAGTCACGCCCAACAGGTCAAATCGGCCATAGTGAGAGATTGAGAGAGAGAGAAATAGAGTTTACTTTCATTCTCTCAATTGCAGTGAAATAGAGGTGTCAGTGAAAGACACAAACACCAGCAAACACACACGCAGTGAAATTGTGCACACTTTCTGCGTTAAGTAGTTGGCGCGTTGTAAATACTCACGCTCGCCTCCCTTGCCATAGTAAGCTACCGCGACATAGCGCATATAAGATAAATGACGTCAGTACATAATAACCGGTTATGATTATTACTGAACCGATACCGAATTGTCTGCATCTGCATTGTGGTACACCGAAGAAACAATTAATTTTGACACTAATGATATGGCACAGATAACACATGTTGTAGAGCTGGGCGATATGGCAAAAAAAATTATCACAATAAATTTTTTCATATCGGTCGATATCGATAATCACGATAAATGTAAAATCTTTATATCTATCAATTTTATAGGATTTTCAGCATTCCAATCCCTTTGTGCAGTTGATTTAACACATTTTGTGAAATGTTTTAGCTGTCTGACAATAAAAATAAAATAATAAACAAAAGAACAATCTTAATTCAGCATTTACTGTTCAAGTTTTCAACAACCAAAGACATTACACTTCAAGTTATTGGATATTATTGTTCAACATCAGAAAAATTAATTTTAAAAAAGTTTGAAAGAAGTAAAAGGGGAGTTAATGGTGACAGAATTTTCAGTTTTGGATAAACTGTCCTTTCAATGGTGAGTATGGTGAATTTAGGGTGAAATATTCTTTAATATATTTTATTTAGGGATGCTAACGAATACTTGATAATCTACTGATTGTCGATAACGCTTTAATCGATGACTGATTAAGCATGGCCATTTAAAGGTTTAGGTAGGCTTTAAGCTGTGAGATGCCTCATTATGGAGTCACCCTCTTGACATCGCATATTGCGGAACGCATAAAACCCTGTTATGCCCAGATCTCTGTTATATCCACGGGTGTTTTAACCAAATTTGTTTGACAGACTGGCAAGAATAGGCCCATGCAGACTCTAATTTTATAAATCGCGCATTACGGCGAGACATGCGGGGAGCGTCTCCATTCATACAGTGAGCTTCTGATCCTTCAGTGTTTATTCTTCCGAGGTAATCTAAATAATATAAGTGCTGCCAATAACCTTTAAGGACTGTCCAGCCCATGCTGCTCAAACTACGCTTCATCAATAAATTAAAATGAAACCGTAAAAACAGTTTAATGGATTGTTTTGGCACTAAAGCATATACTGCAGCAGACTTTTTTTAAAGCGCTTCACCTCAAATGTTATTCGTTCTTCTTGTTTATACTGTAGATAACTGACCAACAAAATATACATCAAAATTAAATGACACATTATACAAAACGAAATTCGTTGCAAAACGATACATTTACAAAGAAATATATATATATATATAGCGTGCCTATTTTAAACAACTGCGGGTGGATGATGCTTCACTCTGTGGAAAATAATGATTTAATTAATGATCCACTGTTGTTGTAAACGTCTGTCATATATTTGCTGCATTTTTAATATGTAATTATTTTAAAGATTCTGTCTTGAGCATCAGATTTTTTCCTCTGTGATTATGTCTTTAAATATATAATGGCTGGTTGTTTTACCGCCGATGAGGGACAATAGTGGTATTACAGATTTCAAAACAAATATCTTAATATTAAATATTATTTTTGATAACACGAATCGTCTTCTTAGTTTGCAGTGCACATTGCTCTGTTTCGTGTCTGATTGCAAAAAACTAAGTAGCTTTAGACTGAAGTCTAGTGACATTTCTTGTTAACAATGTCTGTGACTGTGACCTTTTTTACCTTATTTTTCTATTACTCCTCCAAGAGCAACTAACACTGTATGGCTGTAAACTTGCAAAATGCCTGCCTAGTGCTACCTATAGTGCGTAAATATTATCGAACAATTATGAAACTGCCATTATCGTTTTATCGAAAAATCATATATCGTGATAATTATCGATATGGAGCGTGCGTGACTGAGCGTGATTTCCGCGACCATCACAAACAGACCCCCCCACCCCCCACTGAGCATGATTTCCCCTGCTCACCTCCCATCCCCCCTCCCTTATGAGTGTGATATTCGCCAGGGGCCCCCTGTCAGTAATACGTGCGCTACTCCACTGCTTGTTCTCTCCCTAGATGCTGAAAAAACTGAATGGGACTTTTTGTTCACTACTCTTGGTAGATTTGACGTAGGGAACAATTTTTTTAGGTGGATTCAATAGCTTTATTCAGATCCTAGGGTGACAGCATATGGTCTCGGTAATCTGTCTGGTTAAAAAAATAAATAAATAAACTATTGCATTACCTTTAAACATCCCTTTCTTAAAACTTTAATTAATCTCATCACTCTCTCTTATTATCAGAAAAAATATGCTTCACATATCTGGGCATTTTTATCACAGCTTCACTTAATGATCTTATAAATGATAATCATATTCCTCTGCTAAAAAAAAAAAAAGTTAATTCATTTGAAAACATACTTACTATTTAATTTTTTTCTGAAGAATAATAATAAATTTCCTACCCAAGATTTTTTACCCGATTCATTTTTCGAAAGACCTCTATAAACACATTTCAAAGTTCATTTGGAATAATAAAAAAAGCATTGATTCAATTTTCTAAATTAATAAAACCTAAAGATAGAGGTGAAACAGCATCACCAAATTTTCAATTTAATTATTGGGATCATATAAAAATATCATCAGTTGGTTTCGTGAGGACCAATTCTATTTGCTATAAGATGGATAAAACAGCTTGTGCCCCGTTACCAATTAAATCTTTGAGCTTGGAGAGATGTTAAAGCAAACTTAAGAATTTCAAGCTCTCTTTCTTTATTTATCCCACTTTCTTCCAAGCCTTGCAAAGAAACTTGGAATATCTCAAATATTTTGTCTATTTTCAGAGGGTGCCATAAAATCTTTTCAGCAGATCACAATATGAAGCTCCAAAATCCAACTTTTTAAAATATCTCCAATTTTTTATCATCCAAAAATAGATAAGGATGTGTTGAGAACTAAACCAACAGTAATTAAAAGCCTTTTATTGAATTCAGTTGATCTAAAGGGACTAATATCAATATGCGCAAATGGCATTTGACAATAATTGTACATCTGTCTTGCCAAGCCTGAGAGGGGTTTGGGAAAAAAGATATTGAACAAACTATCAAAGAAGAGGACTAAGACATCATGTGTGATTATATGTACCCTAAATGTACTTCCATTGGGATTCATGACCTTAATTAAAACTAAAAAAAAATCGTACACAGATTCATATTAACAAAATGTTTGTCATTGCTACAGGCTTGCGTTTCAAATCTAAAATAGATAAAGATACATTCATACAAGGTAATGAAAGATCTATTTAAACAAAACCTCAGCTCTGTATTCATTCATAGTCCCTTTATTATGTGATGTATTTGTTTATGTCAAGTTGTTATAACAAACAACATTATTTTGCATTTAACATGTCTTTCACTCAAGTTAAATGCAAAGATGATGTTGTTTGTTATAACAACTTGACATAAACAAATACATCACAGACTGGTTTGTAACTGTCATGACAACTTGACATTACCAAGACAACAAAATTAGTCATAAATTTTCCATAAACATAATTGTTATGAAGCTATTGTAAATGTCATGACTTATCAATGTCAAGAATTTTGTAATGTCAATAATATTTTTCTTGACCTCAACTACAGTTATAAGCAAAAGATGTAATTTAATGTTGTTAAATATTGATGGTGCTATTATAACATTATGTGACAGAGTAATGACACTTTAATGTGACATTTTATGACAAATTTAGCTTGTTCCACAGAAAATGTTATCAGAATAATATTCATGACGTATATCATGACATGGCCTAATGACAATCATGCTTATGACAGATTTACGACATGTTTTGTTGTCTTCGTAATGTCAATGACATAACAAAGATAAAAGACAGGTTGTGATATATTTGTCTGTCATTTAAAAAAAAAAATTCATCTTTGCATCAAACGTCATAACTGAGCTAATGAAAGGATCCATAAAATCTCTGTTGTGATTGTATCTGGAAATAGTTAGCATGGATTGAATCACAAGAATTTTTAAGAACTTTTCAGCAGTGTGCTGGTATAAACCTCAAATCCTAATACTTTTCCCCTCTCACCTTCCTAAAACCTTTTCAATGTGTCAGAAAGAAGCTGAAGATTTTTTTCTGCACCAAACTATGGCAATCTTCATCTTCAGATATGCAGAAGCTGTCCCACAAGCCATTGGATTCATACTTGAGGGACAAACGGTTTCGAACGAGCCATCTGTTGCAAATGCCGTTACGGTTTTCCTGGATCTGCAATATGCCCTAAACGTTGAGTATCCCAAGACTTTGACACTACATTCAGAAAGTGATCATGGAGCAGGACCCAAAAGGAATGACCAACAATGCCAAGAGGCTTTATGACCAGCTCTACAGGAGAGCTTAATACACAGTTCCCACACATTTCATGTTTACCCTTGTGGTTGTGTTTGGCTGACTATTGTTTGTGATTATGCAGAAGGTGTTTAGTAAGCTGTAAAGCCTTGCATGGAAGCCTTCACATTGAAACCTGCATCGTTGCATTCTAAAAGCTTTCTGTTTAAGGTATTTTCCTTATTCATTAGATTGTTCCTTCATTACAAGCATGTTTTTGTGTTTACCGGCTACTTTGCCAGTGTTTACCAGTTGTCTGCTTGCCAGTTTACTGTTTGCCGTTGTTTGCCAGGTGTCACAACTTACTGTGTTTGCCATTTGTCAAAGTACTGAAATTACACGGAATGTGAAATTATATAGTATAACGGTTATATGGTCAGTATAATGTGTAAATAAACATTGTTTTAATGCAAATTACTTGTCTTTTTTTATTGACAAATTTAAACATTAATGTCCCAAATTGTAATGGTAATAGTAAGTAGTTTAGTTTTTTTAAATGAGAAACATTTACAATACAGTAAATCTATATATAATTGATTGGATTAGGCAAAGTGTTTTTGAGAAGTATTTATTTAAGAAGTATTTCTTTCATTTGAAACAATTGTTTATTTTAATCTATATCTATTTGATTATTTCTGAAAAAGACATATTTAATTTAGTTTTTTCAGACAAATTTTGTCTTTATATAATTTATATCTTTTTGTTCAGATTAAAAATACAATTTAAATTGATTACATTTCTTTAACTAAAAGTATAGTTGGCGGCATAGACTGTAAAATATATGGACGGAGCATCTGTGACGTCACCCATAGGTTTCTGAACACTGCAAAAGAAGCTACAAGTAGGCGCGGCCAACCGTCGCCATTTTGTTCGCGCGTCATCGCACACACGGCGGGATACCAAACAAGGGCAAAGAGGCGGAGAGTGAGCGGAGCTACAGACACGTGCTGGCACTTTGCTTAGACCTGGCAGACAGACTTTACTTTGGGAGAAACGCTTGATACTCTATTACCTGTGACTCGTTTGTGTTCTGACCACATGTGCTTGGTTGTACACTATATCAATAAAGTGTTTAGACTTTTAAAAACACTGTAGTAATACATTGAGCCTATAAACATTGTTCTTATGACGTTTTTCTACAGGAGGAAAACGCGAATTACTTCCAAACACTTCAAATATAGTCTGTGTTAGTAAATGCAAGACTATTGATGAACTCCAGCATTACACTGTATGATAACGCTTCAAATGACTGTTCTAGAGCCTACAGCTAATCAATCTGTCACATTCTGGAGTGCTTTACGGGTCTAAAGAAAAATATTAATGATAAATGATCTTAAATAAAACAAATACATTTATAGAGATGGTATACAAGTATATAACTTTACTCACATGGGAAACGAGGCCACATGAATGGTTTGTGAGCACAATTAAGTGCACACAGCATCCCATATCATCTGATAATTGTAAGAAATAAGTCCAAAAGGAAGCTGACTGTGTAAAGCCACAAAAAACAACACAAAAATACGATGAATATGCCGAGATCAGTGGCTAATCTGCCGGACTCAGCTGAGGTGAAGTGACGGCGACCAGCGAGACCTAGCTGTCACTCAAGTGGCCACGCCATTAATTATGCAAACTTAATATAACCTAATATAAAGGAAATGGATGAGTTATAAAAAAATTCACCCCCCTCACAGTTGTCATGGAGGGTAATAATAGCTATATGAACCAAAATCGTTCTTTGTACCAGGCTGTAAACACCTTTTTTTCTACTGTAAAGTTGGCCATTCTAACCGTGGGCTCAATTGCAACTTGCTCTATTATGGAGCCAGGACTAGCGGAATTTTGATGAATTGCAGTTTCAGTTACTTCCGTATTGGCTTCCCGAGGGAGAGCGGGAGGTTGCCGCTTGGTTGGCAGTTTAGATAAAATAGTTTTCTTAGACATAAAATAAATTGTTTAGAACAAGTTATTTATTATTCATTGGCTCAAGTTATAAAATATAGATGTAAACCATTACCCTAAATGTTTTTTAATCGGATGAAAACTTTTTTCAGTGTAGAAAACAATATTTTTTTAGCATAGTAATCCTTTAATTGTTTTCATATGTCAAGTTATTTGTGTATTGCTTTACATCCTGTGTGTATTAAGCCAGTGGTTCTCAAACTTTTAAGCCAGCGACCCCCAATGTAAGATCGTCAAGAACTCGCAACCACCCACTACCAAACCATATACAAACAATAAAAATAACTTATTTTAAGTTTTATAAACAGATTTGTTGCATTTGAAATCAACACTAATCAAAACTAACAGGCAAAAAAATATATGCATGCGTGAGGAAAATATGTCTCAATGAAATCCCGTTATCACAAGAAAACACATTTTTATAGCATAACTGAATGACCAAAAGATACAAGGACGAACCGCTCACCAGCCCCGCACACACTGCTTGACATGAATTCATTAATGAATCTGTTAACGATAACTGTGCTGTGTTCTCACAGGTGGTGTCTGATATTGCACAGATGCTTTTGACATATACCTTATTATTTGTATAAATCATTTTAATAGCAATGCCGGTCTTTTCATGAGCTGCAATATTAGTTTAATCTTGGTCAGAGCAAGCCCTTTTGCGATGGTGTATGTGGTGTTAAATTTTACATATAGCTGCCACTTGCATGGCTGACAGCGTCTGGCCATTAAATAAATGATTAAACAGAACCTATCGTGCTTAAAATGTGTAGATGTGGCAAACAGTTACCTGAAAATTCCGTCCCACAGACTTTACAGTGAATGCTTCAGTTATTTTCATAGTGGACTTGAAGCCAGTGGAAGTCTTTTATCCACTCTTGGAAAAGTGTAGATGGTGGATTAACATTCACCACATGATCAGTAATCAGATGTGCCATTATTTGTAGCTTTAGCTGGTTTCTAAAACTGAATCTGTCAGTGTTGTTTTCATTCTCTCATCTTCAGCGCGTTCCATTTTCGCGGTTGTATCTCCTGTCATCTGAAGGCAGAAGGCGTTGACTGAATGATTCAGTCTAGCGCAGTGGGCCAATAAGAAGAGTGCGAAGGCGGGACAAGCGTTGCTGACTTTGTTTACTGCGGCAAGTTGACATGACAACAGTTTTAAACTGTTCCTGAGCGCTGCGTTTTAAATACAAAGATGCATTCTGCCTGAATGTGTCCTAAATACTTTGAGTTCATCAGTAATATCTTTAAAAAATCTGAAAATATTAGCTTTCACTTATAATACTGAAAAATATATAATCACTGAAAATTACACTATTTTTAAATCACTCTCACGACCCCCAGTTTGAGAATTACTGTATTAAGCAATGTGTACATGTGTTTTTGACCCGCGTATAACTAACGTGCTAAATTACAAAAACTCTGCGGCATTGACTTTAGACCAGCTTTTAGTTGGTCAATAGCACGGTCTATTTCAGTTGCGTCAAAATAGCAACGCGCCAACAATACACTTTGTATGGCCTTAAGTTTTTTGTTTTCAAATCCTAAGTGATGTGTTTTTTTAATGATATCATGAAAATGGTCCACTTAGAGGCTTTTACGTCTGAACTCTATAAATATTCTGGGTGGGACAAAATATCAATAAGTTAGTATTAGGCATGTGCCGGTATCACATTTTCATGCTGCGATTAATTGATTGAGCTTTTATCACGGTATACGGTATTATCACGATATTGTAATTTTACTAGAGAAACAGGTAAAAAAAAACACAAAAAACTTCAGTTTCGTCAACTTAGTAACTTTAATAACTTTTTAATTAACTAAAAGTACTTCAAACATTTAAATACAAATAAATATAAATAAAACAATACACAATATAAAAGTAAACTTGAGCAATTATATCAAAGTGATTGTGCAAAGGGAAACCGTCTTCGGTCAGCAATCGTGGAATGAACTGCCAACTATTCCAGCATGTTTTATGCAGCAGATGCCTTTCCAGCCACAACCCAATATTGGAAATCACCCATACACACACACTCATACACTACAGTAAATTTAGCTTATTCAATACACTATTCACTCAGCCTATATTCAATAATAAACATAACAAAAACTGCCTGCTAATGCATGGGAATATCTTCAAAGGCAACAGTGTTACATTTTAACCTCTTTCACCTCATCCTGCTTGCTGTTTCACCATCTAAACAATGAAAACATAATATAAGTCAAATTTGTTTCATTTTGATATTTGATTTACACTGTGTCTTTTGCAGAATATCAGTTTTAATAACCAATAATGGCCATTATAACAGTATAACGTACATTAAATTTAAACGATAAAGGTAAGCAATCAGTCAATGTGCAGAATCAGTGTATGTGGTTACATAAATTAATATATTAGCTTATCTTTGCACTCAGCCAAAACAGTTAACTGAGAACAAGTGATTCAAAAGACATAAGAATTGTTAGATAGAGACAACAAGATGAATTCAATATCACGTTTAACAACTATAGTGAGATGAGATCACCCAGCAGATGAACTGTCTGACATGCACTATACTCTCACCTGGGGTTTATGCTCACCCGCTGAACTAGTGGCTGCAGCTCTGGGGAGAGAGTGAGTGGTCACGTGATTTGCGTTTTTAGCCGTGTACTAGAATGAACAGAGAACTTTTCAGAATTGCTAAATGAAACGCCGGTGTATTTCCCGCGATTTCTCTGCACCTCCCTTGCGTTTCTTCTCTCTGACTCTTGACTATTTTGACAAATACACACAGACGACGCACGCTCACACGGAGTCCAAAATAGGAGTTTGTGATTGGGCCAGCCCAATGTCAATACCGAAAAGAGCCAATGGGCTGCAGAGTGTCACATGGACCAGCCCAGTCTGTCTGTCCGGGAAAAAAAGCATCTACTTTCAGAGAGTCACAGATCACAGCAGCGTCAATCAATAAGGCAGAAAAAAACAATAGGCTGCTAAGCCTTTTATGGGCCGATCAAATCATAAGACGATGATCAGCCCGGCCCAAAAAGTACGTCAGCCCACCGGGAAAGTGCCCGGTTTGCCAGATGGCCAGCCCGCCCCTGCGTGTGAGGATTATAGCGCGGTGGCAGCGGCGGCGCACACTGCCTGCACACAAGGCTTCTACATGTGGGGATTGTTTACATCCGAGTGCGCATCAGTTCTGCGCAGCATATACGCAGTGTTTCTTCAAGCGGTTGATGGAAAATAAGCTAAGGCGCGTTCTAAGAATATAAATTCGGATCTATTATTTTTCACGGTATTTTGAAGTGCCCGCGATAACAATATCGTGCATATTCATTACCGTGATTTATCGCATTACCGAATACCGGCACAAGCCTAGTTAGTATCTTGTGGTTTTCCAGCTGCGATACACTATCAATACTTATTTAATATTTCTTTGAACGTAGAAAAGATCTGGATTAATTCTTCAGTCCTGCACTGTAGCCTGTTGCCTGTAGCTGACTCCAGGTGGCGCTTTCTTCTGTCATATTCAGACATCCCACCTCCTCCGGAAGCTTCTCCCTCACAGACCCACTTTTACTTTGCTAGATTGAGCATGCCCACGACCAGCGCTGTGAGGTTTTTCGGGGCAATGATTTTCTCAATATCATTTCCTCAATCGGCCAAAGAAACTGAATTAGAATTTAACCTGACTTTTTTTCGTAGCTTTTCAGTGTACTATGACTCTGTGTAGAAATTTCTGCTCCATCTAATTGCAAGTGCTGGAGGATTACTAGAATCGATTTTCTGAGAAAATGGACACGGAAACCACCTTGATTAAACTGCCCAGCCCTACTTTCTTTTAGATAAAGATAAAATGGTATCAATGGTTGCACATGAACATATCATTTGAAGGGCCTTGCATTTACTGTGTAACACCTCCTCTATGTATGCAAGATGTTACACTGAGGGAGTTCACAGAATTTTTATTTCACACATACTGAAATTTCAAAACTTCACAAGCCTGTTTTTTTTTCTTCTTGTTTACTTTCTCTACATGTAAATATAGCCCATACAAACAAAAGCATTCAATATACAGAACTAAGTATTCATTGAAAGTACACAGTCTGTTTAAATGAAATAGATGGTTAGATAAATGTTGTATAGATTGTTTTGAGTGCGATGCAATGATATCCACTTCCTCACTCTGGGAAAACGATAGCACAATGAGGAATTTAAGAGTCACTGACCGGCATTCCAAGTCAAAGCATATAGTTCACTCGTTGATGTTGAGCATAAAAATTGCTGAAACCCTATCAACGAAGTCCAATGAAAGTATTAGTTACCACATCTGAAACCCTCCAAGACAACAGGTCCTGTCTACATAAAAAATAAACATAGGGCAAATCACAACTAAATATCGAAAATATTCTCAAACTTAAAACTTATTCAATACGCACATTTGAGCAGCAACAATAATGTTCTCAAAGAAATATCAGAAGCAGAGTGGGTCGGTAGCCTTAGTTCACCATGTGGTTCCCTCTACCAAACACAACTCACCTACTCTATGGTGACCTGGAATACATCCAGCCATCACTCCCCTCCAGTGCAGCCTAGTGGCCCGTAGTAATATTGCAACCACTGTCTCTGACATCACAAATAACTAAAACAATAATTAAAGCATGTAATGTTTGTTCGTTACAACTGTATTTAACCTTACATACCTCTGGAAAGCCTTTTATATATAGTATTATATGAAAACTTTAGTCTTTAGCCATAAAATGATAATGAATTAACTTGTTACAATAAACATTTTCCTTTTTTACATAGTAAAGAGGTTACGAATGTACATATGTCTGTTTTGCATTTAATTATAATATGATCTACAAAATTTTGTATTATTTTTTGTTTGTTTGTTTTTTCAGGGTGTCTGTGTTCTAAACAAGTGCTCAGTGGAGTGTACTGCTCACCTCTCAGAGCATGCTGATCAGTTACTGTTCTTGGAGAAAAATATTCTAGTGTAAATCCATGATTTTGCATGAAAAAAAAATTAAGGTTAAAATGTTTCAGTGTTTACAGAAGATAAATTGTCAGAGTAGCAATAAATGTCTTAAGTTTACAGAAAACTAGAAAGCAATAAATAGCTTTTTTGTTGTTAAATGTAATTTAGATGCTGCTGCTACAGTTTGACTAATTTAGAGATGTGACTTTTTTTACTCACAAACTGCTCTCTGCAAATGTATATCAAAAACATTTGTGTGACACTGATAATCCTTTTAAATAATCTTGATTACAATTTCAACCAAAATAATTAATATAATTTATTACTGCTTGACATTCCAGTTGCCCTTTTCAACGAAAAAAGTATTCAAATAAACATATATGACAATAAGACCAATAAAACCACACGGATAGCTCTCCACATTGAGAGGAAGATGATCTAATTCTAAACACTTAAGTGAACTTAAGGCTTTTGATAACTGCAATGAAATAAAACAAAGATAAATCATGTATTGAAAAACGTAGTTACATCTTTCAGACAAATTGTAGGTACAGCTACAAAACAGGAAATTCAAAGAGGCCAGTTCTGCCACATAAATACAGTACAATCAAATTTCTAAAAAAAAAAAAATGTACAAAAAGAATTGGCACTGACCCTCCAAAAAATTTATTGAAAAAAATCTACAAAAATGAACATTTAATCAGATGTCACCTTTAACATCAGCAAATGGTAGTCAACCTATTAATTTAAACACTATTAAATTGTTAAAAACATTAAATTAAACTCAAATTGGCAGTCAGAACCGAGTAAGTGTAATATATTGTATTTTGTTCAGCCAATGTGTGAAACGATTATTTTTAGGAAAATAGTTGCTTACAAGATTTTGTCTCCTTTCAGTGTTTACTGTTGCAAGCATGGCGAATTAAAGGATGTCGGGCCCCCCTCTGCCCTTTAACAGTCTCTAGGGCCCCTAAAGAATGAGGCCATGTGAAGTCGCACATTCAACATTTCTGTGTACACACTTCTTGATCTTACAAGTCTTGAGTTTCTTTATTTAGAAACTCTATGTAGTATATTAACTATGCTCAAATGTCATTTTATTAAACCATTTACAAACAACTTACTAATAGCCAATTTCCACTGACCGCTACACTATTGGTCTACAGAGAATCCCCACCAGCACGTGCAACAAGCCAAGAGATTGACAACAAAGAAAGCTTTTAAACTCTTTTTTTAAACATTTGAGACATGACATCGTAACGATACATGTAATAAGCCATAATCAACCTAAGCTCAAACAAACTTTGTCATCTTCTTGTGACAAAAAGCCTCATGCCAATAAGTAAAAACAGATTTGTTCTCTATTGTTGTTTACGAAGACATCTAAAAGCATGTGGTTTTGCTTTCTTTTTTTGCATGCGCTTGCCGCGTGTCTATATTTGAAATAATTAATTTTAGCTTGTGATAATAAATATTACCATCACCTTTTGGACTATTAGAAACTTGGAATTACATTTTAACAAGAGGTTAAAGGAGCTGGTGAAGAATATACAGATGACAGGTACTTATTGTACCTTACTTACTGCATCCAGAACGTATTCAATGCGCTTCACTTTTTCCACATTTTTTTATATAACACCCTTATTTTAAAACGGATTAAATTCATTTATTTCCTCAAAATTCTACACACAATACACATAATGACAATGTGAAAAAATATTTTTTGAAATTGTTGCAAATTTATTAAAAATAAAAAACCTGAAAAATCACATGTACATAAGTATTCACAGCCTTTGCTCAATACTTTGTTGATGCACCTTTGGCAGCAATTACAGCCTCAAGCCTTTTTGAATAGGATGCCCCAAGCTTGGCATACCTGTCTTTGGAAAATTTTGCCCATTCCTCTTTGCAGTACCCCTCAAGTTCTATCAGGTTGGATAGGAAGCGACGGTGTACAGCTATTTTCAGATCTCTCCAGAGATGTTCAATAGGATCTAGATCTGGGCTCTGGCTGGGCCACTCAAGGACATTCAGCGAGTTGCTGTAAAGCCACACCATTGATAATTTGGTGGTGTACTTTGTCCTGCTGGAAGATGAACCGTCACCCCAGGTTTTCTCCAAACGTAACGCCTGGCATTCACTCAAAAGAGTTCAATTTTAGTTCCATCAGACCAGAGAATTTTGTTTCTTATGGTCTGAGAGTCCTTCAGATGCCTTTTGGCAATTTGCAGGTGGGTAGTGGCTAGGGGTGTGACGATAACCGCATCACCGCCTTACCGCCATAATGAGATGTCAACCCATTTTAGTTTAGTATTTATTTTTGCTTGTGAATCTTTCAGGATTGTATAGAAAAACAGAATAAACTAAATAAAAGGAATAAAAGGCCTGCCCTAAGTATTTTCCACCTAAATTACAAATTTAGATTACAAAACGAAAACACTGAATTCTTTTTAATAACCAGCATAGGCTGTTTTTATTTTAAGCTTATTTGAATGAAGCAGGCCTATTAACTCAAATCAATCGCTCCACAGAAAATAAGCATTTTTAACGCACCGCTGTAATTTCTATATCCCAATCCCTTTATCAACATTTTTAATACAAGTCATTATTTTAAAGATTATGACTTGAGAATATGATTTTACCTCAGCGCTGCACTTTTCTCCTTCGCCCTTGCGCTGAGTTCAGGTGACGGAGTGTTGTGAAGTAGTTAAACTATCCTCAGTTTAATTTACAGAGTCAAACTGGCACAAGAATATCAGTATATTAATATAGGCTTTGCTAAAAAGCTGGTTAAATGTAGGTCTTTTTTACAGAAGCTATACAGAAGCGCGAGCTGCGACCACGGTGATGAGGCAACAATCGCATATATTTTGACTTATTTAAAGTAGGCTATAGGCTATAGCATATAATAATTTTGTGTAAAGACATTAATAAAAACATGTAGCTAATATTTCACAGGGGTTTGTGTAGCAGCAATTACAGTGGAGCATTAATTAAATCCTTTTTTCCCATGGAGAGAAACAACTGCGGTCACGCCATCTGCAGTTCCGAGAGACACGGTCATGCTATCTGTGCTTTAAATTGTAGTGTGCGTCTAGCCTGTGTTTTTTTTTCATAAATTTAGCCACATTCCACATGAAAAAGAGGAAAATATTAACAAAACACACAAATAAACCAATAATTGCACAGTAAACACCTAAATAGTAAGTTGTGAATATGAAAAGGAATGTGAATAGTCATGACAGCCGGGTAATGACTTTAATACTATTAATTTTGTTTTAAACTCGCAAATACAGCACAATTACAGCAAAACAAAGGAATAGTAGCATAGCCTACATGCAAATTCATGATTATTATATACCCAAATATGAACAAAAGTGACTATTTTTGATTATCCCTCATTTAAATTAATTTACGCGAATAAAAGTGAAACAAGATTATAAAACTGCAGCGCATTAAACACACGCGTCTTTAATCTACCGCAAAACACAGACTAGACGCGCACTACAATTTAAAGCACAGATAGCGTGACCGTGTCTCTCGAAACCACAGATGGCGTGACCGCAGTAGAGAAACACACTGCAGTTGTGTAGCGGATGGAGACGCACAAAAATACACAATTCATATATTTTCGTCGGAAGAAAAATATTCTTTGAACGAATTTTGTTTTGTACAATTTGTATCTTAGTTTTTGTGGGTCAGTTATTTACAAAATAAACAAGAATAACTAATAAACTTGAGGTGAAGCGATGTGCCTCAGGGTCCGCTATATGTCGCGGCCAAAACACAAACTGGTCTGTTGAATACAATCGTAATATAAATAAAATAAAAGTGAAATATTCCGTTTCAAATATTGAATATTTGTTAACTGTATGATCAAAATTAAAAGAGCAGCCTATATTATCACTCTTTAAGACAAACATCCATTGATAGGTCAGTTTCGCTTTAGTTTAATCAAAGCGTTTGAACTTTTTGATATTTTAGGCAAAGTTTTTGATTACTTGAACCGTGTATTAACGGCTGCACCAGCATAACCATCTGCGTATTAATAGCAGCACCAGCAGATATAAGAGAGTTTATTAAAAAGCCTATATTAATATACTGATATTCCTGTGCCAGTTTGATAGTTTAACTACTTCACAACACTCAGTCACCTGAACTCAGCGCGAGGGTGAAGCAGAAAAGTGCAGCGCTGAGGTAAAATTATATTCTCAATCATAATCTTTAAAATAATGACTTGTATTAAACATGTTGATAAAGGGACTGGGATATAGAAATTACAGCCGTGCGTTAAAAATGCTTATTTTCTCTGGATCGATTTTATATATATATAACAGCGCGAACTTTTCTGTAACCGTAGTAGTGCTGTGCGTCATTTGTTTAACCCTTTAAGGTTAAGTGCTAACTGACTGACTGACTATGACAGGTGCGTGATGCGTTATGCGTGAGTCCAGCAAACACGACGTACAGCCGTTTTACTTAATTTCAGGACACATTAATACCGTAGGCATTCATAAATATTCCTAGAAAATCTAATAAATGCTGGAGACATACTCGTTCCATTAAAGAGCCCATATTATAGATGAAATAGGGTCATATTTAGGTTGTAAGGGTCTCCAACAACAGCCTAATATGCATGCAAGGTCAAACAACACTTTGATGGTCTTATAATCTGCATTTATTTTTACCTAATTATCCCAGCGACTCCCATATGAATCGTTCAGCGATTCATTTATACCCAAACCCGTCCTCAGCGCTAAGCTAATCTGCGCTGATTGGACCAATGACAGGCTGCTGCGATTGGTCGACGACACTGACAGGCTTCAGGGCGAGACAGAGTGAAATGCCCAGCAGATTATCAACAATATAAAAGTAGTCACAGTGTACACACGCTTCATAGTGGATTTTGGCTGCCAGTGGGTGAATGTAAATACAGACGATGGACTAGAAAATACTGACGACTAACTATTTTATCAAGCAAAAAGTCCAAGAACTGGCGAGGATTTGTCCTAGCAGTCTACTTGCTCTTTTTACACACACGCACACACAGGGCCGGCGCGTCCAGAATAGAGACGGCGCGGCGGCGACACCTCCCTCCCCCTCCGCGTCCTCGGTTACATCCGCGATTACAACCATAAGATTTCAACCGTGCGTTTTTAATCGCACGTACTTACACTGGTGAAATGGGGGAAGAAACTGATTCATGATCCACTGATCCTTGTTCTGACAGTCTTTACCGATCCTTCCTTTAACGAACTGATAAAGTCTTCTTTGTAAGCAGGTAGTTTCCAGAGGCTCTCGATCTGCTCAAGGCTAGGCTATATTGCTAAGGTTTCATCTTTGGGTGAACTGTCAATAATCTCCATCTGCACAGCGTGACTTCATTCTACCGGTGTCTGTGTGTGTCTCTGTGTGTGTGTGTGTGTGTGTGACTTTTTTCTGTTAGTGGGCGGGGCCGCAGGTTTCAAATCTCCCGGGCTTGCGCGTGCAACTACTTGTGTTTCGTAGCTGCGTCATCGCGAAACACCTAATAACTCGTTATCAAGACGACTCGTTTGAAGCACTATGAGTCGACTCTTTTATAGATGAATCAATAGTTTTAAACACTGTACACTTACAGATTTAAGCCTTAGCTGGATATTTCACTTCACTTAGAGCTGTGTGACACACTACATGGAAGGGCATTTTCAAAAAGCCATAATATGGGCTCTTTAACGCACTAAATCGCACTTCAGCAGCGTTTATTTGAGAGCGCACAAGAAGATCTGCGCGCTCTTAAAGAGCCCATATTATACATGAAATAGGGTCATATGTAGGTTGTAAGGGTCTCCAACAACAGTCTAATATGCATGCAAGGTCAAAAAACACTTTGATGGTCTTATAATCTGCATTTATTTTTACCTAATTATACCAGCGACTCCCATATAAATCGTTCAGCGATTCATTTGTTCCCAACCCCCTCCTCAGCGCGAAGCTAATCTGCGCTGATTGGACCAATGACAGCCTGCTGCGATTGGTCGACAGTGACAGGCTTCAGCACGAGACAGAGTGAAATGCCCAGCTGGTAATCAACTATATAAAAGTAGTAACAGTGCACACACGCTTCATAGTGTAAGGCTTTTTTCACACACACACACGCACGCACGCACGCACACGCACACACACACACACACACACACACACAACCCTCCTCAGAAGAACTGGGGAGATCGACGCGAGCCTCCTAGCCACTTTACCTGCTCTTTTTCTCTCTCACACACACACAACGCTCCTCAGAAGAACTAGGGAGAGTGACGCGAGTCTCCGGTCTCCTAGGCGTCACACACTCGACCTGCTCTTTTTCTCTCTCACACACACACACAAACACACACACATCACGTTCCTCCTCAGAACTAGGGAGATCGACACCTCTCCCGTCTCCTAGCTTACGATGGCCATAGCAACGACAAACGGCAGTGGAACGCGAGCTCACAAAAGCCTTTAACGTTAAATCCGTAAACAAAGCGGCACGCGTCGCGTTTTTAACGTGGCTTACATGCGATAAGAGAATATAAAGAGTAACCGCGTGTACTGTACCAGGTTAACAAGTAACAAAACACAATAAATACATAATTTGCAAGCTAGAGTAAACGAGGCAACAATTTTAATCGCACTTACTTACACTAGTGAATAAACCTCAACCACTGACTCTTCACAGTTTCATCTTTGGGTAGAGACTGTCAATATTATCCATCTGAGCACAGCGTGACTTCATTCGACCGGCGGCGTCTGTGTGTGTGTGTCTAGTGTTTTTTCTGTGTTAGTGGGCGGGGCCGCAGGTTTCAAATCTCCCTGGTTTGCGCGCGTAACTACTGGCGAGGCTTGTGTTTCGTGGCTGCGTCATCGCGAAACACCTAATGACTCGTTATCAAGACGACTCGTTTGAAGCACTATGAGTCGACTCTTTTATAGATGAATCAATCATTTTAAACACTGTACACTTACAGATTTAAGCCTTAGCTGGATATTTCACTTCACTTAGAGCTGTGTTACACACTACATGGAAGGGCATTTTCAAAAACCCATAATATGGGCTCTTTAAAGCGGCTTATATTTGAGGGGGAGACAAGAAGTTTTGTACACGAGCAGAAAAAATCGGCGCGCAAGCAAAGAGATCCACATGATGTAGGCTATTATATAAATGGGATCTCGACTTCTAATACTGCGCTCTCAATTTGTCATTGAAATAACGCCACAGGTAGATCTGTGTAAAAAAGGCCTGCCGCCACAACTGGAAAAAATCCTAGAGGAAACACTGTATATATATATATATATATATATATATATATATATATATATATATATATATATATATATATATATATATATATATATATATATATATATATATATATATATATATATATATATATATATATATATATGCGCGGTTAACCGACATACGGCATGATTTCTTGCTTCATCACCGCGGTAACAGAAAATCCGTTACCGTCACAGCCCTAGTAGTGGCTTCCATCTGGCCACTCTACCATACGAGCCTGATTGGTGGATTGCTGCACAGATGGTTGTCCTTCTGTAAGGTTCTCCTCTCTCCACAGAAGAATGCTGGAGCTCAGACAGAGCGACCATCAGGTTAGTGATCACCTCCCTGACTAAGGACCTTCACCCCGATCACTTAGATGGCCGCCAGCTCTAGGAAGAGTCCTGGTGGTTCCAAACATCTTCCACTTATGGATGATGGAAGTCAGTGTGCTCAATGGAACTTTCAGAGCAGCAGAACTTTTTCTGAAACCTTACCCAGCCTTGTGCCTCGAGACCATCCTGTCTCGGAGGTCTACAGACAATTCCTTTGTCTTCATGCTTGGTTTGTGCTTTGACATGCTCTGACAATCCTGCGACCTTATATAGACAGGTGTATGCCTTTTCAAATCATGTCCAATCAACTGAATTTACCACAGGTGAACTCCAATTAAGCTGCTGAAACATCTCAATGGAACAATTATCAGTGGAAACAGAAGTTAGAGCTTCATTGCAAAGGCTGTGAATACTTATGTACATGTGATTTTTGACAGACTGAACAATTAATTGAACAGTACAACCGTACAAGCTAAAAAAATTACATTTATTTTTATATCTTTTTTATCCACAATTTGTGCAGCTTTTGTCACTGCAGTGTATCTTAATAGGCTACTGGAAGAACATTTCACGTACACTACTAGTACATTAATGTCAGTATACTTACTAAATAAAGTATACTTTTATACTTGACCTTTACTTAAAGGGCACCTATGGTGAAAAATCTACTTTACAAACTGTCATATTGGAGTGAAATAAACACACCCAGTCCTTTTTTTTTCAAATTTAACAACATAAAAACGGTGGACCAATTGGAGCGGTTTTCAGATTGACCGCAACTTTACGTAGAAGTGCGGCCCCCCCGCCCACCAATATTGATTGACAGCTACACGGATTAACATGTCCTGGTAGTCACGTGTATAATCATATCAACAAGAGAAGACGAGCGCAAAGCAACTGGGAATAAAAGGTCTGTTCAGTTCGCTAGGTTCATCAATCATCATCAAACGTGATCAAGAGTTAGTTTTACAAGTTTAAAATGTTTTAAAACAGAGCATATGTGTAATGAATTACAGCGATTTAGCTTAGCTTTACTTCATCAGAACAGCCGCGTGTCAGAACAATTATAAAAGAAGACATTTCAATCCCGGTTTTCGGACGTTAAATCAGGTTTATTTTATTAGGAGATATTAAACTTTCTGCACCGCCTTATACTTCAGATCCAGTAAACACGTCTCTGAATCTAAATAACCTACAGTGCTTTAAAATCATAAAACAGGAAGAGCTAGACAAAATTATAAATAGCTCTAAATCAGCTACGTGTATATTGGACCCAATTCCAACAAAGTTACTTAAAGAATTGCTACCTGTTATAGGAGAACCTCTTCTTAACATTATCAACTCTTCATTATCTTTAGGCCATGTTCCAAATCCTTACAAGTTAGCTGTTATTAAACCTATTATTAAGAAACCACAACTGGAACCCAGCAACTTAGCTAATTATAGGCCTATTTCAAACCTTCCATTTATATCTAAAATACTAGAAAAAGTTGTTTCTGCTCAATTATGCTCCTTTCTGCAGACCAACAATGTTTTTGAAGTGTTTCAGTCAGGTTTCAGAGCTCATCACAGTACAGAAACTGCATTAGTGAAAATAACCAACGATTTACTCTTAGCTGCTGACCAAGGGTGCATCTCGCAATTAGTTTTACTCGATCTTAGTGCGGCATTTGACACCATTGACCATGGTATCCTTATTAATCGCTTAAAGTCTACAGGTGTCCAGGGACATGCCCTACAATGGTTTAAGTCATACTTATCTGACCGTTACCAGTTTGTGAATATTAATGGACAGCCTTCACAAATCAGCCCAGTAAAATACGGGGTGCCTCAAGGATCAGTTTTAGGCCCTTTGCTGTTTACAATATACATGCTACCCCTGGGAGACATTATTAGAAGACATGGGATCAGCTTTCACTGCTATGCAGATGATACTCAATTATATATTTCAACTAAACCTGACGAGACGTCTAATCTGTCCAAGCTAACTGAGTGTATTAAAGATGTTAAAGACTGGATGACCAACAATTATCTTCTCTTAAACTCAGACAAAACAGAATTATTACTTATTGGGCCTAAATCCTGTACACAGCAGATCTCACAACTCGACCTACAATTAGAGGGATACAAAGTTAGCGTTAGCTCTACTATAAAAGATCTGGGTGTCATATTAGACAGTAATTTAACTTTTAAAAATCATATATCCCATGTCACAAAAACTGCTTTCTTTCATCTGAGAAATATTGCTAAGTTACGAAGTATGCTATCCATCTCAGATGCAGAAAAGCTAGTCCATGCTTTTATGACTTCTAGGCTGGACTACTGTAATGCACTGTTTGCTGGCTGTCCAGCATCCTCTATTAACAAACTTCAATTAGTACAAAATGCAGCTGCCAGAGTTCTTACCAGGTCTAGAAAATTTGATCACATCACCCCAATTTTATCCTCCTTACACTGGCTGCCTGTTAAGTTTCGTATTGAATTTAAAATATTGCTTCTTACATATAAAGCTTTAAATAATCTAGCTCCTGTTTATCTAACCAATCTTCTGTCTCGCTACAATCCAACTCGCTCTTTAAGGTCTCAAAACTCAGGGCTTCTGGTAGTACCTAGAATAGCAAAGTCGAGTAAAGGAGGTCGAGCCTTCTCATTTATAGCTCCTAAACTCTGGAATAGCCTTCCTGATAACGTCCGAGGCTCAGACACACTCTCCCAATTCAAAACTAGATTAAAGACCTATCTGTTCAGTAAAGCATACACTTAGTGCACCACTTGGGGGCTTCCACACAGGTTCTGCATCTTGTTGATATACACTGTGAACATCAGCTACGCTAATTATTTTCTTTATTCTCCATTTCCACCTGGGGATGCTCTTCCCGAGGCCCTCAGACTATGCAGAGTCACTGATTCGATCCAAGACCAACGACGAGATGATCCCAAGGTTTTTTATATCCTGGACCTGGCCGAATCCTGAGCAGCTACTGTGATGGTCATGGAGGAGTGGAGAACATGAGACTGATTCCTGTGACGCTCCAGAGACAGACGAGTCTTCGCTGAGGCCAGCTTCCAGCCTCCGCCACTGAGACTACAGCTCTGCACAAAAGTTTGGCCAGCGGAGAAATTAAAATGGTCGTGCCCAACTGAGCCTGGTTTCTCTCAAGGTTTTTTTCTTCACTTCCGCCTTTAGTGAAGTTTTTTTTCCCTCTCCGCTGTCGCCACTGGCTTGCATGTTTCGGGATTTATAGAGCTGCGCATCGTTGGATTTGCTCTTCAGTATTTGGACTCTCAGTAGTGATTATTAAACCACACTGAACTGAGCTAAACTGAACTGAACTGAACTTAAACACTACAAACTGAACTACACTGTTCCTATTTACTGTGACCTTTTATGTGAAGCTGCTTTGACACAATCTACATTGTATAAGCGCTATACAAATAAAGGTGAATTGAATTGAAGTTTATTTTGTACATTAACATAACAGACATTCATACAGCAGTGGAGATTACCAGTATCATATCACATATGCGTGCAAAACGAGTGCAAAGCTTAACGCGCTGTCTCTCTCTCTCTCTGTGTGTGTCTGCGCAATGTGTGTGTGTGTCTACGCTGTGTGTGTGTGTGTCTGCGCTATGTGTGTGTGTCCTCGCTGTGTGTGTGCGTGAACTTTGTAATGACATTGTGTATGACTCATTGTTGCAACTCCACAAAAAAATGCGTCAAATACTGATTGTTAAAGTTCTTACTGTAGTATTTCTCACTCACGTTACGTGAGATCTGCTTCCTGAGGCAGCCGAGGGCGGCGATTGCTGACAGGCACGTGGGAACGGTGAGCGGGGAGGACCAGTACAAAAAAACAGCAACAACTTTTTTTCAGCTATAATATAGACACTTCAAACAGCTATAATAAATAATATGATGGGTGTTTTGAGCTGAAACTTTACAGACACATTCTGGGGACACAAAAGACTTATATTAAATATGAAAAAAGGGGTAACCTATGTGCCCTTTAAGTATACTTCTTTTTCCTAACGGTGTATTTACTGACTTACTTACTAAGATCAGTCTTGTACAGCCAGGGGGAGTATTGTCGCTCTGACAGGCAAGTTGGATCAAAGCTAGGGATGCTCTGATCAGGATTTTTGCAGCCGATACAGAGTACCGATTCCTTGTCATGGTTATCGGCTGATACTGAGTACCGATTCTAATGCTTCAAGCTTCATAAGGAAATAAGCACAATTTTCTCAAAGTATGAACCTTAAGAAAAGCCTTACCTAAGAGATTACATCAAGGAGGCTGCATATAATACCTTAAACATGTCTCTTCTAACCATTTAGGTGTGAACGTGTCATGGCCAAAAGCACCTTTACAGAAAATATTTCATCCATTCATTATACTTTGATTTAGTCCCTTATTTATGGAACAAAATCAATGCCAAAAGAATTGAATTAAAAAGCTTGTTGAATAGCACAAACTGAAAAAAATAATACACCGTATTAACAAGTTCTTGCATTTTAATGACTTGAATTGCAGGGTTTGTATTTTTAGGTCCTGAAATTTAACATAGCTGTTTATTTAAGCTGTGAATAGTTCAACTAAAAATATTTCAAACATGTTTTCGTACTTATAAATTCAATAATTCATTTTCAATTTCCAGGATTCACTTACAAAATATTCAATACCCTTTAAAAATACAATGTATAATATTCAAAAGGTAATTTTCAGTTTATTTTATTTCAGTTCAAATATTCGCTTCCATAAATTCAGTGGCTCAAATTCGACTGTTAAAATTCAACATTACATCCGATAACTGCAGGAAAAGCAATAGATTGCAGATTGAAGATCGCCAGCTGCTTTTCCACCAGCAGGTGGAGATGGAATAATTTAAGATTTTTAACCCAGTAAATAGACGAGAAAAAATCTAATAAATGCACAAAAGTAGCATTTAATATTAATATCAGTGTCTTGGACATTATAAGTAATAAAATGAGTATGAGTAAAATAAGTAAATGATCTTTTGGTCATTTATATTTGCCCTTATGTAACAAAAGCCAGTTGGTGATCGCATAAACCTCACTCCTCGGATTCAGCGACAGACGTTGTTCTGCAGTGCTATTCACAGACTCTTAAATGGGCAGGTGCTCATTTACGCTACGTGGTAGGGATGTGACGGTCGCGGAAATTAGCTAAGTGGGGGTGGTGACGGTCGCGTGATTCTCGCTAAGTGTGTGTGTGTGGGGGGGGGGGGGGGGGGGTTAATAGGTATGATTAATATAATAATGGAAACACTCTTGTGTTATCATGCTTGGCCAAATGTCACGACTTTCACTTTTCACATTCATAACTATGCACAGGCCCAGATATCACCTGAAACTTCAGTCGTGTTCCCATCAAATATTGGCAGCCATCCAGCATCTCTCAACCAGTATTTGACGTGCCGTGCTGGCTCTGACCGGCCACCAGAGCTCGCGCCACTCGTTTGCGTACAAGCCGCACAGGTATAAAAAAACGCCAAATATTTCATTCATTCTCCTTCGGCTTAGTCTATATTTTAGAGGTCGCCAATCATTTTAAATAATAAAGTAAAAATATATATATATATTTTTTTTTTCGTTCATAATATAAAAATAAAGGCGTGCAGTAAGCCTAGCTACTACATAACAATAAAAACAATTAATCTGGACAAACTAAAGACACCATGGCAGAACCCCAAAAATTAGAAAAATGAAAGGCAGGCAGAGTGTTAAAAAGAAATACTAATTTAGAACCACGGATGACTTATTCAAGCGCAGTAGCCTAAATAAATGTTATAAAATAATAAGAATAATAACAATAAAAATAATAAAATAATAACAACAACAATAATAATTTAAATAATGAAACTATAGCCTACCCCAATCCTGAAAAAAAGCTGCGTTTAAACAGCACAAACACTTCTAATAACCCCTTAATGCTTATGCCATATATTAGACGGTTCTGTATTCATAACTGAAGACGCTCCTTTAATGCATTTGCTCGCTATGTTAAATTATTTTAAATTACACGTCCCATCCATACCCAACCTTAAATCGTACCTGAACACTGTCTTTATCTAACACTATCTGTCCAACAGTTGCAAGTAAACTGTTTTGTGTGACATTCTCATAAAATCTCTCTGGTTTTGAATTTTGTATGGTTATTTTATTTCCTTTCTCTTACGTTTATATTCTTTAGCAGCCAGTCAATATTATACTTTACATCTATGGAAGAATGAGTTAATAAAGATAGAGAATGTAACATCATATTCATCAAAAGACAGTTTATGTGCATTAGAGATGCGCGGTTGCCGGTTTCAGCCGCGGACTCCGCGGATAAACCGCAGATCGGGCGGATGACGTGACGAAAAATAATATTTTAATTAAAATCGGGCGGGTGGCGGGCGGTTGTACCAATCAAATAAAAAAAATATGTATAAATTGTTAAATATGATCTGACCATACCTACATCTAAAAAAATCGAGCACACTTTGAAATAGTCAAATTTTCATCAGGTAGTAATATGTCTAGTCGAGTCTATGAGCAACAAGTGCTGTGAGCGAGCGCTACTTCAGTGCAGCAGGGCGCGTTATAGAGGCCAGGCGCTCTCGTCTGAATCCTGACACTGTAGATGCTATTTTATTCCTGCATACTGCCAAGAAAAATTAAACTAGACCTAAGGTCAGGCATATTAAACCAATTAGCCTATGTTATCTAGACTACACATAGCCCATGTTTAATATAAACTTTTGAGTTCGGTCAGCTGTTAATTTTACGTTCATATTGGTTTAGCCTGTTCTATTCTAGACATGTTGTGTATTAGTTATTTGGCCTCGCTTTTACGTTCTGAGGCTTAAGGTTATTTTGCCAGAATTTCTTTGTCGCAAGCATAGTATTTCATTATGCTTCAAGTTTGTGGGGATGATCGTAAATTCATGGGTTATTGGGGCATAGACTTGTCATACAGGCAATTTAGCCTGGTCAGACTTCATGTTCGCTCAAAGAGGGATGGTATATATATATATATATATATATATATATATATATATATATATATATATATATATATATATATATTTGTTAATTGAATTTCTAATTGTGGGGGTGACTGAGCCTATAAGGCTTAACTACGATATGACGTTTTTATTTATTTTTTTTTTTTTCAAATGTTTGCCAAAGCATGCGACTATAGCCTATGCCTACATTAAGATATTTATTTTAATATTTTTTTACTGCCTGTTGTTTCTTTTGGCATATAAAATAGGCATTGTCTGATAGAGATATCAATAGAGGTTCATCTGTGTCGCAGAATTGGTGTTGTTTCTGATTTCTACAAGCTCAATAACTTCCACAGCAAAAAAATAAATAAAAAATAAAATAAAAAATTGTCGAAAAACTGTGCCCATTAATTAGATGTGCAAGACAAGCAGATACGTTTTTGGGGTTGCTATGGACAACTACAAATGTGAACATTATTAGGCTATAATGTAAATGACTTATTATTCTATTTATTTGCTAAAAAATAAAGTGAAATAGGCATTTAGTAGTAGGCTAAATAGCAGCATGTTGAAATGATGTGTCAAAATGCGTTTTCTATTAGGCTACTATAAAAAAAATGTACAGTACAGTGCGTTTAATTTAGACTATTTATTTTTGTCCCTGTGCGCCGATCGGAGACGGAGTTCACTGCTGATATTCGTGTTGGATATTCTGAGAGCTTTATAGGGTGCTTCTCATTTCTTATTTGTGCATCCTCGTTCCCTTTCCTTGCTTTCTTTCCTCGTGTCTTAGCTCCACCCCTCCAGGATGCGAGGGAAGGACGCAAGGAAAAGACTCGAGGACCAAAGACACGTCCTCATATCCTTTAGCGTCACTTCAGAGCGTCGTCAATTAATGCTGGATTTGGCTTGCACGTTTGGATTAACTACATGTCTACATTAAAGTCACTCTCTATTCTCTAATAATCAATAAAGAAACATTCATTTAATAATAAAAATGAATAAGCCATTCAAATAAAGAGCCCAATCAGCAGATGGCGGGCGGGTGCGGTTTTAAAAATTGGTCAGAAATATTGGTGCGGATGGATGGTCGGACGGATGATGAGTTTTGTGATGCGGTTGCGGATGAAATAAAAGCCCATCCGCGCATCTTTAATGTGCATGTAACGCCACTGGTCCGAGCAGGGCGCGAGCTGGCGATACCGGTATGGGAGACAAATGCTGTGAGGAGATTAAAGATAGTAAAGTCTAGATCGGATATGTTGCCAGCCGGAAGTGCGATATGCACATTAATAAAGCAGCCTTTTTTTTATGAAACTGTGTAACAATAATTAATATTTTTACAGTATTGTGATGGTTGGGTTTAGGGTTGGGGTAGGAGTAGTTAAAAAATACAATTTATTGGGAAATTTAACAGATAACATAAATAATACTCTGTACAACAACTGTTTTTACGGTACTGTGATGGTTGGGTTTAGGGTTGGGGTGGAGGTAGACGTTAATAAAATACAATGGGAAATTTTATAAATAATAGAAATAATTGTCATTAACTTCCGGCTGCAAACGTATCCGATCTAGCAACAACCGGCTAAATATTGCAGAACAAAATCTGTCGCTGAATCCGAGGAGTGAGGTTTACGCGATCACCAACTGGCTTCTGTTACATAAGGGCAAATATAAATGACCAAAAGATCATTTACTTATTTTACTCATACTCATTTTATTACTTATAATGTCCAAGACACTGATATTAATATTAAATGCTACTTTTGTGCCTTTATTAGCTTTTTTCTCGTCTATTTACTGGGTTAAAAATCTTAAATTATTCCATCTCCACCTGCTGGTGGAAAAGCAGCTGGCGATCTTCAATCTGCAATCTATTGCTTTTCCTGCAGTTCCCGGATGTAATGTTGAATTTTAACAGTCGAATTTGAGCCACTGAATTTATGGTAGCGAATATTTGAACTGAAATAAAATGAACTGAAAATTACCTTTTGAATATTATACATTGTATTTTTAAAGGGTATTGAATATTTTGTAAGTGAATCCTGGAAATTGAAAATGAATTATTGAATTTATAAGTACGAAAACATGTTTGAAATATTTTTAGTTGAACTATTCACAGCTTAAATAAACAGCTATGTTAAATTTCAGGACCTAAAAATACAAACCCTGCAATTCAAGTCATTAAAATGCAAGAACTTGTTAATACGGTGTATTATTTTTTTCAGTTTGTGCTATTCAACAAGCTTTTTAATTCAATACTTTTGGCATTGATTTTGTTCCATACTTATTTATCAGTGGTTGCCACAGCAGAATGAACTGCCACAGAAAATAATATAACACAGATATAAAAATTGTTAAGAAAAATTTACAAACAGTGCAATTTGGAAACATTGCAAATGATGAAAGAAGAATTCAACATGTCTAAATCAAGAACAAGTTTGGAGCGCATATTTGATGCATAAATTATAATGCACACCTATAAATCTAAAACTTCTTTACTAAAAGGAAATAGGCCTATAAACTGTTTATTGCAATAAGTATATTAAAAGGTTATATTACTAAATATTTATGTTAAAAAATAAATTAAGTATTATTTACATAATAATATCAGACAGCTTTTGGTGAACTTGCAATATTGTAAAAAACAGAACTTTAGGTTGTTATTTGTAAAAAGGCCTAAGTACATGCAAGACCATTCAGATATTTTGCTCGTCTCCAAATATTGAGAGCATCACTCAATGAGAGAGATAGAGGGATTTGCACTCGCGATATCTTTACTGCTCTATTCTGTGGGAATATAAATTTATATCAACTAGTTTTAAATGAACAATAATCCACATATAACTGAAAAGTTATATTCTTTGGTTTTTGATTACATAATTTCATTAACAGCCCAGCCATGAGGGACATTTACCTTTGTCTTTCTGACTACAGGCTAAGCCAGAGTACTGCAAATGCTAACGACTGCCTATGTCTTTGGGTCATGCTTTCATGCTACAGAAACCATTTTGTTGATTAACTTGTGTGGTCAGTAGCTGGGCCAGTTTCTACACCTATATGCCAATTTACCCCGCTGACTCTAAAACTGAATTTGCATGCTTTGTTTAGCAATCTCCCCTCCTCCTAAGACAATATAGACAGGACATCTTTGTCTTAATTAAGACTTGTGATAAAACTCGCAGACTGCAGACCTCCAATAGGCTCTTGCAGACACATGAACTTCTTGAAGACGCTGTATGACTGCAGATTAACCAACACGTCTCAATAAAGGAATTCTGCTTGTTTCGAGTCTCCTGGACTGGGTTCTCTCTTCTATATTCAATCATTTTTTTTTTTTTTTACAACAATTTGGTGCCGTGACCCGGATAGAGACTGAAATCATCAAATTCGCAACAGTTTGCCACAGAACACTGACATCCACCTGAAAATCAACGTGAAACTTCAAGATCAAGGAAACTTCACTTCAGATGGAATTTTCAGCTCAACGGCAATTTGAAGTCACTCAGTGAAGGTCACAAATTCTCAACTATTTGCTGACTGCAACCCTGATGAACATTGAAGCTACCTGAATACAAAGATCAGACTTCAATCCAGACTGAATCTTTTCAGCTCAACCTTGATTTGGTGAGTTTCACTCTATCAAAACAACCATACAGACCAGTCAATACACATGGTTATTCTCTGCTCAGTCAGAGAAGAGTTAACAAACAGCTGCAGGGTTTGTTTAACAGAAAAAGTTATCCTCTATTTCAATAGAGAAGTAAAAGTTTATGCTCTGTTCAGGCAGAGAAGTTAAGCCTTACGTGCTATTTTTTTTTCTTTTGTTTTGTTTACCCTCTGTTCAACCAGAGAAGTTTAAGTTTAGCGATACAAGCTAATTTATGTTATTCCTTGTTCAGGCAGGAAGTTTTAGCAACATGTGCTAATATTGTTACCCTCTGTTTTGCCAGAGAAGAAATTACTACACTTTCATCAGAAAAGTTTTAGTATTTGTACTTTGTGATAACAAACTCGCAAAATGTTCAGAATGAATACCAGACTGATCCCCACAACTGAAAAAGGTAGTTTAGTGACTCCTTTATTGTCAGATCAGGATTTCAAATTGCTGCTAGGACACCACATGGACTCAGTAACAGAGTCAGTCAGACTAAATTTGACAAAGAAATTTAGCATTGACCCAGATAAGGTTTGGACATTAGAAGAATGCAAGAAAGTACTTGGAGCATGCATTCGCAAAAACAATTTGAAAGGCATTATCTGCTGCTACAGAGAATTCAGTTTATCTCGAGCTAAACAACAAGCTCAAGCTAAATCCGAATTAGAGAAACAGATCCAAGAGCTTCATGCTAAGATAACCTCATTGACAAAACAACTGAACCTCAAGAAATCAAAAACTGACATTGAAGAAGTTAGTCAGCCTGATAATAAACATCCTGACTTACAAACTGTCTCTAAAACAGACATTTCCATCCAGTCAGTAAATGATATGCCTATAGGTTCAGTGGAGGTTTGTGGTGCCAGGACAAGATCTAAGAGAACTGAGAGTTTACACAACAACAATTCTGTTTTTCAAATTCAAACAGTTTCCAGAACACTAGGACCTAAAGAAATAGACAGACTGTCTCAAAGCTTACCATCAGCACGCACAAATTTTTCAGAGTTTAGCAGAGCACTGATCAGCAAAATGCGTCTTTACGACATGTCATTAACAGAACTCACCCAGCTAATGTCTCAAATTCTAACAGAATCTGAATTCAACAATTTTAAATCTGCTGTTTCTGAATTACAACATGCCAGTAAGGATGATATGAGAGAGGGTGTTTTGAAAGCTCTAAAGAACATTGTTGGCCCAAAGATCGACTGGTCAAAAGTGACTTGTTGTGTGCAAAGGAAGGATGAATCTGTGAATGAATTCACTGAGAGATTTTGTCAATCCGCCATAATTTACAGTGGATTAGCTGATAATTTGGACAGTGTGCTAAATGATAAGGGACCCCTAGTCCGCATCTGGTCGGATGGCCTTGCATCCACATACAGGGAAGCATTGCCATTTCTTAATATCACCTGGTCTTCCACCACTCTTAGAAATAATCTGAACAGTTTAGCTTTGTGGGAAAGAGACTCTGATATCAAAGACAGAGTCAGAATTGAAGCAGCCGCCACTAAGGTCAACACAGAAAAGACATCAAATCACAAATGCTTAGGAAAAATATCTGTTGTCATTACTGTGGTAAAAAAGGACATTGGATGAGGGAGAGTAGAAAGAATAAAAAGAACTTTAAAGAGATGAACAGGGTAAATCAACTTCTGAACAGTTTGCTAAATGCCCTCAACATACCCCTCCCCTCATCACTAAATCCATTGAACTGTCCACAAAGATGCTAACCATTTGTTGGCTGTGAGTGCTTAATGTCCCAGTTCATTTACAATTAAGATGAAACACTCTTTGTAAAAATACACAAAGGAAACTTCTTCCTTTTTATTGGGGAACTCTGCTTAAGTCTACTCACAGTCTTGAATGTGTTTAACACATATTCCAATCACTACCCATTCAATGTTCTGATGTCTGATAGGACTGATATTTATTGAATTATAGTTTGTGTCTCACATTTTAAGTTTGCCCACCACACTCAGGGACAGAACAGGACACACAAACCAGTGAGGAGCCCAGGGCAGAACTGAAAGCAACAGGCTTCAGGGGCCGCACCCTGTGATGAAGATTCCCTTTTTTCCCCATCTATTCCTCACCTCACTGTTTTATAGGTGTCATAACTTTAAGATAGGAGACAGAAAATACACATCACTATACGATCACCAACTTAACACAACCACTATACGATCACCTGAATAACTAGACACATGAACTGTATGATCATACAAATCTATGCATGAATACTGCTGGTCTGCTGTTTCCTTGTTTTCTTGTGTGCAGATAAACACATAAACACTGCATCTTCTCAAGAAACGCTCTGATCCAGAGTATCACTACAGAGATCCATGAATGACAGAAAGTCATCAGATCAACTCAGCGGTGGAGAAGAACCACAAGAAACAGACCCCACAAAAGACTGCACATTATTCACAAGCCATGGTCTGTCAGAAGATCTACAGTTTAACTACATGATTTTTTGTGTCATCATGTGGGATTTATGACATTTCAATTGACTGTCATAAACGTGTGAACAGTTCTGAAATCTACACTTACATCTACGTAGATATTGAAAATGACTCAGAATAAGTTAAATGTGCCTGTAACTTATTCAAGTTACATGACTGGAAGATGGGGCCTATGTTATCAAACAGAAGCCATTGAATGGATTTAGGAAGGCTTATAAATTTATATTTTGTGAGAGTTTTTAAAGAACTCTCAAAGGGGGAACTGTGGGAATATAAATTTATATCATCTAGTTTTAAATGAACAATAATCCACATATAACTGAAAAGTTATATTCTTTGGTTTTTAATTACATAATTTCATTAACAGCCCAGCCATGAGGGACATTTACCTTTGTCATTCTGACTGTCATTCTGACAGAAACCATTTTGTTGATTAACTTGTGTGGTCAGTAGCTGGGCCAGTTTCTACACCTATATGCCAATTTACCCCGCTGACTCTAAAACTGAATTTGCATGCTTTGTTTAGCAATCTCCCCTCCTCCTAAGACAATATAGACAGGACATCTTTGTCTTAATTCAGACTTGTGATAAAACTCACAGACTGCAGACCTCCAATAGGCTCTTGCAGACACATGAACTTCTTGAAGACGCTGTATGACTGCAGATTAACCAACACGTCTCAATAAAGGAATTCTGCTTGTTTCGAGTCTCCTGGACTGGGTTCTCTCTTCTATATTCAATCATTTATTTTTTTTTACAACAATTCATTTAACCCAGTGGTTCTCAATTCCTGTCCTCGTGCCCCCCTGCCCTGCACATTTTGTACATCTTCCTACTTAACACACCTGATTCAGATCATCAAATCGTTAACAGAGTGATCCATGAACTGATCCTTGTGTGTCAAATATAAGAGACATGCAAAGTGTGCAGGGCGGGGGGGCATGGCGAATTGAGTACCACCGATTTAACCTAACAAATGTAATGCTTAAACCATCACTGTGCCTCTCGCGATCTGTTCTCTTGCTCATTCACTCTCGTCGCCATGATTTCCAGGTATTTTATCTAATTTTTGGGAACCACGGAGGCAGTATGAATTTGCAGGAGACTCGCAGGGAAAGCCATTGGGAGGGCGGGGTGCACCCTAATATAATGGTAGGAAAAATATAATTATATATATATATATATATATATATATATATATATATATATATATATATATATATATATATATATATACACATATACACATATACATACACATACACATACTTTTCTTGGTCTAGCACATCTTTCCTTCAAAAGGACTGTTCCTGTGGCCTTATATTTTCTCACTATATTTCTGACTGTGCAGATGGAGACTTGAAACCTTTGTGATAGCTTTTTGCATCCTTCTCCTAATTCATGTTGGTTAATTATCCTAGTTTTTAGGTCATTAGGAAGTTCTTTTGAGGTTCCCGTGTTGCTACTTTCGGCTTGACAATAAGGAGAAGCACAACTAGCCATCAGCTATTTTAAATATCCTTTTTCATGATCAGTTGTACCAGAGTTAGGATTGTTAACTTTGATTGTTAACATTAACATTGAGTCACCCAAATAATTTTTTTGTTGTAATCAATCAGCATTAAGTGACTACAGATTCTGAAATCCACACAAAAGAGAGGGTGGCCAAACTTTTGCATGGCCAATTTTTAGAGAGGGGTCGGGATGCAGACCTGGTGCAGTGCAATCTGAGCTGCATCCAATGCTTTTTAATGCGCTCACCTAACCCCACCCCTAATCCTACCCGTCACAGTGACGTCACTTACTCCATTGAGTGCATTGTGTCTGACATTGCATCGCAGAGTGATATCAGCTTGCATAAAAAAGGCTGCATCCAGACACTATTGTATTTTCAGTTTCAATTTAATTTCAAACAAATACTGCTACACTGCATATTTCTGTCTGAAAAACATGACATTATCTAGCTTTCATTAGAAACCGTATAGCATTTCACTGTGATCTTCTCTCATAAATATATATATACATACATAAATACATATATATATATATATATATATATATATATATATATATATATATATATATATATATAGACTGTTTTAATGCATTAATTAATGTCGACGATTATTTTATTGTGCATTTGTTAGTTTTTAATATTTTAAAATGGCTCTAAATACACATACCTGGACGTTATAGGTCACAAGAGGTTGGTTGGTTAATTAGTATTGGCTTGGGATCCATACATTTCTCAACCAATGTTCGGGCAGGCCCAGAACTGCCACCACTGCTGCTGCTCGCCTCTCACATGAAGTGGAGAATACAAAATATAAATAAAAGTAGCAAACTCTTAAACTGATATTTTCTATTAAAATCCATTTTAAACTTACACCAATGCTACTTCAATGTACAGACTGTTGAATTGAGGTGAAGTTGGTTTTATATTTGCGCATTTGTTACATTTTTAACAGTGACCTTTTGTGACAATCTCTATATTGTTTATCATGCTACTTTGAATATTTGGTCTTAAATTACAAAAAAACATGACTTTTGACAAAACAACAACAGCACTGATTAATTGACTGTAATCAATGTTGTACGTTGATAGTCATTGGCTGCTTATATGATTTCACTGAGGTGAGCTTTAGTGGACTACTTTGGAGAGTTTATTTACATTTTAGATGGCTCTAGACTCTAGTGTTTTTTAGCAACTAACTTAGTGGAGAGGAATAAATAAATGCAGAGTTGGGGGGAATTGATAAATGCAGTTGATTTTGTCATTGTGTACCTACTCAATGTGCATCACAGAAAGTTTTATATTTATTTTTCCTCACTCTTAACAGCTGCTACAGAATGGATTGTTTATGATGTTTCCAGATAAAATGAAAGGTTTTTGTTTTTACCTGTTACAAAATACTAAACTGATGTTTCTTGCAAGAGTCCTGTTATAATGTTATGATCAACCCTCTGAATTCTGAGCATAATTTAATTTCTATTACAAACTAGGTACAGTAAAACATTTATGTCCTTGCAGTGGAAATATATTTGGTTGTAAACTCAATTTGATTACACCAGTTAAGTTGAAATTTAAAATAAATATTTTTAACTTCTAAAATGTTCTGGGATTATGTTGTTATTGTTGTTGTTCACATACTTAGTACTTTTCAAATAAAAGTGCTTAATGCACTTAATGCACTTCCTTTAAAATCATAGTTTTTTGTGCATAACTACAATAACAACCTGAATGATGACAATAGTAATTATGCTAATAATAATAGTAATATTAATAATAAAAGAAAGAATACTAAGAATGTTAATAAGAACAACATAAAGGAAATGAACAACAACAACAACAACAACAACAATAATAATATGAAGGAAGATGTTGCAGAAAGATTGAGGACAAAAAATGTGATAATTATAATATAATCGTACTGATGATGATGATAATAATAATAATAATAATAATAATAATAAATAATAATAATAAAATAATAAAAAATAATAAAAACAACATTAAAAATAACAATATTAATAATCATTTTGAGGGGGAGGAAGTTGAAAGATTAGCGTTTGAATTATACAGTGTGTGTCAGTTTTTTTGTGATACATTAAAAAGTATGACGTGCAGTATGGAATAGCTCAGTGCAATGCTCAGGCTCATGTTATGCCCACGTCACACTTACACTGTGAATATAATATATGCATTATTTTGTGTGTGTATTCTTTATTTTTTATTCAAATAACTGTTATCATGGGGGGCAAAGTGGCTCAGTGGTTAACACTGGTTCGAGTTCTGGTTGGGCCAGTTGGCATTTCTGTGTGGACTTTGCATGTTCTCCTCGTGTTCACATGGGTTTCCTTTGGGAGCTCCAGTTTCCCCCAAACTCCAAAGACAGTGAATTGGAACTAAATTAGCTATAGTGTATGTGTGTGTGCTTATGTATGTGAGAGTGTATGGTGTTTCCCAGTACTAGCTTGCAGCTGAAGGGGTATCCGCTGCATAAAACCGGCATGCCGGAATAGTTGGCAGTTCATTCCACTGTGGTGACCTCTGAAATATCAGGGACTAAGCCGAAGGAAAATGAATGAATGAATTGTTATCATATAATATGTTGTTGGACCAGCCAGGGGAAAAATTGGTGAAACCAGGTCCCACTTCACACCCACCTCTCTCTAATTTGAGATATACATTGCAAGGTTGCAAGGACTGAGATGCCACATGCAACTAAAGATGGAAAAACACACAAACACACACACATGCACGCACGAACGCACACACACATGCTGGGTGTGATACTGATGCTCAGTAATTCGGATTAGTAGCTATCATCAAATGCTGTTCATAGAAATGTTAGTAATAGGTAAAATGTACCCTTTAGACATACGTTTTTATGTATATAATGCATCTGTTCTGTGAGAAGTGGTTTGATTGACACATACTGCTTTTCTTTTACTTTTCTTTAAGCAAGATTGATATCGACTGCAACTTTGTCATACACTACGCCTACCAAAAGGGTACCATTTGGCAGTAAACAAACAAGCCTGACAAAGGGAAACCCGTACCATACTGTACTGAACCATATACCACTCAGTCGAAACGAGACATCTACAAATCCTCTAAAATTCAACATAGCTCCTTATTTGAAGCAACTAAATTTACAAACGTTGCAGTAGAATGGTAATAGATATCAAATTTGCTTCATTAGAAAGACCTTTTAGTTTTTAAAACCAGGCTTTTAAATGTATTCACCAATCCACATGGCACACAGCTGACCCAAAATCACCCTCCAGCTGCAGAGAAATTCTCTTAAGAAAAATATTGCTTTTTCTTTTGCATGTCTGTTGAAACCAATTATTATAATTTTTGCTTATTTCTAAACACAGAAAAATGACTACCTGTTCACCTTCATTGATAGTTCTGACACTCACCTCGTTAAAAAATACTGGGTTCATAACAGTGGATCTAAGTATTTCTCATTTTCAAAGCAGAATACTTGCATGCTGCTCTGAACACATAAATTCATTCAGCTTTTTAGGATGTATGACTACAAAGTTAATAACTACTGATAACATGGATGATATTGTTTCTTTAGATTATAACAAAATTATTACCATTTAAATAATGGTATTTTTAAAACAATGATATATATATACATATATATACATATATATACACATATATATATATATATATATATATATATATATATATATATATATATATATATATATATATATATATATATATATATATATATATATATATAAGTTTATTATGTCAAACTAAAGTTTGCAAAACGATACAACCATGACAATCATGAGCGTATGGATGAGTTCATACGTGTAACTTCAGCAACAACAACAGAGTAGTAAACATTGCAGCACCACAAAATCCATAATTGTTTAATGACAGAACGCAGATTACAGAAAGCGTCAAAAATGAAGCATTTCGCTCTGGGGCAAAAGTAGGCTAAGATGATGCTTTGTTAACTCCCTTCACAGTCTTAATCTATTTGTCGAAAGACACCGAAAGTGCAGCAAACCAACATCGGCTTTCAAAAACGTGTGAAACATGAAATGGGTTATGATATTTCACGTACTTTAACAACACAGCTGTTTTTTGTCGGAGCCATAGCGAGTTGTGTCGGATCTCGATGTTTAACACAGACACATTTTACAGCGCAGCAATGCCGTTTTATTGCATTGGGCGTAGAACACAGGAAAGAATGACTCACCTCGAAGCTGCAACACAGCATGTGTGTATGTCCTTCATTGGATATCCCTGTAACTTTAATGTTTGCTCCTGTGATCGGACATACGTGGCCTGAAATGACCCAGCAGAGCAGATCAACTCCAACATGGACCCGAAGACACAGAAAGAAGCATGCAGCTCTCTCATCTGATCGCTGTGGGGAAGCAGAGAGCGTTTGACGTCTGGCCAAAGATTGATTAACCCTTTGCATTAGCCCAAAAACTAGCACATGAATTTATCCCTTTTTTATTGCATAACAAGAACACAACAAGAATTTTCACATTAACATCTAAGGAACAAATAAATACCTTACATGGGATATTACAAAAAGTCACATAAGAAAATAATTCCAAAATCGCATACTTCCTTTAGCTTTGATACATGATTGTATCAAATGCAGGGGTGTCGGGTGGCACAGTGGGTATCACTTTCACCTCACAGCAAGAAGATTACTGGTTCGAGCTTTGGTTAGTTGTTATTTCTGTGTGGAGTTTGCATGTTCTCCCATGTTTGCGTGGGTTTCCTCCGTGTGCTCCGGTTTCCCCCACAGTCCAAAGACATGCGGTGAGGTGAATTGGGTAAGCTAAATTGTCAGTAGTGTATGTGCGTGAATGAGTGTATGGGTGTTTTCCAGTGAAGGGTTGCAGCTGGAAGGGCATCCACTGTGTAAAACATGTGATCCCGGATAAATAAAGAGACTAAAGAAAATGAAGGAATGAATGAATTAATCAAATGCTTTAAAAAATGGATAAATAAATAAAAACTACTATCCAAAATCAAATCATTGTAATCAATCAAATCTAAAATAAGTCTAATATTACTAGAAATGTGTCGCCCTTTCATTAATCATGATTGACATACATCAATAATGGGGTCAGGAAGTTTTTTTTTTTATCTTTCTCCAAATATATGAGCAAATATTTTTGTGTCGTTTTTAATAAGTGTAATAGGCCACCAATTTTCTAAAATTAATATATCCTTAGAAGGCTTTGGTAATGAATTTATCAAATCTTTTCTTAATGTAATGGGTAAATACCCTTGCTGTTTAGCCTCTCTAAATACAGCTAACAAAAATGGTGGTAGTTCCTTTTGAAAATATTTATAAAGTTCACTAATTAAACCATCATTACTGGGTGATGTGTTATCTTTGAGTTTGTTGATACAATACAGTATTTACAGTTTTTTACAAATCTTTTGAAACAAAATTCAGAACCCTGGTGTCAGTTTTCAAAACTCTAGGTACAAAATTCACAACCAATGTTTCACAAACTTTGTACAAATTCACAAATTCTTAAATCTTTTTTTCAATTCAATTCAATTCACCTTTATTTGTATAGCGCTTATACAATGTAGATTGTGTCAAAGCAGCTTCACATAAAAGGTCACAGTAAATAGTAAATGGCAACAGTGTAATTCAGTTTGTAATGTTTAAGTTCAGTTCAGTTTAGCTCAGTTCAGTGTGGTTTAATAATCACTACTGAGAGTCCAAATATTGAAGAGCAAATCCAACGATGCGCAGCTCTATAGATCCTGAACCATGGAAGCCAGAGGCGACAGCGGAGAGGGAAAAAAAACTTCACTAATGGCGGAAGTGAAGAAAAAAAACCTTGAGAGAAACCAGGCTCAGTTGGGCACGACCATTTTAATTTCTCCGCTGGCCAAACGTCTTGTGCAGAGCTGCAGTCTCAGTGGCGGAGGCTGGAAGCTGGCGGAGGCTGGAAGCTGGCCTCAGCGAAGACTCGTCTGTCTCTGGAACGTCACAGGAATCAGTCTCATGTTCTCCACTCTTCCATGACCATCACAGTAGCTGCTCAGGATACGGCCTGGTCCAGGATATGGAAACCTTGGGATCATCTCGTCGTTGGTCTAGGTACTACCAGAAGCCCTAAGTTTTGAGACCTTAAAGAGCGAGTTGGATTATAGCGAAACAGAAGATTGGTTAGATAAACAGGAGCTAGATTATTTAAAGCTTTATATGTACGAAGCAATATTTTAAATTCAATACGAAACTTAACAGGCAGCCAGTGTAAGGAGGATAAAATTGGGGTGATGTGATCAAATTTTCTAGACCTGGTTAGAACTCTGGCAGCTGCATTTTGTACTAATTGAAGTTTGTTAATAGAGGATGCTGGGCAGCCAGCAAACAGTGCATTACAGTAGTCCAGCCTAGAAGTCATAAAAGCATGGACTAGCTTTTCTGCATCTGAGATGGATAGCATACTTCGTAACTTAGCGATATTTTTCAGATGAAAGAAAGCAGTTTTTGTGACATGGGATATATGATTTTTAAAAGTTAAACTGCTGTCTAATGTGACACCCAGATCTTTTATAGTAGAGCTAACGCTAACTTTGTATCCCTCTAATTGTAGGTCGAGTTGTGCGATCTGCTGTGTACAGGATTTAGGCCCAATAAGTAATAATTCTGTTTTGTCTGAGTTTAAGAGAAGATAATTGTTGGTCATCCAGTCTTTAACATCTTTAATACACTCAGTTAGCTTGGACAGTTTAGACGTCTCGTCAGGTTTAGTTGAAATATATAATTGAGTATCATCTGCATAGCAGTGAAAGCTGATCCCATGTCTTCTAATAATGTCTCCCAGGGGTAGCATGTATATTGTAAACAGCAAAGGGCCTAAAACTGATCCTTGAGGCACCCCGTATTTTACTAAGCTGATTTGTGAAGGCTGTCCATTAATATTCACAAACTGGTAACGGTCAGCTAAGTATGACTTAAACCATTGTAGGGCCTGTCCCTGGACACCTGTAGACTTTAAGTGATTAATAAGGATAATGAGGATCTGCTCATTTCAGGTAAACACAACTTATATAGTAAGAGGTAGTGGTCTGTAATATCATCACTTTGTGGTATAATGTCTACATCAATGACCTCAATTCCATAAGACAGAATTAGATCTAGTGTATGCTTTAGGCGATGGGTTGGACTAATAACATTTTGCTTTATCCCTAGTGAAAGTAGTAGGTCCAGAAACGCGAGCCCTAATCGTTAGCGTCATCTATGTGGATGTTAAAGTCTCCTACAATTAGTATTTTATCAGTTTTAACTAGTAAGTCAGAGATAAAATCAGAAAAGTCTTTTAGAAAATTGACATAGGGTCCTGGGGGTCTATATATGGTGATTAGAGCGAGAGATAACATAGGTGTTTGCATAGTGTTTGGAAAGACAACATTAAGCGCTAATACTTCAATGGAGCTAAACATAAGTCCGTTTCTCTGATTAACATTAAGAATATCACTAAAGATTGACGCAACTCCACCACCACGACCAGTTTGACGGGCCTCATGTTTATATAAGAATCCTGGAGGAGTTGCTTCATTTAAACTAATATAGTCATTTTGTTTCAGCCAGGTTTCAGTGAGACAGAGTGCATTAAGATGGTTATCTGTTATTATTTCATTTATGATAAGTGCTTTAGGTGCTAGTGACCTGATGTTTAGGAGACCAACCAAATGCTTGGATACAATACACACAGATCAAATATACTTTGTTCACTGAACTAAAATAACCTTTTCAGTATAACACAATTAGTTTTTCATACAATTGCTTTAAACACAGTTTCTCCACTAAACACAGGATCATTGGTTCACATCAGGGGCGTTGCTAGACATAAAGCTCTACTGGGGCATGCACCATATATATATATATATATATATATATATATATATATATATATATATATATATATATATATATATATATATATGTATGTATATATATATATGTATATATATATATATATATATATATATATATATATATATATATATATATATATATATATATATATATTTATATATATATATATATATATATATATAATTTTTTTATATATATAAATATTTATTATAAATAAAAGCATTCTTGTTATTATACAATTATTATTCTAAATAATCTTTAATGTAACTGGAAAAAACTATGTTAAGACACAACTGGAGTGATATACTGAGATCATTTAAAAAATCTTTTGCATAAATATTCATTTCCTTTGAATAAAATACTATAGACAATTCAATAAAATACAAAAAAAGATGTTTATAAAATTATCTGTTGTCTTAGACTTAACACATGGCAAAGAATTAGGTTCATAAAGTTTTACCTGCCTGACTCGTCATCGCTCCTTTTTGCCTCATACAAAAAATCTATCATGAGCCATGCTTAGTAAGATCACCATCATATTGTTTAAACTTTAGTTTTGTCGACTTGCAAAACAAAAAAGACTAATGCCAGTTTTACAATGCATGAGCAGCACGTGAGCAGCAAGTAGCCTGCTTTTTTGGCGCGCATGTTAACTACCGGGACTCGCACCAGCAGAAGAGCAGTGCGTGCGAGAGGCGCGCGGGTTTTTTGCGGCAACCTAACACAGAAATGCGTCAGTTTGCTTTTTGATTACACTGCTTTCACCAGCGTTGGTTCGGTTGCACATAGAGAATAACGTCTTTATTTCAGAATTACAACTCTTAATAAATACACTTGCATATGAAGTAAATCATTTCTCAATGCATTTAATGGGGCACTGGAGATTTTTGGTCAAGGAACTCAGATTTGGGATCCAGTAAATTGGTTCGCATAATCCTACAAGATTACTTTAGATCACCAGCACATAATTTCAAAAAACACTCATTAACAATCATTAAATATTGTTGTTGAAAATATGATATAGGTTTTGTTATGGTTTATACATAAGTGTAGAGGAAACAGTACAGACAGTGGAATCACTGAACTAAATTTTTATTCATTCAATCATTATGTAAGTTTACTGTAAAAAAAATTGTAAAGTTAACATAAGTGTTTCTCACCATTCCCATATCGAAAAGCTGATATATGGCATGATATAATGCAACATCAAAAATCTCTGTTTACATTTTTTCAACCATATATAATAAGGGTGAAATCTATAGATAATGTTTTCCAGTTGGTCATCTTCTGAGGTAACTGATGTCATTTGATCTATCATGAAATCTTTCATCATCTAAACTTGTAATATTGTAGGCCTACATCAGTTTCCATATGGCTGTCAGGCAGTCGCTGGATCCATCAGATCCACCTGAACCCAATTGCACTTGTTCTCACTCTGATTACTGATCAGCACCACCTGCGCGCACACACACACACACACACACACACTATAAAATGCACCTTCACTCACTCCACCTCGGTCGGTCCTGATCATCACATCCATGAGAGTCACCTGATCCTTACCCAGCGTTTTTCCTACTCCAGCATCTCCTCTATTCCCTCCTGTGTTTCCTCAGTCTCTGTGTTCCAGTGCATTCAGTGTTCATCGTCAGGATTATGTGTCTGAGATGCTCCATCAAGGATTTATCCAACCATCTACCTGACCGGCAGCTTCGAGCTTCTTCGAGCAGAAGGGCTGCCAAAATCACTCACACCCAGCACACTGCCTCTTTGAACTTTTACCTTCTGGTCGACGCTACAGAGCACTGCGCACCAGAACAGCCCGACACAGAAACAGTTTCTTCCCTCAGGCAATCCATCTCATGAACACTTGATGATAATAATTGCGAAACCAACATCACTACTTGCTATACACTTTTATACACATATACACTTATTTAACAACACACTTTACAAGCCAATTTGCACATAACAGCTGCACATATAACGTTGTATCTAGTAATAAACATGTACATACACTTATCAATCTGTATATTTGCACTCACTACTTACTTCTATTTTTTAAAATATATGTATTATCTGTTTTTTGTCCTGTCTCTGTAATGCTATTGCACTGTAGAAGCTCTGTCACGAAAACAAATTCCTAGTATGTGTGAACATACCTGGCAATAAAGCTCTTTCTGATTCTGATTCTGATTCTTTGTGGAAAAGAAGGATGGAGGTCTACGACCCTGCACTGACTACCGAGCTGTGAATCCTCAACTCATTCCTCAGCCCTATTCGCTCCCCCTGGTCCCAGCCGCCCTCGAAGAACTGCACAGAGGCCACGTTTTTGGTAAGTTGGATTTAAGGAGTGAATACAATCTTCTGCGGATTCGAGCTGGAGACAGCCTTCATCACACCTGCTGGCCAACCTCATCACAACCTCATCTACTCCCAAAATACCATAGAACATTGTCACCACATCACTAAGGTACTCCAAGTTCTGAGACAACATCAGCTTTTCCTAAAGCATGAAAAATGTGAGTTCCATAAATATATCTCCATTGAAGGCATCCAGATGGACCAAGGGATGGTAAAGGCCATCACCGAGAATGGCAACAACCCCACTCAGTGAGGGAACTCAAACATTTCCTTGGCTTCGCAAACTTCGACCGAAGATTTATTCAGAACTACATCGCTCTTTCTGCTCCTTTGACCTCCCTCCTTTGAAGTAAACACAAGTCCCCAGTATGGAATCAGTCTGCCCACGAAGCCTTTAAAAAGTTAAAGGATACTTTCAGTTCAGCCTCTCTCCCACAACATCCAAATCCACAGAGCCCTTTTATCGTAGAGGTGGATGCCTCTGCCACAGGAGTAGGGGCCGTTCTTTCTCAGCTGTCCGGTGAGCCTCCACTCTTGCATCTATTACTCAAAGAAGTTGTCTCCAGCGAAGCAAAATTATGACATCGGAAACCGAGAGCCTTTATCCATCAAGCTGGCTTTGGAAGAGTGGCGACACTGGCTGGAGGGAGCTCAACACCCATTCACCATGATAACCGATCACAAAAATCTACAGTGCCTTCGAGAAGCTAAGAGGTTGAATCCACAGCAGGTCAGATGGGCCCTGTTCTTAACCTGCTTCAACTACTCCATTACGTACGACCTGGTTCTAAGAATGGCAAGGCTGACGCTCTTTCCCGAGTCCATGCTCTTGATGGTCCAACAGAACCTGAACATATTATTCCTCATGCCCTAATTGTCAGTCCTATCAGATGGACCTCGGAGGAGATCCGTGTGACCACTCTCCAGGAACCCACTCCGCCAGAATACCCAGAAGGTAAAACTTATGTACCCTCTACCATCAGGGAAAACCTTTGGGGCATTACACACAGGATTCCAGGCTCTGGACACTCAGGCAGCAGGACAACCCTCTCGCTCATCTAAGATCGATACTGACCTAGTATGATCGTGATGGCACAGACTGAGCATTCTAGGACGTACCTGTTGGCATGTCTAACACTCCCCGTCATCTCCCCACAGGAAAACTAATGCCCCTTCCTGTTCTCCGAGACCCTGGTCCCACATAGGGGTGGGTTTTGTCACTGACCTTCCTAACTCCTGATGGTAATACATCCTGGTGGTGGAAGATCGCTTCTCAAAGGCGTGTCATTTAATTCTCCTCAAGGGTCTACCCACCGCCTTTGACACAGCCGAAAAACTGTTCCTTCATGTGTTTAGAAACATTGGCATTCCCAAGGAGTATCGGACCGGGGTCCTCAATTCGTCTCCCATGTCTGAAAGGCATTCTTTAAACTCCTTGGTGTGTCTGTGAACCTTTCCTCAGGTTACCACCCCCAAACAAATGGCCAGGCTGAGCGTAAGATCCAGGAGCTCGGTAGCTACCTCCGGTCATACTGCCAAGAGGACCAGTTCTGGGTCGAGTATGCACAGAACTCTCGCTGTCAAGAGTCAACCAAATTAACACCATTCCAGTGCATACTCTGTTACCAACCACCCCTGTTCCCGTGGACTGAGGAACCGTCGGAGGTTCCAGCTGTGGATTACTGATTCTGGGTGAGCGAGAGAGTGTGGGAATCAGCTCATATCCAACTTCAACAAGAAGTGAGACGAAACAAGAGGTTTGAACATGCCCGAATATTCAATGCACCCATATACCAACCGGGAGATCAGGTGTGGCTGTCCACGGGAGATCTTCGATATTGGTCCCTTTAAGGCAGATCAACGACATCACGTTTCAGCTCCAACTTCCACCCAGGTAGAGAATTCATCCCACGTTCCACGTCTCACTAGTAAAGCCTTGTTTCTCCCCCACTGCAGAGCCCCATGGATCTGATACGGTGCCCCTCCTCCCGACGCCCTGGAACTGAATTCGGTGTACACAGTCAGGGACATAGTAGGTTCATGACACCAAGCCAACCTACTCAAGTATCTGATCGATTGGGAGGGGTATGGTCCGGAGGAAAAATCCTGGGTATCGAGAGCCGATGTCCTGTATCCATCAGTCTTGAAGCAATTCCACCGAACCCACTGAGACCGGCCTGCCCCTCGAAGTCGCGGAAGACCCCGGCATTGTGTAAGGGTGTCAGTAGCCACCTCTGGAGGAGGAGGTAATGTCAGGCAGTCGCTGGATCCATCAGATCCACCTGAACCCACTTGCACTTGCTGTCACTCTCCTGATTACTGATCAGCAACACCTGCACACACACACACACACACACACACACACACACACACACACACACACACACACACACACACACACACACACACACACACACACACACACACTATATACTGCTAAAACACTTCCTTGTTTACAACAAACCCTCTCTGAACTCCATCCTAACTTCATTTAATGACTTCGTGAATAAATACTTGTTTACATATTATTTACATCCTCCGGTGTCCAGTTCTAAGTGTGTCGTGACAATAGCTATGCATCCAGAGTAATGAAACAGTTTATTTATTATTTTAAGTACTCATATCAGTTGGTAGTTACGTCATGTTAATTAAATGAATACTCAAGTTTAATGTTTGAGTTGCATTTTGAAATTGGACCAATTTAATGCTCAATTGTGTTATATTGAAAAGGTGATTTTAGTTCAATAAGTTCAAGTATATCTGACTTATGTGTATTGTATCTAAGCATTAGAAAAATAGTTAGGAGTTTTGTAAAAATGTGCAATTTTGGCAATTGTTGTGAACTTTGTGTCTAGAGTTAAAAAAAATTGACCTCAGAGTTCTGAAATTTGTGGCAAAACAATTGAGAAAAACTGCAAACCTCAAATTGATCCCATTTCAAAATGCAACTCAAACATTACAATTTAAAGGGCACATAGGTTACCCCTTTTTTCATATTTAATATAAGTCTTTTGTGTCCCCAGACTGTGTCTGTAAAGTTTCAGCTCAAAACACCCATCAGATTATTTATTATAGCTGTTTGAAGTGTCTATATTATTGCTGGAAAAAAGGTTTTGCTGTTTTTTTCTACTGGCCCTTTAAGGCTAGTCCTCCCCGCCCACCGTTCCCACATGCCTGTCAGCAATCGCCGCCCTCGGCTGCCTCAGAAAGCAGATCTCACGTAACGTGTGTGAGAAATACTACAGTAAGAACTTTAACAATCAGTATTTGATGCATTTTTTTGTGGATTTGCAACAATGAGTCACACACAATGTCATTACAAAGTTCACGCACACACACAGCAAGGACACAAACACATAGCGCAGACACATACACACACACACACACATAGCTCAGACACGCAGACGCACACACACAGAGAGAGAGAGAGAGACAGCGCATTAAGCTTTGCACTCGTTTTGTACGCATATGTGACATAATACTGGTAATATCCACTGCTGTATGGATATCTCTTATATTAATGTACAAAATTAACCTGATTTAATGTCCACAAACCGCGATTGAAGCGTCTTCCTTTATAATTGTTCTGACACGCGGCTGTGCTGATTAAGTGCATCTGAAGTGAATCGCTGTAATTCATTACACACATGCTCTGTTTTAAAACATTTTAAACTTGTGAAACTCACTCTTGATCATGTTTGATGATGATTAATGATCCTAGTGAACTGAACACACCTTTTATTCCCGGCTGCTTTGCGCTCGTCCTCTCTTGATGATATGATTATACACGTGACTACCGGACATGTTAATGCGCGCAGCTGTCAATCAATATTGGTGGGCGGGGGGACCGCACTTCTACGTAAAGTTGCGGTCGATCTGAAAACCGCTCCAATTGGTCCACCGTTTTTATGTTGTTAAATTTGAAAAAAAAAGGACTGGGTGTGTTTATTTCACTCCAATATGACAGTTTATACACTGTACTTACACACATTTCTGTCCAAACAGCTTGAAAAGTAGATTTTTCACCATAGGTGCCCTTTAAATAACTGTGCATTTTTTTAATTAACACAATGTAACTAACAACTGATACAAGTGATTTACAACTGATTTAGATAATGAAAGTTTCAGGATATATCAAATAATATCAGTTACCACAGAAGATGACCCAACTGGACTACATCATCTATAGATTTAATCCTTATTCTGAATTTATGGTTTCTTTGTTCCATGTACCACTTTTACAGACAATGGTTTCATGCTTGACATTACTGTATGCAAGCAAGCCCAATCACAGCATAACAGCAGACCAGTGTCAGGGCTGGATTCACATTGACAAAGTTCTTTCTGAGATTCTTGACTAATGAAAACACGGCTGTGATGTAGAGGAGAATCTGTGGCCAAATCCACAAGACTAGACTGATGGAAACACAGATCCAAAATATAAATCTGATATATGGAAATGCGTATATGCAAATTACATATGACATACTGGTTCATGTAGTTTTCACTATGACATATATGAAATATATGTCATACATGTCAAAATACTGCAAAAATTGTCATTTTTTTCAACAAATAGAATAACAAATATGTACGTACAGTATATGTTACGTAAATATATTACCTATTATGTTATATATTTTATCTACAATTATATTGTGTAAAATTTGTAAAGGTGTCCTTTACAACTTTGGGACAAATTTTCGATGTGTGAACATGTAGTGAGAAACACTATGATTAATTTTGAAAATTGACATTGCTGAAATTGTAAAAAACTGCAATCTAAAGTAAAACTGTCAGAGTGTGCATTAGTCTCCAACTGCGTCAGATAAACAGCACAGTGACTTTTCAAATGATTATTTCATGTATTTGCTGTGGAAGTAATTCAAGCCTTGCGATGAGTCACACACAATGTCATTACAAAGTTGTAATATGCGCACACACACAGACAGACACACACACACACACATATATATATATATATATATGTATATATGTATATATATGTGTGTGTGTGTGTGTATGTGTGTGTGTGTGTATGTGTGTATATATAAACACTCACATACATACATACACACATATACATACAGTACATACATATACATACATACATACATACACACATATACATACATACGTACACACATATACATACAAACACACACACACACACACACACACACACACACACACACACACACACACACACACACACACATATATATATATATATATATATATATATATATATATATATATATATATATATATATATATAATCTATTTATATATTTATATATTATCTTTCACATTTAGTCCATTCGTTCTTGACGATTATGCCACAGTTTCTCATCAAGACCCTGTTGAATGTTTTCCCCTGCAATGCGTATCCCTCCCTGGCTGTCCTTTGCACCTATTGCCAGGCAAGCAGCATTCATTGCCTCCAGGAGGGGCATATGCTCATATGGCCGGTGATCATACACCTTCCACCTTAAACCAGAGAAGAACTTCTCAATTGGGTTCAGAAAAGGAGAGTATGCAGGGAGGAATTGAATCATAATACGAGGCTGTACTGCAAACCATTCATTAACAAGGTGAGAGTGGTGGAAAACCACATTGTCCCAAATTATGACATACAGAGTCATGCCAGGCCTCAGCAGCCTTCTCTCTTTGGGTGGAATCAGAATTTTCTTCAATGCATCAAGAAATGTGATGAGGTGTTCTGTATTGTACGGGCCTATAGTTGGTATGTGGCAAAGGACCCCATCATTGGAGATGGCAGCACACATGGTGATATTGGCACCCCTCTGACCTGGCACAGTGACAGTGCCCCTGAGCCCAATGATGTCCCGCATCTCCTCACTTTACAAAGGTTGAAGCCGACTTCATCCACAAAAAATGAATATGTGATGTGTCCCTTTAGCTTCAAACTCCATTATTCTTTAAGAAAAAGAGCAAATTCATGAAGCAAATTATTCCAGTTGCATGTAACTATGGTAAACAAGGTATTACAATAAAAAATCTGTAACTGCACACATTGGAATCGTGCCTCCTTTACGACGTCAGAGATTTTTTGAAATGGAACTCTGTACAGCTGCTTTATTCTGACATGGTTATTTAAGGACATGATCTATACTTGCCAAACTCACACAGTTTATATTTCTAAATACTCCCTGATCTGCAATTACTGCTTCCTGGATTTCAAGCAGTCTGATTGCATTGTTTGCCACTACCATACTGTATCTACAATGGCAGACTCCTGTTCAAGGCAAGGCAAGGCAAGTTTCAAGGCAAGTTTATTTATATAGCACATTTCATACACAGTGGCAATTCAAAGTGCTTTACATAAACAGGAATAAAAGAAACAATTATAAGAGAAATAAAAACAAACATAAAAATAGTAAGAATAAAAATAAAATAAAATAAAAGCTGATAAAATGTACTATAAAAGAATTAAAAAGAAGAGAAAAACATAGTAGTTCGATCTGTCGGACGTAGCACAGTGCTCATTCAGTAAAGGCACAGCTAAACAGATGTGTTTTCAGTCTTGATTTGAATGTGCCTAATGTTGGAGCACATCTGATCATTTCTGGAAGCTGATTCCAGCAACGAGGGGCGTAGTAGCTGAAAGCCGATTCACCCTGCTTTGACTGAACTCTTGGGATTTCTAATCTATTTGATCCTAAAGATCTGAGTGATCTGTTAGGTTTGTATTAAGTGAGCATATCTATAATGTATTGAGGTCCTAGGCCATTTAGTGATTTATAGACCAGTAATAATACTTTAAAATCTATTCTAAATGTGACTGGGAGCCAGTGTAAAGACCTGAGGACAGGTGTGATGTGCTCTGATTTCCTGGTTCTGGTCAGAATTCTGGCCGCAGCGTTCTGTATGAGCTGCAACTGTCTGACTGTCTTTTTGGGAAGGCCAGTGAGGAGGCCATTACAGTAATCCACCCTGCTGCTGATAAAAGCATGAACAAGTTTCTCTAAGTCTTCACTGGAAACAAAGCATCTAATTCTTGCAATGTTTTTGAGATGATAGTATGCTGATTTACTAACTGCTTTGATATGACTATTGAAACTCAGATCTGACTCCAGAGTCACACCAAGATTCTTGACCTTATGTTTTGTTGTTTGACCCTTAGAGCCAAGGTACGCATTCACCTTGAGAACCTCATCTCTGTTCCCAAACGCAATGACTTCAGTTTTCTCTTTGTTTAACTGAAGAAAGTTTTGGCACATCCAATTGTTAATTTCATCAATGCATTGGCAGAGGGTGTCAATGGGGCTGTAGTCATTAGGCAGTAAGGCTAGGTAGATCTGAGTGTCATCAGCATAGCTGTGGTAGGAGATTTGGTTCTTTCTCATTATTTGGCTCAGAGGGAGCATATAAAGGTTGAACAGGAGTGGTGCCAGAATCGAGCCTTGTGGGACTCCACATGTCATGGGTGTCCACCCTGACCTATGGTCACCTATACTGACATAGTAACCTCTTCCTTCAAGGTAAGATCTGAACCATTTGAGGACCGTCCCAGACAGCCCAACCCAGTTTTCCAGCCTATCCAGAAGTATGCTGTGATCGACAGTGTCAAATGCAGCACTGAGATCGAGCAGTACCAGCACTGTTAGTTTGCCTGAATCTGTATTTAGGCGGATGTCATTGATTATCTTTATAAGGGCGCTCTCTGTACTGTGATGTGGTCTGAAACCAGATTGAAAATTGTCCAAACACCCCTTGTAGTTTAGGAACTTGTAAACCTGGTTAAAAACTTTTTCAATGATTTTGCCAATGAAAGGGAGATTTGAGATGGTCCTGTAATTGCTCAATATGGTGTTATCCAGGTTGCTCTTCTTCAAGAGGGGTTTAACAACTGCAGTTTTAAGTGAGTTAGGAAAAATTCCAGAGAGAAGTGAAGCATTTACCACTTTTAGAAGATCCATTTCTAAGCAGGTCAACACCGTTTTAAAGAATGATGTGGGGAGCGTGTCGAGACTGCAGGTTGATGTTTTCATAATTTGCACGATCTCTTCTAAGATTTTGCCATTAATTGCCATGAAATCGGACATAATGTCTGATTTCTTAAGTTGTGGTTGAGCTAGTCTGACGTCGACACAATTTGGCTGATTGGATGAGCTGATTGCCTTTCTGATATTATTGATCTTGTCAGTAAAGAAATGAGCAAACTCATTACATTTGCTTTCAGAGAGTAGTTCACTGGGAATCCGACTGGGGGGGGGGTTGTGAGTTTCTCTATCGTTGCAAAGAGTTTATGAGCATTGTTTACGTTGCTGTTTATAAGGCTTGAAAAGAAAGTCTGCCTAGCAGTTTTTAGTTCCATATTAAAAGCACGAAGACTGTCTTTATAGATATTATAATGGACTACTAGTTTCGTCTTTCTCCACATACGCTCAGCTTTTCTGCACTGTCTTTTCGTCATTCGTATTCTTGGGGACCTAGTCCAAGATCCCCTTTGGCTGCTAGTTATCTTCTTGGCTTTAACAGGAGCAATGTCATCTATGACATTCTTAACTTTAGAGTTAAACAAATCAAGAAGAGAATCAACAGAGTCTGCAGATATACTTGGTGCTAGCGATATGGCCTTCATAAACTGCTCATTAGTGTTCTCATTTATGCATCTCTTTCTGACAGAGACAGATCTGTCTTTAATAGCTGGAGTGATCAATATATCAAAGAAAATACAGAAATGATCAGATGCAACATCCTTAACAACAGTTGATGAAATGTGTAAACCCTTAGTTATAAGTAGATCAAGAGTGTGTCCACGATTGTGTGTGGGTCCTTGAACATGCTGAGTCAGATCAAAAGTGTTCAAAACAGTCATCAGTTCTTTTACAGCATTGATTTCTGGATTATCAATGTGAATATTAAAATCCCCAGCAATGGTAAAATAGTCAAATTCAGAGGTTACTATTGATAACAGCTCTGTAAAATCATCAATAAAAGCTGGAGAATATTTTGGAGGTCTGTAGATAATGATCAGTAAGATACGTGGAGCACCTTTTAGTGCTATACTCAGATATTCAAAAGACAAAAAGTCACCAAATGACACTTGTTTACACTCATAGACATCTTTAAACAGGGCAGCAATGCCTCCACCTCTCCTATTGGCTCTGCAAACACTCAAAAAGTCAAAGTTTAAAGGAGCTGTTTCATTCAGAACTGCTGCACTACAGCTGTCATCTAGCCAAGTTTCATTTAAAAGCATAAAATCAAGGCAATTTGAGCTGATAAAATCATTGACTAAAAGTGACTTATTGTTGAGTGATCGGATGTTTAAAAGTGCTAACTTAACAGTTTTAGCTGTTTCTGCTACAGTAGTCTCAGATTTATATTTAATAGACACAAGATTTGAGTGATTTGCTGTACGGCCTGAAAAAGTCTTCGGTTTTCTGTCACGTAATACAACACCTATATGTGTAGAGAAAGCTACAGGCACACTGGGTTCCTGCTTGTTCTGTAAACATCTGATAAAGACACTGTTATCTAAGCAGGCACCCGAGACACATCATGGAGAGCAGTTTTGTTCACCAGCTGAAGATGGTGCGTTGTTGTTTGGGCCCTGGCGGTGGGGCAAATGTCGGAGGGCTCTTCCAGGTGGGCTCAGAGGTGGTTGTGGAGCAGGCCGCTTTTTGGTTGGTAACTGGGGGCTTGCGGCGATGGAGTGTGAAAGTTTAGTTCCAGCATGCACCAGTTCCTCCATCTTTTTTGAGAAACCCAAGAGAGGCGAGCAAGGTGATAATGGGAACGTGTCTGGAGACAGAGGCTGTGGCTCTGGAGATTCTGGGTGCTGAAATATGTTTTCCTGGGTGTTTTCCTGAGGATCATTTTTTAGTGACGAGATGATGCTGTTCTGATGCGTCACAGTCTGTCTGTGTTGAGCAGAGGGCCAGCGATAGTGTCTCTATCAACAGTGGGTGTTTTGGCTGCGTGGCGTTATCACTGTCCTTGGGTGATGCGTCAGCCCCAAGTCCACTCGGGAGCTGATTTGAGGTCCTGTGGTCATCTGGACATTTGCTAGGCGTGTATGTGCCATTTGGATTGAGGTCAGTGGCACATAAAGCTGATGGATGATGGAGGGAGAAGAAGATATTATCCTTTAGCACCTTTGCACCAAGTTTGTTTGGGTGAAGGCCGTCTGATGTCAACAGTTGTCTTTGGTTCCAGAAGAGATTGAAGTTGTCAATAAAATTCAGTCCTTTCCTGTTACATGCTTTCTGCAGCCATACATTTAGACCAAGCAGCCGTGAAAACATATTTGTCCCTCTTGCAGGGAGTGGTCCACTGATGAACGGCTGAATTTTCACTCTTTCAACTGTTTCCAAGAGCTCACAGAAATCTCTCTTGAGCAGTTCTGACTGTTCCTTTCGAATATCATTCTTCCCCACATGGATGATAATCCGTTTTGCAGTCTTGTGCTTCTTCAGAATTTCCTTAAGTTCTTTGTTTACATCAGAAACTGTTGCATGAGGGAAGCAGTATGTCATTGTAGATTTGCTCCTAAAATTCCTGATTATTGAATCTCCTACAACTAGTGTTCTTATCTCAGGTGCGATCGGAGCAGAATGCCGCTGTCTAGTCGGCCTTGAGCCTCTGTTCCATGCAGAGTTAGCTGCTGAGTCATGCGATCTCTGTCTGACTGCATTTGGGGATTCTTCACCCATATTACTCAATACTTCATATCTGTTCTCAAGCTGTATTTGAGTCCGAGCTGTATTTGGGGTAGAGGACGCTAATGCGGCAGCGTATGATCTGACCCCGTGAGTACCCTTTGGTCTCGCACCTTGTTTATGCCAATACTCATTTTCCACAGTTTTAATCTGTTTTTCAGTGCTCGAAATAGTGGTAGGAATAGATTTATGGGACTCACCGGCTATTTGCTGTGAGCGTCCACAATGACGCTGCAGTTCTGGTTGGATCGCAAGTAACTTTGTTTCAAGAACTGCAATCTTTTGTAGAAGTTTGTGGCAGTTTGTACAGCAGTGAGAATCTGAATTAATCCGATCCAGAGGCATTTTCACAGCCGTGTTTTCCCGTCTCAGGAATGTGAGCAGCTGATAGCTGGAGGATTGTTTAGACGATAATTCCCCTCTTGTTAGTAAAGCTATATTCCAGAAAGTTTGTAGAATCGATGCTGATCATCAAGCTGTGTCGTTTGAGCACTGTGCTGATAGGCTCAAGTTAAAATTAGGGTTTAAGATATAAAAGCAAGTGAGCAGAGAGCGGAGCAGTAGGCAAAGACGTCCGAACAGTAGCGAAGCAGGAAGCAGGTTCAATACCAAATATATTTCCTCTGCCACCAGTGTGTGGTAATGTGTGGATTCTATAAAGTAAAAGCAAAAAGCATGTCAAAATCGACATTACAGCATGACAGTCACATAAATTGGATTGATAAAACATCTGCATTACTGTAGACACAGTTTGTTCCGCTAACAGGGCAATGCAGTAAAGCTGAAATACACAGTTGTATACATTATATTAACACTGTAAATTACCTGTTCTCATTCCCAAAAAAGCCTGAAAATAGATGCCACACTGACTCCGAATGGGCTGGACCCTTTGTCCAGCCTCTCAATAGGACAAGCCATGATTGATGACATGGTCAATAATTGTTGCCCGAATTTCATTTGGAACTTGAGCTCGATTTTGTCCTCTTGCTGCTGCAGCTCCTCCACCACACATACAAACTCCTCTTACTCTCCTTCCGTGCCTATGGCCTCCTTGATCCATACTTGAAAATAGCAATACAGAGGTGGCATCTTTTGTATCAATGAGGATTGATTGCTGATTGAAGAGTTGCGCAAACAAGAGGTGCATTGGATATTCATAATTATGCAAGTACTTCTATCAGTTCTTAATAGATGTTTTTCTTTTGTTCAACACAAATGAAAGTGTTAAGGTATTTTGAAATGAGAAGACTTCTGTGCTATGAATGTGATGAAGATCAAGTGTCATGGTTCAGAAGGAGACCCAAATGTAAGGGAAATAATCAACAAAAGTTTGAGACAATGAAAGAGCAGTCAGAAAGTTCAGCCTTCTTCTGGGCGATGCATGAACAAATGGCTCGTTTCCACTGACTGGTACGGTACGGTTCGGGTCGGTACGGGTCACCTTTATCAGGCTTGCGTTTCCACTAACAAGGGTACCCTTTTGGTGGGCGTGGTGTATGACAGAAAGTTTCAGTCGACGTCATTCTCACTCAATTAAATGTCTACAGTAAAGCTGTACAGGTTGCTCACATATCATATGAGAAGCACTTCTCACAAAACAGATGCTTTACACACATAAATACATCTGTAGAATGTTTATTACTAACTTTTCTATGAACATGAGTTGATTATAACTGCAATTCAATGACAGTGCGAAATAGCCTACTGTAAGGTCTGTAATTATATAAAATAATTGAACATATATAAACACATACAGCCCACAGTCTCCGATATGTTACGAACTACAGAAGAATTGCATATAGCAGACATTTAGTGCTTATTTAGGTTCAAAAACAACACAAAAGATACCCCACAGTCAATGAAAACCTCTTATCTGTGTCTGTAATCTTCAGCAGCACTATTAGTCCAAAAGGTGAAGATAATAGTTATCCATGGCATTTTGTTCACGTTTGCTGAAAAATAATGTGCTCCTTTTTTCCGGTTTCTCCTTTGTTTCTTCACACGTCTCTCGCGTTTGTCAGTGTCTTACAGGATCGGGTTTCAAAAGCACGTCAATAATCAAGCGCAGATTATTATCATCAGCTCAAGAAGTTTGTTATTTCAGATATAGACGCGCGGCGAACGCAAGGAAGAAAGTGAAACCGCTCGCGCCTCAGACTGCCTCATAAAAACTACGAGGCACAAGGTATATCTGCTCTTCTTCTTGGCTTTGTGGCTGTTCATCAAGACGATGACAAGGTTTGTTTGAGCCCGGATCGACCATGGCTCGTTATTATATGTATTTATAATTCCGCTGTAATGTCTCGGCTCGTCGGCTGTGTATTTTAAACGTGACGGGTTTTTTTGTTTTCATTCTGGCTTGTTGCGTAAGCGAATGACGTATCTCTGTAAACCAATAGCGTACAGCTGCGCGTTTAGCTCCGCCTTTTGGTACCCTTTCTCATGTTTGGTACCCTTTCGAAAGGGTGCCAAAAAAGTGGTACGGTACGGTTAGGTTCGGTCAGCCTTTTGACAGTGGAAACGGCCATAAAAGCGCACCAAACCGAACTGTACCGTACCGTACCACTCAGTGGAAACGGGCCAAAAAGGTCTCTCCCAAAAGCAGTAGCAATAAACAGGACAGACCTCAGGCTGGCGAGCAGATGGTAAGGTTTCATACAATGGCAGAACAGAGGTGAGTCGATGTACAGGTGGATATTACACAGATCAGAGGGTAAGACATGGCTAGACGAGCCACAACGGTGATCCACAGGACAAGACTAACTGGGTGATCCTCAAACAGGTAAGACACAAGAGTCGTAAAGCTTACTGACACAGAACAATTATCAAGCACAGAACGAGGGAGAAGGGGAGATAAATAGCCAACAATCAGAGGAATGGGACAACAAAGGAATTGATAGCAGGTGTGCAAGTGCGCAAGAATAGACAGGCACAAGAGGTAGACAGAGATAACACAGAAAAAAACCCGACATCAAGCGAATCCCAGTTTCACAGAGCTTTTCTTAGCAAATGAGAAAAACTAATAATTTTGATTTTAAGTGTGTGTGTGTGTGTATGTGTGTATATATATATATATATATATATATATATATATATATATATATATATATATATATATATATATATATGTGTGTGTGTGTGTGTGTGTGTGTGTGTGTGTGTGTGTGTGTGTGTGTGTGTGTGTGTGTGTGTGCGTGTGTGTGTGTGTATGTGTTCATATACATCCGTAAATGGACACATATATAAATTAAAGGTAAAATATTTGTAGGTAAAATATATAGCATAATAGGTCATTTATATTTATGTAACATATATTGGGCTTTCTTGCAAACAGTAATGCCAAGTATGAAAACATCTGTAAAAAGTGGTACATGGAACAGAGAAACCATATACATGGAATAAGGGTGAAATCTATGGGTGAATGATCTTTCATCATCTAAACTTATAGACCTGTAATATTGTACGCCTACATCAGTTTCCATATAGCTATGCATCCAGAGTAATGAAACAGTTTGTTTATTATTTTGAGTACTTAAATCAGTTGATAGTTACATCATGTCAATTAAATTAATACTCAAGTTTAATGTTTGAGTTGCATTTTGAAATGGGATGAATTTGATGGTCAATTGTGTTATATTGAAAAGGTGATTTTAGTTCAATAAGTTCAAGTATATCTGACTTATGTGTATTGTATCCAAGCATTTGAAAAAAGAGTCAAGAGTTTTGTAAAAATGTGCAATTTTTGCAATGGTTGTGAATATTGTGTCTAGAGTTTTGAAAATTTACATCAGGGTTCTGAAATTTGCGAAACAATTGAAAAAAAACTAAACCTCAAATTGATCCCATTTCAAAATGCAAACATTACAATTTAAATAATTGCATTTTTTTAATTAACACAATGTAATTAACAACTGATACAAGTGCTCAAAATAAAAAATACCAGTTGCATATACTCTTGATGCATGGAATCTGATGAGCAATATTACATATTTAGATGATGAAAGTTTCAGGATATATGAAATAACATCAGTGACTACAGAAGATGACCCAACTGGACTACATCATCTATAGGTTTCTTCCTTATTCCAAATTTGTGGTTTCTTTGTTCCATGTACTACTTTTACAGACAATGGTTTCATACTTGACATTACTGTATGCAAGCAAGCCCAATCACAGCATAACAGCAGACCAGTGTCAGGGCTGGATTCACATTGACAGAAAGTTCTTTCCGAGATTCTTGACTAATGAAAACACGGCTGTGATGTAGAGGAGAATTTGTGGCCAAATCCACAAGACTAGACTGATGGAAACACAGATCCAAAATAAAAATCTGATATTTGGAAATGCGTATATATACAAATTACATATATGACATAATGGTTCATATAGTTTTCACATATATAAAATATATGTCATACATATCAAAATATTGCAAAAATTTTAATTTTTTTCAACAAATAGAATTACAAATATGTACAAACAGTATATGTTACGTAAATATATTACCTATTATATTATATATTTTATCTACAATTATATTGCGTAAAATTAGTAAAGGTGTCCTTTATGACTTGGGGACAACTTTTCGATATCGGGACATGCAGTGAGAAACACTTTGATTAATTTAGAAAATTGACATTGATGAAATTGGATCTAAAATTTGTGGCAAATCAATTGTAAAAAACTGTAATCTAAAGTAAAACTGTCAGAGTGTGCATCAGATAAACAGCACAGTGACAGACATGAAGGAATCAGATCTCGCGTAACGTTTGTGAGAAATCATGCAGTAAGAACTTTTCCAATGATGATTTTATGTATTTGTTGTGGAGTTAATTCAAGCCTTTCGATGAGTCACACACAATGTCGTTAAAAAGTTCACACACACACACACACACACACACACACACACACACACACACACACACACACACACACACACACACACACACACACACACATATCGTTATGTTAATGTACAAAATACACCTGATTTAACATCCACAAAGCAATTATATTTCATAATTGTACTGGCACACAGCATTTATTGATCAAACGGTAAAATGCACTGTTTTAAAACGTTTTAATCTTATAAAACTTATTTTAGATCACATTTGATGATGATTGATGATCACAGCAAGCTCAACAGATCGTTTAATTGTAGTTGCTTTGTGAATGACCTGTCTTGTTGATATTATTATACGCGTTACTACGGAGACATGGTAATACGCAGCTGTCAATCAATTCAGTGGGTGGGGAAACCGCAGTCCTACATCACGTTGCGGTGGGCCTCAAAATAAGAGGAATTTGGATCCTATTTTAACGTCTTAAATTAAAAAAAAAATTTTAATTAGAAATTAAAAAAGGCGAGGCAGTGGCGCAGTAGGTAGTGCTGTCGCCTCACAGCAAGAAGGTCATTTTAAACCTAGAATCAGAAATACTAGGCTCTGGGTTACTGTGAATGGGGGATAAAGGTGAAGACAAGTCAACTCTGCCATCTGTCTTGCATATAATAGACCAGGTTTTCCAAGTATTACATACACTTCTGTTACCACATCAGAAACAAGATTGAAAATAGTCTAAACATCCCTTGAAAGTTAAGAATGTGTTAACCTGGTTAAAACAACTATTCAATGATTTTGAAAGATAGATTTGAAATCAGTCTGTAGTTGCTGAGATAAGGTGTTATCCAAGTTGATCTTTTTCAGGAGGGGTTTAACAACTGCAGCTCTAAATGAGTTTGGAAAAGTCTCAGAAAGAAGTGAAGCATTTACCACTTTTAGGAGATCCATTATTAAACAATTAAACAACATTTTGAAGAAAGATGTGGTGAGTGTCGTGTTTTCATTATCTGCACAATCATCTCAAAGATTTTACAATCAATTGCCTTGAAATCAGTCATAAAGTCTGATTTCTTAAGGTGTGGTTGAGCCTGTCTGACATCGGCACAACTTAGCTGATTGAATGAGCTGATTTCCTTTCTGATACTATTGATCTCATCAGTAAAGAAATCAGCAAACTTATTACATTTGAGTGTGAGTGTTGTTTAAGTTGCTATTTATAAGGTTTAAAAAGAAAGTCTGCCTAGCAACGTTTAGTTCCACATTAAAAGCTTGAAGACATTATAGATGTAATAATGGACTTCACGTTTGGTCTTCCTCCACATGTCTTTCATCATCTGTACTGCTTTTGAGTTTCTCCAAGGTGCTTTTTGCCTCCCAGTCCTTTTCCTGACTTCAACAGGAGCAATGCCACCGTAAACATTGGAGAATTTTTTGGAGGTCTGTAGATAATGATCAGTAAAATACGTAGGGCACCCTTTAGTGCTACACTCAGATATTCAAAGGACAAACAGTCACCAAATGACATTTGCTTACACTCATAGACATCTTTAAACAGAGAAACAATGCCTCCACCTCTCCTGTTAGCTCTGCAAACACTCAACACAATATTTAATAATATTAAAGTTAGGAGAGGCTGCTTCATTTAGGACTTCTGCACAACAACTTTCATATAGCCAAGTTTCATTCAAAAGCATAAAATCCAGAATCAGAAACTGTTGCATTTGGGAAGCAGTACGTCATTGTAGCCCTGCTCCTAAAGTTCCTGATCACTGAATCTTCAACAATCAGTGTCCTTATCTTGGCTGCGATTGGTGCTGAATGTAGAATAAAGTCTCCAGGCCTGGATGGCCTAGGGAGTGGCTTGTATAAAGAATTTGAGAACTTGTTAATAGATCCCCTGTTAGCTATGTATGATCATTCTTTTGAGCTAAACATGTTGCATCAGTCACGTAAAAAGGCCAATATCCCTCTCATCTGACAAAAATGTGGACTGTGAGTCATACAGGCCGATTTCCTTGAATGTAGATTTAAGGTTGCTTTCCAAGATGCTTGAATTACGACTGGAAAAAAAATACTTCCATCTATTATTGATGAAGACCAAACAGGTTTCATTAAGGCCTAATCCCAATTCTACCCCTGAGCCCTTCCCCTCATTTTACGCATTCACGTGAAGGGGTAGGGGTGTCCCAATTTTCTTTAGCTTGAAGGAGTAGGGCTAAGGGGAAGGGCTAGATACCCCATAAAACTTAAATTTTTCAGGACCACACTCGAAACCAAGGGGTAAGAAAATTTCCCAGTATACACCATCTACAACAGCAGAATGACAGAAGTAAGGAGATGCACAAATTCGTTTTTTTGTCATATTAATAATTTTTACAACAAACAGCATATGTTACATTCATAACCACGTTCATGTTTTACCATCATGCTTAAAAAAAAAAAACGCTAAATTTCGCTACCCATAATCCATAATAATAACTCCTGTATAGCAGTCCCACAACATACTTTCACTCAATAGCTATTTTTCCATGCACCTATTTTTATGCGCAATTTGAATATGTGCATTAAAAACTGGTTGATAGAAATGCCATCTTGCGCATACATTTTGAAAATGCGCATAAAAAACATATGCACATAACTGAGTATGATAAACTTTTTATTCGATAAGAAAAGATGCCCATAAACTACGATGGAAACACGTATACCGCACAAATTCCAGTATGCGCATTAAAAAAGGTCATGTGATATTGTTAAGAGATCATGTGATGATAAAAATGTGTGTAAATGGACAAACCAGCAGGCTGAGCACACTCTAAACATCTGAAATGTGGTTTTGGTCACTCTAAAAGACCTTACTGTTTAAGTATTAGTGTTATTATATTATTAATGACCTTTCAGAATCAAGAGCATCTGTGCTCTGTGTCTGACACCTTCAAACACCACCGCACGTTCACTGCGTGTCTTCTGAGGCGCAAGTCATTTAATAAAAAAAAAAAAAGATTGTCGCAGCTTCTCATACTGCAGCAAATTCAGTTTTTACTGCTGATATTTGGCGGCAGTTAATCAGGAAGTGACGATTTTATTCGCTTTGGATGGAAACGCTGTTTATTAGCACGCCTTTTATGCGACAATACAGTTTTGCACATAAAGTTAATTCGCATTTTTGGATGGAAACATAGCTAATGACACTAGAAAACCCTGTCAGAAAAGGCTTTTTATAGTGTCTGATATAATGTTAATGTTGTTTTCCTGTGTTTACATAATTAATATGATATACATATGACAATATGAGATGCATACATACTATTACAAAAAAGATTTAGTAGTGAACATCTTAAATTTACTATTGAGTACAATTCCTCACAAGTGAGTTTTTTGGACTTGCTTATAATAAAAGATGAGAGTAAATTAGTGACAGATCTATATAGAAAGCCCACCGATAAAAATACCTTTTTACATGGTCTTAGTTTCCATCCTACGAATTTGAAGAAAACTTGCCAATTAGTCAGTTTAAAAGAATCCGAAGGATCTGTACTAATACGGAAACGTTTGATAAACAACATAAGGAATAATGTCAACGATTTTATGATAGAGGTTATTCTACAAAATGGATTAAAGAAGCTGCGGCCCGTTTCGAACATATGGATCAAAAAGAAGCCTTGGTTCGAAAAACATTAAAACCTTTTAATACACGGATCTCTTGTATTATTCAATATTCGGCTTTAAGTAATGAGTTTGCAAATATAGTACGAAGACATTGGCATATTTTAAATTCAGATCATGTTATGAGACATTGTTGTAAAGATCCTCCACGAATTGTTTTTAAACGAGCTCCTAACCTGCGACAAATGTTAGTGAGAGCAGATCATGGTTCTGAACGGTCGGATAATTCTTTCTCAGTCCCTGAAGGTAATTATAGATGTGGTCAATGCGCACAGTGTAATTTTACAACCAAATGTCAGTTTTTTAGTCATCCCCTTTCAGGTAAGCAATTAAAGATTAAAGGTGTGATTTCATGCAACACAAAAAAATGTGATCTATATGATTAAATGTCCTTGTGGTTTAGCCTACATCAGTAAAACAAGATGGTGTTTAAAAACAAGAATTGCTGAACACAGAAGTAATATACAATTAAACGATCAACAAAATCTTATTTCTGTTCATTTTAATGCATTGAAACATAACCTTGCGACATTACGATATATTGGCATTGAACAAGTGATGTGCCGAGAAGGGGTGGGGACATTGACAGACTTTTATTACAGAGGGAAGCGTTTTACATTTACACACTAAACACTTTATCCCCGAGAGGTTTAAATTTGGATTTTGATTTAAAATCCTTTTTGTAAGTGTATTTATATTCTATATTGTTGTATACTAAATATGTGTACACAATTGTTTCCCCCTAGGTCCACTGGCCTTGTGGTTAATTTAAGTGATTTTGTGCAGGTGTGATGCACTATATTTATATATTGAATACTCTGTCTTCGAGAAAGTTAAAAGTTAAAATTTAGATTTGTATTTTAAATCTTTTTTGTAATAGTTTGTATGCATCTCATATTGTCACATGTATATTATTGTATGTAAATGTTCCTGTTTATTGGCTTGTTGGCTTATAGTGATGATTTACTGCAGGTGCTGTGTAGAGCTGTTTCACTATTTCTTGAGTACTCCTATTTGTAATGCTTTACCTGATGAAGACCATGTCAGTCGAAACGTTGTGACATTAAAGACTTTTTGAGAGCTAAAGTGGCAGTGTGCCGAATTTCTTTGGATCTTTCTCTACAAATTTTGTTTTTGATCGAGCACCTGTCTTTGAGATTTTCTAGATGTGCGCAGACTTCTGTTTTTTACATAATTAATATGGCCACGGTGTAAATGTACAGTACAATTACGAGCTTAATGACACATTATATTGTTATGATAACATGAAATATGCCTTCAGTGATTTCCTGAAGATAAATACCCAAAAAGGGTAGGGGTAGGGCTACAAACATAGAATTGGGATTGGGCCTATGAGCAGAAGTTCTAGTAACAATATTAGACGACCTCTCAATTTTATCGAGCTGTCTCAAAATCACACTACTGACACCCTTATATTATCTCTAGATGCAGAGAAGGTCTTTGACAGTGTGGAGTGGCTGTAATCATTTTACAGTCTAAAAATATTTGGCCTCTGTGATCATTTTATTTGATAGGTTCATTTACTTCATTCTTTATCTCTTGCAGCCCTTGTTACATTGTTACAGTAACAGGTTGGACCACTTTCTTTTGTTTTGGGTACTAGACAGGTGTGCCCTGTCTCCCCATTGATGTTTGCTTTAGCAATAAATCTGTTGCCACAGGCAATTAGAGGGGAGACGACCTGGGAGTGTCTGGGGTATCGGTAGGTATTAAAGAGAATAAAATATGCCTTTACTCAGATGATATCCTGCTTTTTCTTTAAAATTTTAAATCTTCAGTGCTAAGTTTAGTAGATAATATTCATTTATTTGGGAGCTTCTCTGGCTACAAATTACATTTCTCCAACTGTTACACTGCATTTAAAACACTCAGGCACACAGGCAATCAATAGGTTTTATGAATTAATGGGTCAAATGATATCAATAATACTCCCAGATAAAAGAATTAAATAATTAAATGGATGGCTTAGTTCATTTATATGGAAAAAGGCATAAACTAAGACAACATTTTTCCTAAAAATTCATAACATTTCAAGATACCAATTGGCATGCCAGCTCAGGTTCATAGGGGAATGGCTTAAAGTGGACCCAAAATCAATTTGGCTTGATTTAGAAACTTACTAAATTACATGAGCCTATCATAGTACAGAGTGCACTTATAAAGGTAATCAATGATATTCGCCTAAATACAGATTCAGGCAAACTAACAGGGCTGCTTGTAAGTGCTGCATTTAACACTGTCAATCACAGCATACTTCTGGGTAGACTTGAAAACTGGGTTGGGCTTTCTGGGATGGTCCTTAAATGGTTCAGATCTTACTTTGAAGGGACAGGATACTATGTCAGTAGGTCAAGGTGGACACCCATGACATGAGGAGTCCTGCAAGATTCAATTCTGGCACCTCTATGCCATATGCTCAGAGGTGCCAGTTATATACTCCCACTAAGCCAAATAATGAACAAGAACCAAATCTTTTACCACAGCTATGCTGATGACGCTCAGATCTACTTAGACTCATTCCCGAATGACTACAGCCCCATTGATTCCCTCTGCCAATGCATTGATGAAATTAACTGTTGGACGTGCCAAAACGTTCTGAAGTTGTTGCATTTGGGAGCAGAGATGAGGTTTTCTGCTCCCAATTCTATCTTGGCTCTAGGGGTCAAACAACCAAAAATAAGGTCAAGAATCTTGGTGCAATTCTGGAGTCAGATATGAGTTTCAGTATTCATGTCAAAGCAGCATGCTATCATTTTAAAAAACATTGCAAGAATTAGATGCTTTGTTTCCAGTGAGGACTCATGTTTTGATCACCAGCAGGGTGAATTACTGTAATGGACTCCCAAAAAGACAGTCAGACAGTTGCAGCTCATCCAGAATGCTGCTGCCAGGATTCTGACCAGAACCAGAAAATCAGAGCATATTACATCTGTCCTCAGGTCTTTACACTAGCTCCCATTTACATTCAGAATAGATTTTAAAGTATCATTACTTGTCTATAAATCATTAAATGGCCTAGGACCTCAATACATTACAGATATGATCGCTAAATACAAATCTAACAGATCAATCAGATCATTAGGACTTAGAAATTATGGCCCGTTTCCACTGAGTGGTACGGTATGGTACGGTTCAGTTTGGTACGCTTTTATGGCCGTTTCCACTGTCAAAAAGCGTACCGAACTGTACCGTACCACTTTTTCGGCACCCTTTCGAAAAGGTACCAAACACGAGAAAGGGTCCCAAAAGGCGGAGCCACACGCGCAGCTGAACGCTATTGGTTTACAGAGATATGTCATTCGCTTACGCAACAAGCCAGAATGAAAACAAAAAACCTGCCATGTTTGAAATACAGCGCCGACGAGCCGAGACATTACAGTGGAATGATATATACATATAATAACGAGCCATGGTCGACTCGGGCTCAAACAAATCTTGTCGTCGTCTTAATAAACAGCCCCAAAGCCAAGAAGAAGAGCAGATTTACCCTGTGCCCCGTAGTTTTTTACGAGCCAGTCTGAGGCGCGAGCGGTTTCGCTTTCTTGCTAGCGCTCGCGCGCGTCTAACATTATATCTGAAATAACAAACTTCTTGAGCTGATGATAATAACCTGCGCTTGATTACTGACGTGCTTTTGAAACCCGATCCTGTCAGACACTGACAAACGCGAGAGTGAAGCGCGAAAAAGCAAAGGAGAAGCCGGAAAAAAGGAGCATATTATTTTTCAGCAAAGATGATCAAAATGCCATGTATAACTAACTTATTATCTTCACATTTTGGACTAATATGAACTGGGAATGATGGAATTACTGTCTAACAGAGGCTACATGTCCTGCTGAAGATTACAGACACAGATGAGAGGTTTACACTGACTGTAGGCTATATTTTGTGTTGTTTTGACAACTGACGAAATGTCTGCTCTGTGTAGTTCTTCTGTAGTTGGTAACATATCGGAGACTGTAAAGGGCTGTATGTGTTATTATATGTTCATTTATTTAGTTATTTAATATAATTACAGACGTTACAGTAGGCTGTTTCGCACTGTCATTGATCTGCAGTTATAATCAACTAATGTTCATAGAAAAGTTAGTAATAAACTTTTCTACACAAGTATTTATGTGTATGAAGCATCTGTTTTGTGAGAAGAGCTTCTCATATGATATGTAAGTGACCCATACAGCTTTATTGTAGACATTTCCTTGAGCGAAAATGACGTCGACTAAAACTTTCTGTCATACACCACGCCCACCAAAATGTACCCTTGTTAGTGGAAACGCAAGCCTGATAAAGGTGACCCGTACCAAACCGAACCGTACCATTCAGTGGAAACGAGCCATTATTGACTGAATAAATTCAGTCAAAGCAGGGTGAATCCACTTTCAGCTGTGACGCCCCCTGTTGCTGGAATCAGCTTCCAGAAATGATCAGATGTGCTCCAACTTTAGGCACATTCAAATCAAGGCTTAAAACACATCTGTTTAGCTGTGCCTTTACTGAATGAGCACTGTGCTATGTCCGACAGATTGCACTATTATGTCTTTCCTTTTTTTTATTCCTATAAAACCTGTTCTAACACATTTTATTGTTTTTATCTGTTTTTAATTATTTTTATTCTTTGTTGTTTTTATTTTTTTTTATACTTGTTTCTTTTATTTGTTTGTGTAAAACATTTTGAATTGCCATGGTGTATGAAATGTGCTATCTAAATAAACTTGATTTGTCTTGCCTCAAACGTTACTTGTAATTAACACTAACTACAGTAAAAACAACAAGCCCTAGGTCCACAGATAAAGTTAGTATACCACACTGTTATCCCTTGCTGTAATAAAAAATAGCCAGTGTTTTGCTGTAATAAAAAAGAAACATTATTTTGCTGTAAAACGAGCAGGATTTGTAGTAAATTGTATAGTGCAAAGAATAAATTACTGTAATTTATTTTATCTACACATTACATGTAGTAACTGTGACAATAAACGGCAAATTACTGTTCAACAATTACTGTCCCAACTACTCTGATGCTTTATGTTGCCATTTATAGAGAAGTGCATTTATCTTAAGGCAAAAATCAATGGTTTAGGCAATAACACAGACATGCACAGGCTGTCTGTAATATTCTAAACACAAATATGTCCTTGCTAAATTCCCTCCACTGGCCCTTACCCATCATGGCCTCCCAATCATCCTCATCCACCGAATTGGCACTCCACCTATAGCTGGTGTGTGGTGAGCGCACTGGCGCCGTTGTCTCATCATCCAAGTGGATGCTGCACACAAGTGGTGGTGTGTAGAGACCCCCTCTCACGATGAAGCACTTTGGGTGTATGGCTATACACAATAAATGCGCTATATAAATACACATTACATTAAATTAAAAATGTGTTGCCTGTTCCATAAACCAAGCTTAGAGAACAAGCGAGGCTTATTTTGGGAGTAATACTGCTTAATAGGGAGTAAAATTGATAATGAAACAACAATGGTTGGACAATGAAACTGAAACTAAATAATTATATATATATATAAATATATATATATATATATATATATATATATATATATATATATATATATATATATATATATATATATATATATATATATATATATATATACATTTTTGCTTTTTAAATATTTCCCAAATGATGTTTAACAGAGCAAGGAAATTTTCACAGCATGTCTGATAATTTTCTTCTTCTGGACAAAGTCTTATTTGTTTTATTTCAGCAGGAATAAAAGCAGTTTTAAATATTTTATGACTGATTTTAAGGTAAAAATTATTAGCCCCTTTAAGCTATTTTTTTTCCAACTGTCTACAGAACAAACCATCGTTATACAATGATTTTCCTAATTACCATAACCTACCTATTTAACCTTATTAACCTAGTTAAGCCTTTAAATGTCACTTTAAACTGAATAGAAGTGTCTTGAAAAATATCTAATCAAATATTATTTACTGTCATCATGGCAAAGATAAAATAAATCAGTTATTAGAAATGAGTTATTAAAACTATTTTAATTAGAAATGTGTTGAAAACAATCTTCTCCCTGTTAATCAGAAATTGGGAAAAAAATAAACAGGGGGGGCTAATTTTTTGGACTTCAACTGTATAATGGTGTATTACATACTGTTTTTAAACAAATCTTAATATGCATATGATAAAACTCTATTAAATGAGACCATTTGAATCGAATATCAGCCAAATTATCATATTGGTTACACCACCTGCATAACGTTTAAGCCATGAAGAAGTGATTGTACAACAAAATACCGCACTGAGAAAACAGAAAGTAAAACTGAACCTTACATATAGTGTACAGTACTTTATATGTCCAACAGATGGCGGGTCAAAACCAAGTGGCTATATGCGACTGCACAACAAATACTGATACAATAATGTTTAGGTGGGCTGAATCTTGTTATATATTTAACGTCAGTGGCAAGCCGGAGGGCAGGCAGTAAATGGCCAATGGGCCAGCTGTTTGAGACCCTTGTAAAGCATCCTAAATAATGATTTAAAAGAGAGATCTGTGAAGGGTGTAGTTTCCCTTCATTTATGCTGAGCAATACATGTATGTAGGCTACGTACAGTATGTATGTTTGTAGATAGGTGGTTAGGTAGGAATAAGTATTAGTGAATAAAGGAAAATTACATTGCTAGATTCAAGAAAACTCTGACCTACGTAAAGAATACCGATTTCTTAAAGAATGCAGCAAACCCTGAGTAGAATAATCAGGAGATGCCATTGGGCCAAGGCCAAGGAGTAGCCAATCACTTAGTACGGAGTCGTTAATGTTGACGTGATATGTTGTGGTTATGTTTGTATGCTTGTTCTGATGTTTCTTGGTTTTTTCCTGTTTGTATTTTTGACTACATTCTTGTTGTACCTTTGATCCTGTTCAGCCGCCTATTTTGACCATTGCCTGTTTTTGCACACTGCATGAATTTACAATAGGAAGAATCGCCAACAACTTTGTCTTGGTCCACAAACTAAGTTCATTCTTGTCAAGCTTTGGACTTTATTCACTTTTAATCGACCTTTATTTAAAAAAGCCCCTTGGTGTTTGATTTGTTTACTTTTGAGTGTGCTTCATTCTCTGTCTATCAATCCAGATGCAGAGTCTGGTATGTTTTTGAAGCCTTAAATAAGAATCTGCAATGAGTAAGTATTCAAACATTTTTGAGGGTTTTTAAATTAAGTTGGCATATTAGGTTAAAATTGTTGTTATCTTGATCTTTGTACTTGAAAGCTACATTGTTAGCTAGTTAGCATATCCTTACAACTTACATTACTTTCATTTAATATTTATTAATTGGACAACTCAGCTTGCTCATATTTATTATTTTTTTTGCAAGATGCAAACAGTGTAATGTGGCTTTCTGGCAGCTAAACAGTTTTTATGCTTATAAAAAACATTACATTTCAATTGTAGAAATTCTCCTCAGTTAGGTCACATGTGCACAGATATCCTCACGAGGAGTCACAAAAAGATATACATATAGCCATCCACACGCAAACCTCCACTGTCAGCTACATAGGTTGCAAATTTGTTGATAAGAATTTTTAGAGCTGTTTCCATCTGTGAATTCATATTAGGAACAAAAGAAAAGTTGTTGTCTTGACCTTTTAAAAGTAAATAATAAAAAAAAATTGTATTCTTAGTGTCACCGACTTTATTTTTGTTTTTGTAATTATATTAAAGAGCCCATATTATGGGTTTTTGAAAATGCTCTTCCATATAGTGTGTCACACAGCTCTAAGTGAAGTGAAATGGGCTTAAATCTGAAAGTGTAGTGTTTAAAACTGTTGATTCATCTATAATAGAGTCGACTCATAGTGCTTCAAACGAGTCGTCTTGATAACGAGTCATTAGGTGTTTCGTGATGACATGGCTACGAAACACAAGTAGTTGCGCGCGCAAACCCGGGAGATTTGAAACCTGTGGCCCCGCCCACTAACAGAAAAAAGCAACACACACACACACAGACACACACTCTTAAGTGTGGCTCTTTAAGACCAGTGTTGGGCAGTAGCGTAGCTTAACTACATTTCTAACTACTGCACTACTTGTCTAAAAAAGTAGTGTGGCGGTAGTGTCGCTACTTTATAAATCCAATAGCTTTTCAGTAGCGAAGCTATTTTTTTAGTCAAGTAGCACAGTCCACACACGCTACATTTACCGATCGCAGATCAATAAGTGACAGCACCAACATTCACGGAGCTGTGAGGCCTGTGTCTAGCCGATGAAGGTAAATCTATATGATGGAGAGAATGACGATTTCTTCTGTTTCCTGTTTTACGATAGTTGACAACAAACATTTTGGTGCGTTACTGCCACCTCTCGCTCTGGTTGGTGACGTCGCAAATCAATCATTGGGCTGACACGAGAAACTTGCTTGATGGAAAGATGACTGAGGAAGATATATATATTATATATATATATATTTATTATTTTTTTAGAGTTATATATATATATATATATATATATATATATATATATATATATATATATATATATATATATATATATATATATATATATATATATATATATAGTTTACTGTAGTATACTATGGTAATTACTATTATTTCATGACAGTTATTAATGATACTACAATATGTAAGTTAGTGTAATTTAATGCTTATTCATAAATATTTCCCTTTACTATACATTTCTATAGTATTTTAAATGCGTAACACCTGGTTTTATTGGATTTTTTGTTTTTGCTGTTTTGCTGCTATAATTTGTTTCTGTTTGGTACAATATTATTTACAGTATAACTGAACTAACTTAACTAACTTAAATAACTGAACTGAACAATGCTGCCTCATATGATTCACTGACAGTTTTAGTGATCACTAAGATATGGATGATAATTTAAGTTACTTCGATATATAATCTTGATTGCTACTCTTCTTGTTATTTCCAAATGATGAACAACACTTGATCTACCCATTCTCTTTTTAATTTGGTATGTTCTATCTCTGAAAATTATTTGAAACGTAATAAAAATAATACTAGTAAGAAAATATTTTGTGTTTTTGCTGTATAGTTTTGATGTGCATGGTCAGCACTAACTGGACTTTGGATTTTGTTTTTAACATTGTATATCAGGAGTTAACCAATGTCACATTAAAGCTTATGTAAATATATATGGATGAGACACATGTGAAGGCAAAATTATTCATCCTCCTTTGAAATTTTAACTCTTTTTCAAATATATTCCAAGTGATGTTTAACAGAGAAAGGAAATTATCACAGTATTTCCTATAACTTTGTTAACTTTTCCTATAATTAACCTAACTAAGTTTGTCCTAGTTAAACCTTTAAGATGCACTTTAAGCTGAATAGTAGTATCTAGTAAAAATAAGTTCTTCTCTGTTAAACCGCATACATTTTTTGCAGAGGCTCAATGAATTTGACTGGAAAACTTAAAATGAAGTAAGTAAAAGTAATATTTAAAGTAGGCTTTCTTAAATGCAAAAATTGGGTTATTTGTTTTGTTTTTATTTATTACTACAGGTTGGAACAACATGAGGAACATTAGGTGCTGACTGATTTTTTTGTTTGTTTTGGATGAAGTTTTATTTATTTATTTATTATTGACTATGTGATTGTGATAAATGTTGGCAGTTGCTTTGAAAATATTCTATATACCATGAGTGTCAAACTCAGTTCCTGGTGGGCTGCAGCCCAGCTGAGTTTAGTTCCAGCCATGCTTCAGCAGACTAAAGCTGTGGTCACAGTAGAGTTTGAGCTTGCAAAATTTTGCCGTATGGCACTGTGAAAAGCTGCAGGATTAAACAATATGATTAAACATTGAGAAAGCGAGCGATTGCTCCATATTTAAGGTTTCCGTACAGAGAGGTCATTTTGATCTTCTATTGGTCTCATGTAATCATGTGATGCGATTTCATAGGGCAGAGTTCACCAAGCTTGAACTTTCAAATGCAGCGACATGTGAAACTTCTTGCACAAGCTTGTGTTTCTGCCGCATTCGCTTGCATATGAGGGCATTTTTACAGCATTTTCTATAATAGTTTTTATTCTGGAGAAAGTATCATTTATTTTTGTTTGACTGTCAATATAATTAGCCCCCCTAAGATTTTTTGTTTATGTCTACAGAACAAACCACTAGCTTTCCTAAGTTTTCTTTAACATAATAACCTAGTTAAGTCTTTAAATTGCACTTTAGGCTGAATACTAGTATCTTGCAAAATAACAAGTAAAATATTATGTAAATAATATATAATATTATGTAATCATAGTAAAGACTAGGGTATTAGAAATTTAATTTTAAAATTTAAAATTTTAAGATTTAATGTTAAAAAATGTGTTGAAAAAAAATCTGTTAAACAACATTTTTACAAATTTGATGAACTGTTTTTTTTTTTTTTTTTACTTAGGAGGGCTAATAATTCTGACTTCAACTGTATGTCCCTTTAAACCATGTCAGTTTCGAGGTAAAATTGGTTTTATGTTCACACATTCAGACTTTCTTAATAATAGAATTTCAGGAAAGAATTATTTGTAAATTCTTAATAGTGAAATCATATCATCAACCAATGACTATCAATGTACAACATTGTTCATAGTCAATAAATTAGTGGTAATGTTGTTTTGAAGTCATGCTAAAATGTCTTTTCAGACCGAATATTCAAATTAATGTAGTAAACAATTTAGGGAGCATTAAAATGAACAAATGTGCGAATGTACATCTACTGTATACCTCATGCCCTCTAGAAAGTCTGAAATGACTATACAAATGGAACACTTGTTCAATAAAATGACAAATTCTATAGGGACATTCACATTTCTAGTGAAACAAATAAAAAATTATTATGACTCGCCACTCAAAAGGAACTAGCTAGCTTCTTAATTTAGATTATGGTTAAAATACAATTCTAGAATCTTGAAATCATTCTTTTTAGATTTACCACTGTTGAACATACATATTTATATATTAAATACATCCTTTTAAGTAATGAGCTGTTCACCTTCTGTGATTGTGATCATCCTTGTTTAAAAACAGTGATAACCACTCCCACATTTAAATAAAATACTATAATTTTAATAATTTAATAATTAAACAGCTGAATGAACCGCCAACTTATCCAGCATATGTTTTTACGCAGCGGATGACCTTCCAGGTGCAACCCATTCACACACATACACTACAGACAATTTAGCTTACCCAATTCACCTATAGCGCATGCCTTTGGACTTGTGGGGGAAACCGGAGCACCTGGAGGAAACCCACATGAACATAGGGAGAGCATGCAAACTCCACACAGAAATGCCAACTGACCCAGCCTGGGCTTGAACCAGCGACCTTTTTGCTGTGAGACGATTGTGCTACCCACTGCGCCACCGTGACACCCTGGTTATTAAATATAAATTTAATATGAGAGGATAAAAGCAACCGTTTGCTAACTCAAACTTGCCTGACCTAAAACTCACAGATAATCTGTAGGGTATTGTGAAGTAGAAGAAACAGGATGTGCAACACCTCATGCTTGCTAGAGTAATCTGTGCAACAAATATCCCTGACCAAGAATTGAGTGCTTAAAATATTCATACTTTTCAGAAGTCCAAAATTTTTGTGTAAAAAATCCTGTTCTTCAAAAATACTCCTGGATTCTCGTTAAGGCATAATCATCCAAATGAACAGCATGTGTCATGAGTCTCTGTGTCATGAATTTATATAATATAAGGATTTCTCTTTTTTTACATAAATGATAATTTATTAAAATGCACCTGCATGTGGCAAGTTCAGTGCCTGGAATCCGCTAAGGACAACGAGCTGCAGATACCTGTGAATCAATTGGCCACGGCCTTGATACTGCAGAATATTAAGGCTTAATATAAATTAAACAGATGAGTTATAACATCCACCAGAAGCAGGCACAATAAACACAAGACACCACATTTTCACATCAAAAATTCTACCTATAATTATGACCATTTTTAATAAAGTTTATAAAGTATAAATTAGCCTAAAACAATACATGTTTAATCATTTTTCAAAGAAATTTGTGATGCCCAAAATACTTTCATGTTTAAATTAATATTCCATATTCACAAAACATTTATCAAGATGTCAGACACTAATTCATTTATTATGCAATTCGGTTAAAACAAAGAGTCAAGGCAGACTGGACAGCCTCATGATTAAGTGTTTTGACACATAATGCAGCTGCAACCATCCGTGATCCGTGTGGTCTTTCGCTGATCCTAACCCTGTTTATACCACATATTTCCTGCCATATATCCACTGTCCTATTACAAAGCTGTAACATAATTTGAAATTCATTTCGGACAGCAGTGTCAGTGGTAACTGGCTAAAAAAAATAAAGTGTATCCCACACTGAAAGTTATGATAGCCAAATATTTGGTGTCCAATTGACATTAAATCAACACAATGTCAACATTTTGATGTCAATTTCATTGGCATAGTTAAGTCAGTTCTTTGACATCAATTTTGAAAAAAGAAAAATTCGCTGTCTAAATAAGCTGGGGCTGTACTGTCCCATTTAATATCCTGTTCCTGTATGCAGCAGTACTACTAAAACGCTGAAAAATGTTTCAGAGACCAAAAAATAATTGACATTTCATGTTTATTTCCAAGTTGTCTCAAAAAGATAATTCATCTCTAACTTTGAACCATTAAAAGGTGCTAAAGCACAGCATTCTAAATTTCTAAAAGCTCAAGACAAATACAATTCAATGATTAAAAAACATTGTCAATGTATCATAACAATAATACCAATAATAATAATAATATAACAATAACAATAATAAAAAGAGTAAAACAGCTACACTGTAGAAAGAATTCAACATCACAATTGAAGAAAAAACAAAACGGTAAAATGGGTAAAATGTACAAAGTTCTGCTGGCAGAGAAACTTGTTCTGAACCAATCAGTTTTCTGGACCAAGAGTGTGTATATGTGTGTTTGTGTTTTAGTCAAACATGTCATCGTCATCATCATTATCAGATTCTGCAAAGTATTTTACTTCTTTCTTGGCTCGACCAGAACGATCTCTACCTGAGTCCAGGTGACTAAAGCTGTTAAAGCCTGTTTCGTCATCATCATCGTCTTCATCATCAGATGCTGCCTTCTTTGGTTTCTACATGTAAGCACACATAAACATTATAAGCAACGGGTAGCTCCCACACATGACAAAATATGATAATTAGACACCTTTTAAGTTCAGTTTGTACAATCCGCAACATTTCAGACTAAAGTACATCATGAACCTAATGTTTAGAAAATATTGTAGGACCACCATTATTTTAAGGATTTCACTTTTTTTGAGCCTTAAAGTTATTTTAATATTGTGCTGTTGCAAAAACATATACATGACCTCTGCAGGACAAAACAAGATTCTATCAAAATTCTGACTAATATGCATATTGTGTAAAGGCATATTGCTTTTTTGTCTTCTCTCTTTCTTGCAATGCTGTAAGATACACACAATGCAGACTTACATACATTTTTCCTATTTATCAAATGGTTGTGATAATACCATATTTCTGTTAATGCTTTCACAAATGTCATCATTATTGTTTTAGAATTGAAAAGAAAATGGCTTTATTTAAGCCAGTAAAAGACATGTTTGCAGAGTGTCTAAGCAAAATGGCCAAACATAAATTCATTAATTTTCTTTTTGGCTAAGTCCCTTTTTTAATCTGGGGTCGCCACAGTGGAATGAACCCCCAACTTATCTAACTTATGTTTTACACAGTGGATGCCCTTCCAGCTGCAACCCATCACTGGGAAACATCCAAACACACTCACTCACACTCATACACTACGGACAATTTAGCCTACCCAATTCAATTGTACCGCATGTCTTTGGACTGGGGGGGAAACCGGAGTACCCAGAGGAAACCAACGCGAATGCATGGAGAACATGCAAACTCCACACAGAAATGCCAACTGACCCAGCCAAGGCTCGAACCAGCGACCTTCTTGCTGTGAGGCGACAGCACTACCTACTGCGCTGCCAGAAATCACTCTTACATTATTATTATTAATAATAATATTATTATTAATGGTAATAGTAATAAAAGTAATAAGGACTGAAGTAATAATCTAATTTGAAACTACATGCAATAAGAAAGCAGCTATTTAAAATTTTAATAAATATTAAACAATTTAATTTGATGAATAGAATAATTGTCTTAAAAAAACTGAAAAAAAAAAAACCCTGACCCCAAAATTTTGACCGGTAGTGTATATACAGTTGAATTATTCTAATAATAATAATAATAATATTTGATGTATAGCACAGTCCTAATATGATGTATGCATATTTTGCTTATACATTTCAATTCAATTCAATTCATCTGATTAAAATAAGAGTTATAGTAAGCTGAAACTGTGTCAGTCCAGTTTTCAGAGTTGAACTTTAGTTTACTTCAGCTCAGTGTAGTTTAATTTTCTAATTTTTTCATTTCCGAGTAAGAGCCTGTCACACAATTATGCATCGTTCATTCACGAACATCTTTAATAGTTTACAACGATGCATCAATTTTCTGAATGATCTTTAAGCATGACATAGGAAATCAGTAGGACATGTCTGCAGACTTTTTTCTGAGATTCATTCATTATTTTGATGATGCATTTCTACATAAAAATCACTCAGACTGAGATGACAGAGTGAAAGTGTTCTTTGGTCTTTAAAAGCAAGGTTTGGTGTATTTGTAAGTATCAATAATGGCAGTGCTTGGCGTGGCGTCTAAGGCTGAGACTACTCTTTACTAAACACTGATGTTAGGTTAAGCTGTCAACCACTTGATATTACCAAGATATTTTGAATTGCAATGATTTGGCCAAAATATAGACAAAATACAAAATATAGACAGCATGTTACATGTCCCACAAGAGACTGTAAATATACAAATATACTGGATCACTGCTATACTACAATAAAGGATGCGTACCGCTCCGTCCAACGAGCAGCTTTGGGACACTCTGACCATAGTTTGATTCATCTCATTCCAACCTACAGGCAGAAACTGAAAACAGCCAAACCTGTATTAAGGTCTGTGAAAAGATGGACTAACGAAACAGAGCAGGATCTACAAGCCTGTTTCGACCTCACTGACTGGAGTGTTTTTGAAGCTGCTGCAAACGATCTGGATGAGCTCACAGAGACTGTAACATCTTATATCAGTTTCTGTGAAGACGTGTGCATTCCTACCAGGACTCAACTCACATACAACAATGACAAACCATGGTTCACTGTAAAACTCAGACAGCTACGTCAGGCCAAGGAGGTTGCTTACAGGAATGGGGATAGGGCCTTGTATAAGCAGGCCAAATACACACTGGAAAAGGAGATCAGAGTCGCAAAAAGGAACTATTGTGAGAAACTAAGGAGTCAGTTCTCTTCCAGCGACTTAGGATCTGTGTGGAAAAGTCTGAAAAACACCATCCCCCAGCACTGTAGACAATGAACGACTTGCAAACGACCTGAATGAGTTTTACTGTCGGTTTGAGAAAACCCCCCACACCCACTCTGAACTGCTCTTCACGCCACCATTAACACCTCCACCACCCCCCGCCTCCCTCATACCTGCCCTACAGGTCAGTGAAGAGGAGGTGCGCCAGGTCTTCCGGAAACAGAAGAGGAAAAAAGCACCAGGCCCAGATTTTATAACACTAGCCTGTTTAAAATCCTGTGCTGACCAACTGGCCCCCATCTTCACCCTGATCTTCAACAGATCACTGGAGCTGTGTGAAGTGCCCTCCTGCCTCAAACGCTCCACCATCATCCCCATCCCAAAGAAACCCAAACTTACAGGACTAAATGACTACAGACCGGTGGCACTAACATCTGTGGTCATGAAGTCTTTTGAAAAACTGGTGCTGGCCCACCTGAAGGACATCACTGAACCCTCACTGGACTCTCTTCAGTTTGCCTATAGAGCAAACAGGTCTGTGGATGATGCAGTAAATATGGGACTGCATTATTCTCTGCAACACCTAGACAGACCAGGGACCTATGTGAGGATCTTGTTTGTTGACTTCAGCTCAGCGTTTAACACTATTATCCCAAAACTTCTCCTGCCCAAATTAACTCAGCTCTCTGTGCCCACCTCTGTCTGTCAGTGGATCAACAGCTTCCTAACGGACAGGCAGCAGCTGGTGAAGCTGGGAAAATTCTCATCTAGTATCCGCACAATCAGCACTGGCACCCCCCAGGGGTGTGTCCTCTCCCCACTGCTCTTCTCCCTGTACACGAATGACTGCACATCAAAAGACTCCTCTGTGAAGCTCTTGAAGTTTGCAGACGACACCACACTTATCGGCCTTATTTCGGACGGTGACGAGTCTGCTTACAGACAGGAGGTTAAGGAGTTGGCTGTCTGGTGCAGTCACAACAACCTGGAGCTCAACATGCTCAAAACAGTGGAGATGATAGTGGACTTCAGGAGAAACCCCCCTGCTCTCCCCCCACTGAGCATCATGGACAGCATTGTGGCAGCAGTGGAGTCATTCAGGTTCCTGGGCACCACCATCTCTCAGGACCTGAAGTGGGACACTCACATTGACTCCATTGTCAAAAAAGCTCAACAGAGGCTGTACTTTCTTCATCAGCTGAGGAAGTTTAACCTCCCAAAGGAGTTGCTGAAACAGTTCTACACCTCCATCATTGAATCAGTCATCTGCACATCAATAACTGTCTGGTTTAGCTCAGCTACTAAATACGACCTCCAAAGACTACGTCGAATAGTTCGGACTGCTGAGCGAATCACTGGTACAACCCTTCCTACTCCCCAAGAACTGTACTTATCCAGAGCGAGCAGAAGGGCTGCCAAAATTACTCTGGACCCCTCACACCCAGCACACTGCCTCTTTGAACTTTTACCTTCTGGTCGACGCTACAGAGCACTGCGCACCAGAACAGCCCGACACAGAAACAGTTTCTTCCCTCAGGCAATCCATCTCATGAACACTTGATGATAATAATTGTGGAACCAACATCACTACTTGCCATACACTTTTATACACATATACACTTATTTAACAACACACTTTACATGCCAATTTGCACATAACAGCTGCTCATATAACGTTGTATATAGTAATAAACATGTACATACACTTGTCAATCTGTATATTTGCACTCACTACTTACTTCTATTTTATTTTATTTTTTAAAATATATTTATTATCTGTTTTTTGTCCTGTCTCTGTAATCCTGTTGCACTGTAGAAGCTCTGTCATGAAAACAAATTCATCGTATGTGTGAACATACCTGGCAATAAAGCTCTTTCTGATTCTGATTCTGATTTGTTCACGATAGGCAATCACTTACTTGAAAGTTACATACTTCTAGTTCTGTTAATCTCTAGTTTATCTGTGCATGTCTCTGTTTCACACAACTATTTTAGGCTCTAAGGAGACATGCAAAACATGCAGTGTTGAGGGGCTCCAGGAATGTGGCTGAGGACCACTTTCGAAAAATTACTGTGCTTCCATGAAGCAGATTAATAATGTACAGTAGGTGAGAGTTCAAAGTGGCCATTACTGCCGTGGCTTATACCGCCGCCGTTTTAAATGGGCAAGCACGTGTTTTTAATGTATGACTGCAGTTTGTTAATATGCAGCCAAGAGGCACAAAGGGACGGCATGCGAATGGACAGAAATAGCCTATACAGCAGCTGTATATATGCTACTGTACTTGTAAATGAAGATGAAACAATAAAACAAAGCATTATAATTTCTTCATTAATCATAAAAAAATTGTTAACATGCTTTGTTATCATTGTAAACTTGTTAAGTGCAATGAGGATTCATTTTGGAAAGTAGAATTGAAGAATTAAAAGACAGCTAAAATGAAAGCACAAACATTCAGTACAAATAAGTAGGCCTAAATAAATAAATAAATAAAGCAGTCTTTTAGCCTAAATATAGAGATGTTCAGTGTTTGCTATTTTAACAGCTATTTTGATAGTCATTAAATAAGCTTTTTCATTTATGTTTTCATTTACGTTTATATTTACATTTTCGTTGTTGATTATATTTTACTATCTCATTTTATGTCTCAATTATTGTACATAATAATAAACAAATAATGAAAAATAAATGAATAATGAAAATAGGCCTAAATAATTATTTATTTAAAGACATTGCAGCAAAACACTGAGAAACGGTCCAGCGCATGGTCTAAACAGCTTAAGTTGAATGCTTCATCAAAAGCATAAAAATAAATTGACCTACCTCAAGCAGGTCACTAAAAGTATAATAAAAATAAATTAAGTCCCGCAAATTAAATAAATGAAGACCCGCAAGTTTACTTTTAATAATTTAATTTCAGTTCAGTTCAGTTTTTTTTGAAACATCAATGTTCTCCTTTAAAGTGTTGTTTTTTTTTTTTTACTAGTAGTACTGGCTCAGTATCTTTTGTATTTCGATTTCAATTTCAGTCACCTTGTGTGTGAAACACAATACGCGCATAAAGAAGAAAAAGGTGTCAAAAGTTAGAGCTAATTCATCAAAATTAGCTATATTAAAATACAGCATGTATGTTAATACAGGCAGAGTGTGAACAAACTCAGGGTGAGGCTAAGATATGCGCTTGCCTTTTAATGCATTTTAAAAGGTTTGCGGCAAACCAAGAAGAGGTTTTAGCCAAAGTTTAGATTACAGTAAAGTTTAGAGTCGTTTAGATTAAAGAATATATTATTTAGCCAACGTTTTCTCTCGGTATTGTGGCTGTGCGTGCGCTGTCAGCTAAATGCAAACATAAAATAAATCTTAAAAGCAACTAGACTGAGTGTTTATTTTCATTCTTCGAATATAATATATCTACAGAGGCTATAAAAAATTATACAGGTCTAAACGATACAGTTTGAAAATGATTTTAAAACCATAGAGCAATCTCTGACAGAGAAATCACTGGCCCACCACATTCTTATGAACATATTTTATTTATTAAAGTTATTATTTCATTGACTTGAATATAACCATGTATAATATAATTACTAACCCGTCGTCTGAAATATTAAAATAATAAAATAGCCTATTCTTTTTTTCGTGGCTTTTTTCTATGCATTGAATAAAGACACGCTTAAAAAATTATTTAAAAAATACAAAGATAAAAAGAGCAGCATTTTGCTGAATATAATAGTCCTTTATATGCTTTATATCCTGATATGCTGTGTTGTTTCATATTCGTTTTTTATTTCACCTGACGCATTCGTTATTTAATGTTTGAATAGGCCTACTGAAAGAAATAACAGCCATCGTTTAATTATTTTACCATTAAAATGTAGCCTAGTATATTTTATATCATCAACTTTTGATATAAAACTGCTGTGTAATTTAACTGATTGTTAAAAATGAAATAATTTAAGTGCTATATTTTTATTAGTGAAAGTGCCCACTCACTTTTGACAAGGTCTGTCCAAAAATATATCTTCGCCACTATAATACAAATACACTATTATTGTTGCATTATCATTGTTTATCTTTCTGTTATGTACAGAGATTTGAAATGTCGATTTATTTCCCCTCCAGTCATTTTCAATCATAAGTGTAAATGGGATTTTAATACAGTTTAAAGTGAAATTGTCTGAAAGGATGACAGGCACGGCATGTCTATTATTTTAGCTTGCGTTGTGCATATTTGAAAATAACTGTCGGGTGAAAGCATTATGGCCACGCGGAATTCTCTGCTGCTGCTGCTGTTTTCAGCTATGTTTTTGACGTAAAAATGTATTAGTTTTGGCGAATGCTACGAGCGTAATATTTTAATTAACATGTAGTTCCGTCCAGAAGTTGCTGTGCATAGAAACATACATTTTCATAAGGCCCCATTTCAGGCCCGGATTGGCTAATCGGGACCGGTCCTTTTTTGGCCGCGAGGGCCGGTGTAGCTGCTTGCACTTTTAGCAGTCACACTTTTTTCATTTATTTTACCGCAGCCTCACTTTTTTTATTCATTGTTTTACTGCAGCTCCGCTCTTTTTATTTATGTTCTCGCAGCCCCGTGATCCAATATAACATTATTGGTTGTCGTGGACGAAAGTTGAGAGGGTTGGCAAGTCGCGGAAGGGAAAGTGAAGAGCGAAAAGGGAACTTACTCCACACTAAACAACATTACAGCTCCATTGTGGTCCAGTGGTCAGCACGTTGCGTTTGTGGTCCAGTGGTCAGCACGTTGGGTTCTGACGCTGCAGACCAGGGTTCAAATCTTACCTGAGTAGTTTTTTATTTTTAGTATTAAGACATATAATACTGTTTGGGTTACTTATATTGGTGTACATATTTTATTTTAATTTTTTGTGTGACCACCGTTACAAAGGACTGGATATCTATAAAGAAGTTTGCACAGAATATATATTCAGATATTGCAGAAAAAAGGACATTTTAAAGAATAGTGTTGGAGATTTAGCTACCCTTTAATGTTCTCATATTTATGAAAAACATTTGAAGTTCTTAAGCAGCTGTGTCCTTGAAAAGGAGGTGATGGTGTCATTAGAAACTGAATTGGGAATGACCTTATTTTAATATAGTCAGTCGTGAACTGAGGTGGGCCAGTCTAAGGCTTGAAACTCCAGGGCTGAAAAGGAGTCCCACTCCGGCCCTGCCATGTTTACAACACATTTTCATTTCCTTTTAAAACGCGTAAGTTTTGCTACGGTTACGCCATCTGTCCTACGCCGGAGTTTTCGAGGGCTGGAGAGGCCGTTTTCATCCAAAAACACTGCTGCTCCGTCTCAGTGTGGATGGGGAAAACGAAGACATCTGAAAACGGAGGCGGGGCTGCAGACATTCGCCTCTCTGATTTCCTCAATATTAAACATATGCTGGATAAGTTGGCAGTTCATTCCGCTGTGGCGACCCCAGATTAATAAAGGGACTAAGCCGAAAATAAAATAAATGAATGTATAATAATAATAATAAAATAAAAATAAGGTAATAATCTTTACACACAGACGTTGCGCAAGCGGCCCTTTTATTATTATCTGATCGGGCCAAAGCGGGGCTTTCTCGGGGACAGCGGTGGCCTTTTTCGGCCCGCCGAATACCTTGGGCCAAACAGGGCCAGCTGGGGCTTCGGGGTGGAGTGAAAGGACAGGCGAAGTTTGCCCGAGTCTGTTAAAAATGGCATGCCGTCATTACACTAGTTTTCCGATTGCACACGAGAACACACGACAAACAAACAAATAAATAAGGAAAAGAAAACATAGCTGGTCAGTTTAAGATAGGCTATTCCTTAAAACACCTTATAGGATAGGGGTCTTTTTGCTTATGATCGCCCTTATGTTTCTCTTTTAAATATAAGGCTGTTGCATAAAAAGTTTTAATTTGACATTTTCTTGCTGCGTCCTCCTCAATGTTTCAATAGCGCATAATAATCTTTACACCATATTAAAGACACAGCAGCCAATAAAGGTTGTCGAGAGTTTTTGTCAAGTTTAAAAGGTGTGTTTGTGCGTGATACGTGGGCATTGTGAGACCTGTGTGTGTGTGTTAGGCCGGGCGAAAGAGCGCTTGCTTGACAGCTCTGTTGATGCCTCGTATGGCTTTTTTCTTTTTTAATTTATTTTGGAGATAATACACAATATAAATACAACAGAAAGACATAAAACTTTTACAAATTACGTGTCCACGTTTGGAGGCTCAAAACAATAGTCATATCTCGATAAAACAGCCTAAGCTATATTGAAATAATTGAAAGAATTACAAATATCGGATATAATAAAATCACAATAAATAAATAAATCAATGTAAAACAAACAAAAGATAGCTATAATAATTTAGGTATATACAATACATAAATTAAACCGTTTTAAGCCATATATAACTTTCATTTTACAAAGGCCTCTCTGAAAATAGTTTTTTAGATATTGTCTAAAAACAATAAACACCGGAATAGTTTTAAAATATTATTATTTTTTTTTAAGTATTTGGATACGATGATATTAAACAAATCATGCAAACAGAGGGTTTTTTGGGGTGAGTGAAAGCAGAATCTAGCCTACCTTTTTTTCTGTCACTCAGTCCTGCACAGCGTCGCTTTAAACGCATTGGGGAAAAGTCCAAACACAAAATGTGTTCTATATCCTCAAACAAGTGTTTATGTTTTTATATGACATGGTAAAATTTTTAAATGAAACTTTAAATGTAGAGCTTTATTAGTGATTAGCGGCTGAGCGCAACAAATAGGCTATATTTTATTAGGCTACTTGCTCTTATGTGCTGAAACACTTAACACAACATCTATCAAAATAAGGATGTTATAAAATACATTTCATAGCGGGTTAAAAGCAGAGAATTTCTGTGGTTTTATATTATGGATGGGTGAGCTAATATATTCTGTAATCTAAACGACTCCGAAAAACTTTGGCTATACAGCCTACTTGGAGAGGACGAAATGACATCTAAACTGGCTGCAAAATATATACACCATTAGTAGTTAATCAACGCATTTTCCTTATTTAAAAAAATCTACTCGTTTTAATCTTGCAATTATGATAACTTTTAGAGATGTCTGTTTTATCAACTTTTCTGACATTTATTTCTCATTTGCTACTTATTTTATTAATTTATTGATGTTAATACATTACATTGGCTATTTTATATACATATCTAAAATCCTTTGGCATTCAAATTTGCTTTGAACTTGAAAGAGAGAAAGAAGCTGATTTGACCTGTCAGTGTGCACATTGCTTCTGAATAGCATTTCTTTTTCATTTCAGTCTTTACTTTAACCTATTAAAAAGAAAACTCTCATAATAAATAAAAGGAAAAAAAAAGGAATTATCATTAATTAATTAGGAATTAACACCGCAAGTGCGGGAAGCACTGTAATTGATAGTTTTTTTCAATAAGGTGGTGAAATAAATACATAAAACATTTTATTAAGTGTTGTTCACATTAAATAATAATAATACAAAAACATTTATTTAAAAAGTATTTTGTGACACCCACATCCGTCATTAAAATGCAGGTTTATGTTTTAAAAAATAACTCAGAATCAATGCGTTAATTTTAGGCTAATAATAACTATTTAACATCTATGCAATTAATGCAATACTATGTGTAAAAATACTATGTTTGTAACAATACTATGTTTGTAACGACAGAACTTGCGACCTTATTGGCTAACGATAGTTTTGGGAAACGCAACCCAGGTTGTGAATTATATTTTTCCACACTATAGGCTAGCTTTTGCCGTGCAACAGGTAACAATTTTGCTTTTGACCTAGATATCCAGTCGAAGCACTACACATCCCGGCATTATGGATATATTAGCTTATTATTATTATTATCATTATTATACATTAGTGGACAAAATGCGCTTTTTTAAACAAGCAGATTTTTTTCTTTTTCTGCATGCGTGTGAAAGAGAAATGAACAGAAAAATTAACAGATGATAAATAATATGCGGCTCACTTTGCGTGCGGATATGCCCATTTATTTAATTCACAACTGCCACTAGTTCTGAGTGCATGAGAGTTACATGAAGTGGCAGTTGGTCACATATTTGTAACATAGCCTGTAATAAATAATAAATAGCCTACTGATAAAGTAAGTTGAGGTGATCACAAGTTCACAATCAGGTGATGTGCTCCACCGGCATGATAATCGTAATATTATTTTGTAGTGGGTGCTGTTTTTTATATGCATGTTATTACATGTTTAAAATTTGAGGTAATAACATCGCCATGATGGTCAAAGAAATCGATACATTTATTTCACCCCAACGCAATTTAATAGGGCACTATAAAGGCTAAAGAATTTTATTCTTATATTTGCTTTTTGCAGCCTAGGGCTTCTCACCATGTATCTTTTCTAAAACATAGCCTACAGTATAGTGTAAAAGCATGTTTATTAATAAGAAAACTAAAACAAAATTATATTTTAATTGAACACATCACATCACATAAGGTACACCTACAGAACCGTCTATTTAGTATTGTGAAAAGGCAAAGCTGAAAATCTGTGGTTAAAGCTCCACCCAGCAGTCAACAGCTGCTTGCGCATCAACCACCGTCGCCGCCGCGGTATAGACTGCGCCAAAAGGAACAAATTGAAGTAGTGACATCTGTACATTAGTTGGGGTTTAACGTTTACAAGCAAAAGTCAGTTGAACTGGCCAATACTAGTCCTCATCCAATCATTTGAGTGAAACAAAAGGAGTAGATGTTCATGCAGTTATAAAGTATTTGCACTTACTCTACTTGTGGCAGACTTTCCATGCTTCTTCATAGGGCTATATTCATCCTCTTCTAAGCTTGACTGCTTTCGCTTCTTGCTTCTGCCTTTCCCACCCCCTTTTGATGCTGGTGGTTTCTTAGTGCCTGTATCTGAGTCTGAGTCCCAGACGGATGTATCAGGTTTCTTGGCTTTTACTGGAGCTTTTTTCTGTTTAGGTGGTGTATCTACTGGCTTCTTAGCTGGAACAGTATAAAAAATGAATTTACTAGACCAAACTTTAACCATGAACATGTATTAAGATCAATTCTGGCCTGAACTGGTAAGCTACATGGTCATTGTAAACATGCTCACTTGTTCAATTCATTTGTAGTGTTTTGTTCATTTAAAGAGTAAAACAAGATGGTAAATGCAAAAAATGTAGGCCAGGACCATGTGGATCTGATACTAACTTTATAAATAGCTGCATGCAATTTAAGCATTAAGTTATCATAGTTAACACAATATTTGTACAAAGATTTTTTTATTCACAACAAGAGGAAGAAGACTCACAAAAAGGGACTTTTGAGTTCACTTTTAAACAAGAATATTAATTACAGGTACAGTACTTGTTTTTTTAGCAGATTTCTCAAAAGCAGAACTGCTAGAGTACGATGAGAACACTGGACCCCTGTCAACGTCACTGTCTGACTTCACATCTTAGAAATAAATACCCATTATTAACACATTATTAATACATTGTACACTAAAGTACAATAGTCAAGAAGAATTATCACTTAAGACACACATACCATCATCACTGATCTTGTCAACATAGGTGGCTTTAGATGACAAAACGGGTTCTGGATTCTTTTTTTTTGCTGTTGAAGTGGGCCTGAAAATAAGACATTGATACTTGCTTGTCACTTTGGGAAATACAGTAAATACTTAGAATTAAATGCTAAATTGGTGGACTGCAACAAAACTGATAAGGAAGAAAAAAAAAAAGAAATTGTTATTATTTTCATATTTTTGTTAGGTTATTATTGTGAACATTTTTTTCCCCCATATAAAAAAATAATGTAATACACTGATGTTTGTTTTGAATTGTGAGAGTCGTTGCTAATGTCTACGGCCATATCCTGCAAAGGATTCTCAACAAAATATAAAAAGGAACATTTTGTTTAGTGTTATTCAAATTTATCAAATTACATATGAAAATAAGGGAAGCGTATGTAAAAATGTTTGCAACTTTTGTTGTGACATTTTAATTCCAGTTCAGCTCACTGATGTTCCAAAAGAAAACACGATGCATTAAGAGCTGGGAGGTTAAAACTTCTAATGACGATGCCCACCTATGTTCGAAATACAGTTTGGAAAATAAAAATTTAATACAAATTTTACTATTGTCTTTTGGAAATAACCGAAGATACTTGCATGTTTTCTGAATAAAGTACATCAAATTTACCTAAAAAGAAATAGATCTTAATGCATCATTAATTGTTTATCATTTAAATAGTAATAGTACAAATTTAAATCGTAACTTTTTTAAATTGTAACATTTTTTAGCACTATTGTTTTTTCACTGCAACAACCAGATAAAGGTTATAGAGTTTCATTGCCATAAGAAAAATAATACAATGCCACAGATGTGGAATAAATATAATCCCTGAAATATAAAGTAAAAATGCTTGTAAAAAGCTTTGTTAGATTCACCCATATGTAAATATATAAACAGAACTTACAATGTAAATGTTGTTTTTGGAGGAAAAATATCGTCATCATCATCAACTTCAACTTCATCATCATGTTGCTCTGTGTTTTTGAAGGAGTGAACTGGTGATGCTGAAGCATCGTTCTCCTGTTCTTCTTCACCATCCTCCTCTTCCTCTTCCTCCTCAGAGAAGTCAAATGTGTACTTGGCTTTCACGGCTGTGAAACAACAACACAACAGAATAGTTTATGCTTTGTCTGAAATGTGAGAGTTTCAATATGGGAAAAGTTACAGTATGGATTACTTTTTGATAGAAGTTCACCCTCACTTTTACGAGAACAAAGCACAAAGCTGTGGCCTAATGGTTAGTCAATTGGACTTGGGAACAGCATACAGGGTTCAAACGCATTTTTACTACTAAAATTCAAGAACTTTTTCATGACGTTTACATGACTTTTCCAAAGGTTTCAGCCAGGCAAATGTTCATGACCTAATGCCTGATGTAATGTTTATGTATACGAGATAAATAATAAGGAAAAAATGTTCGTTAAAATTTATTACAGCTTATCAAAATATATGTGACAATCAATGAAGTTTATATTTATTATCATATCTGTAATACTTAATTAGATCATTCTTACACAGCACTAATGATGTGAGAGTACGGGATTGGCCAAGCACAGAAACAAGTAAAGACAACCTTACACTAACTATAAAAATAACCCTACCCTTCCTTAAGCATAATTTTTAAACAAAAAAATAAACAAAACAAATTTTAATAATGATATGTGCACACAAAGACTTAACTTTAATTTCTTTCTGTCTCCAAGCATAGCAAAGTTGCTAGGGTGTCCAGTGCTATTTGAATCACATCCAGATACATTTAAATCTGAGTTAACAAACTAAATCGAAAGCCACGCTGCTATTTACAAAACAAATAAATTTATATATCGAAAACATGCATAACTTTCCACAACTTCGAACATACATTTTAACACATTTGTAATAATTATTTTACCAATGATGCAGCATGGAAAAATTCCTGTGTTTGTAGTAACTGAAATGTTAAAATAACAGCTCTGGTTTACAAAAAGCGCTTCTCTAGAACACATGTTTTTTTACTTTAATCACGCATACGGACCTGTTGCGGACCAGTTATGTGTACCCCTGGTTACATACATGATTTTTTGTGCCTTTTTTCACAAGCGCCGCAAACCTCAAGCTCTGCGCCAAGTGGATTGATTTTTAGCAGCTGATAGTGTAAACCAGGGGTCGGGAACCTTTTTTCAGCAAAGAGCCATTTCTGATTTTTTTGGAAAATGGATTATTTAAAGAGCCACGTGACTTCTATATATTTATACAGTTAAAGTCAGAATTATTAGCCCCCTGTGAATTTTTTTCTTCTTTTTTAAATATTTCCCAAATGATGTTTAACAGAGCAGGGAACTTTTCACAATATGTCTGATAATATTTTTTCTTCTGGAGAAAGTCTTATTTGTTTTATTTCGGCTAGAATAAATGCAGTTTTTAATTTTTTAAACACCATTTTAGGGACACAATTATTAACCCCTTTAAGCTATGTTTTTTCTAGACTGTCTACAGAACAAACCATCGTTATACAATAACTTGCCTAATTACTTTAACCTGCCTAGTTAACATAATTAACCCAGTTAAGCCTTTAAATGTCACTTTAAGCTGTATAGAAGTGTCTTGAAAAATATTTAGTCAAATATTATTTACTGTCATCATGGCAATGATAAAATAAATCAGTTATTAGAGATGTGTTATTAAATCTATTATGTTAAGAAATGTGCTGAAAAAATCTTCTCTCCGTTAAACAGAATGTTTATGTGTGTTGGTAGCATAATCTGATGGGTAGGATAAAATGTCAGGACACCGGAACATGAAGTTACTCAGCGGTTATAGCAAAAGCATGAAACATTACTATTTAGTTTACTAACACCACTGACTTTCAGCTCACATCACTATTATGTGCCAAGCGAAAATGACTCACTCTGTCTAATCTTCAAGAAGAGCCCACAGTTACCTCTCCCGTCATGTTTATGACTGACTTGAGATTGCTTTGCTTCCGTCTTCTGATCCATTCACGCAGTTTCATCTTCTCTTGATTAGGCTCATAATAAGATTTACTCGTGTTTAAAAAAAATAAAATAAATTTATATATATATATATATATATATATATATATATATGCTTGACTGCCTCTGGCATTTTGAAAACAGTTATTATTTAGGTAGGCCACTACGCCATTATTTACTTTCTCTGCTCACTGTGCACATACACATATTTACTGACTGTAAATGTAAGAAAGCTGAATGGTCAAAAGTGACAACCTTTACGTGACATAGCTTTGCTCATTCACATTCTCTCTCTCTCTCTCGCACGCACGCACGCACGCACGCACGCACGCACACACACACGCACACACACACACACACGCAGGTATTCAACGAATCAATGAAAAAAATACTGGAACGCAAAACACGAATATCTGACATTTGCCGGAGCAGGATCCGGCTCAGATTAAGCACTGGCGCGAACAGTTCATTTGCGTACTTGGCATACATGATTTATTCGCCAGCTGTGAAAGGTTTCCTTTGCCTTATTACAATAACTAGGGAACTGTAATTGTATTTTCCATAGGAAACTGATTTCTAGTTATCTGACAGTTATCATTCTTAAACTGTAAAATATTATTTATAGGAGACAGCTGGAGAGCCACATATTTTGGTCAAAGAGCCACTTGTGGCTCGCGAGCCATAGGTTCCCGACCACTGGTGTAAACATTAAACATTCACACCGGTGTGATCTTAGGCTCCAGGCAACAGCCAATGCTGATCACATCAGTGTTATTGTACACGTCAAAAGTGAGTTAATTTTCTTTTATTATTCAGTGATTCCTTTGCGTACCACTAGAAGGAAGCCTGCGACCACAGTTTGAGAACTACTGGAAAATCTGTATTTGGTGAGTTTGGCTTCTCTTGTGCAGTTAACCCCTTAGGGGTCGAAGACACCGTTTGAGGCTTCTTGTCCTGATAAAGCTGAAAAGAACTTAAATTACACTTTCAGTTTTGATCGTACAGATAAGCGCAGTACATCAATCAAATTTGTTATGTCTACTTTTTTGTGTATGCTCACAATAACGGCAAAAGTTTGTGCTTTTGCAAAAGAAGGAAAATAAACAGTATAGGCATTCTTTCTTTTCTCTCTCTGCGAACTGTTTTTAGAAACGCATCAGTAAAATACACTGAAACTCTGTGAAAACAAAACACACAGACATGAGACATATATCTGTAGAAAGCTTGAGGTGTGTACTTTTTAATGCAGAGAGTGCATGTTGAGTCATTCAGAAATTATTATTAAATGCTGGATTAAAGCACAAAGTGCATGCAGTATAAGTGCACATACAGTGCTCAGCATAATTGAGTACAGCCTATTTTTAATAGTTTTATCCATTTCTCAGTGAATATATGTATTTTGGTGCATTTAAACAAAACAGATTTATTAAACAGATATATTTATTAAAATAATATTTTAGTCACCAAACATTTTTTGAAAGATAATACAATTAAATTCAAGCAAAATATTGCAAAAAAAAAAAATACAACCTACAAAATTTCAACAAATTTTTTTCAATTTGTTTTGCTTCTCTTGATTTTTCCTCTTTTTAAAATTTGTATTTAATATTTTTCTATAACATATATTTGGGTGTACTAATTTTGGACCGTTATCGTAAGTTATTTTGTTAGATGAGCTCCAAATTTGGCTTCAGTACTGACTAGTCTATGGTATATGCACAAATATAATATTGTAAAGCTTCCTATTAAAATTTATGAACTTAAAAGACAGATTTGTGAGGGTTGAACTTATGTATGCAGAGCACTATGTATTTATTACCCAGAGTGTCTGCATGGTCATACAGCAAGTAATACAACAAGCATTTTGTTTGGGCTAGCTATTGCAGCTGCCCTTGACGGGTGAGTAGGGGATTGTCTTGTCTCTCCAGGTGTGAATTATTCATGACCATTGTCACTCACGCATTGAGCTGATATAACAGACTTAACAAAATGTAAATCTTTGTAATGTTTTCTTTAAACGAGAGAACAAAATCATTTTTACATAATTGTGAAGTAAATATTCTAGCCTACAAGACACATGTTCAGGCACATTCAGTTTAGGTTTTTTGGAGCTTATTTTAACTACATTTTTTTTTTCTAAAAAACGCAAGCATGTTCATTGATAATTGTCACATATTATTGTGGCACAGTTTGTGCTGAATACAAAAAAAAACACATGTTGGCCAGTACTGTGCAACAATAGACAGGGCATGTCAAAACATCTTAAGGACCCCACAATCACCTTAGACCCCTGAAAGTTAAATTAGTAATTTTACCTTTATGTCACCAGGCTGGACATAAATAACTATATATATATATATATATATATATATATATATATATATATATATATATATATATATATATATTCTAACAGACACACAAACCTGAGGCTCTCCTTGATGTACTGTCTCTAGGAATAACAGGTTCACATTCATCTAGCTCATTATCAGATCGATCATCATCACCAACTTCATCATCATCGGACCATGGATTTCTCTTCTTCACTTTCTTAGCTGGACCTTTAGCACCAGCTGGTTTTCTTTGTCTTGGTGCACCTAAAATATTATGTTAAAACATAAATCAAAAAAAGAACGACATTTGAAAGTTAACCAAGTTAAATGCAGTGGCAAAACTTTATTGTTACCGGGTTCTTTTTTCTCTCTCTTGACCCTTGGAGCTTTGGGTTTGGCTCCTGGGTTGGGAAGGCCAGATGGAGAAATTAGGGAATTCTCTCCTCCATTGGAACCTACAGCACTGTCATCATCAATCTCCAGCTTCACAGCTGCATCTATCTCACCCTGACATAAACAAATATATCATTAGACATGCACACAAATACATACTGAGTATCAGACATGACATTTATTAGTTGTAATTCAGTCTATTTCGTTATGATTGATTTGTAAATTAACAACAATCAAATATTTCAAGAAGAGAAAGTGCAGTTAATAATGATAATAATTTATCTCTTTAAAAGGAATCATACAACAAATTTGAGCTCTAGAAGTATAAAGAAAACCTTCTAAACCTTCTACAGAGAAAAGACTGCAGCTTTTGACTGCTTTTTCACCCTTGCCTTGGTCTTCCGTAGTATGATAAATGGGCCTAAACAACATGTGTTGGTCTACAAAGTTGCACAATTCGCAACCCGTGTCATGCGCAGCAACACTCTACCTCCTGCAACAACATCTCCTTCACTGAAACACATTCACACTGCATGCGCGAGCAGAAGTGAAGCAGCACGTATGTAGAGCAGAAACAGTGAATAAAAATCAATGGATCTCATCAGTGCATTTATTAATTAAATGTGAGCAGCGGCAAAAGTAGACCCATAGCCGAAATGATTGCGCCACTTCTGCTTCAGCTCTGCTCACGCTCTGCACTGCGATATGCGTTATGAAAGCTCTAATCTGTTAACATGAACGCCGTAAAAACAGGCACTGCTTACGTTCTGCTCACGCATACAGTGTGAAAGAGGTGATAGCAACAAAATGGGGACTTCCACAATGAACAGACACATGAAGCAGGCTTGCCATGGCAGAAAGGATGATAGTCAGCGGTACAGATACTTAATAAATAACCCACTATAAATTAAAAGAAGTAACGTATGCTATGTTTTTTTGCTTTCACAAGCTTTGAAGATGTAACATAAATTCCGCTTTTAAATAAAGGTCACCTATAGCTTTTGCCATGAGTATCATAATGATATCAGAAAATGATATCAATGTTCTCAAAGTGCACTGCGAAGGGAGCGCAACTGTTAACATGTAGATCGCTAAAACTGAACTGTAAAAATAGATAGAAAGCAAATTACACCAAAGAGCGATAACTTAAATTTTTTTATTTTTAATATTTCCAACTTTGAATGTTAGAATGTTCTAAATGAATAGAGCATAGGGGGATAAGTGGGAATAGAACACAGCCAGGAACTATGTTTCTAACTACAGCTCCAGAGGTGTAGTTTCAAGTGCTCAAGTTTGCGACGATGTTCGATGGAACGACAGATTTGGGAAACGGCAAATTAACAAAATATGTTTGTAATGACGGACTTGCAACCTCAGTTGGCTAACGATGGTTTTCGGAAACGCACCTCTGGTCGGGCTCGGACACAAGGTGCACAGGCTCGGGTCGGGTTGGGTTGAATTATTTGGGCCCGATCTAATCTTTAACCACAGGTAAAACGTCTCACTACTACAATAAAAAGTCTAATTTCTGTAAAATTAAAATAAATAAAAAAAACCCACAGTACAATAATACACCATAAAGGTCACTATTAATTATATTCAATTACTTATGCATTTAATATATTTACCTGACATCAATATAATGACAGTAAGACCTACTCTTACCTTCTTCTTTTTGGTGAGTTTCTTAGAGGCATCTGCTTTCATAGCCAGTGTGATCTGTGGCTCTACCCTCCGGCCGAATGGAGAGGGCAGAGTTTCCTCCAACTGCAACTTCTTGACTTTAGGTTTGCCCACTTTACCTTTCACCAGTTTTACAGCCTTGCCCAAGTTCACACTCTCTTTTTCCTGCTCCTCCACACGCTGGAAGAAAGACAAACAGAAAACTCTCAAACACTAATCGTCACACATCATGATTCAACCCAATCCTAAAGCTAACATACTCACATCCAGTTCCTCGATAAAAACAGCCAGATCTTCCCTCCACAGATTTTCTGAATTCTTGCTCTGGAGTTCATTCAGCTCTGCTTTCTGTATGAAAGCACACACTTACAGTAAACACTGGAGACACCAAAATGCTTCTATTATAATTCAAACCTTTAATCCTATACTAGTTTTTCAATGAATACAATAAAATACAATTTGGTCATCTCTTTACACAAAGTCATTATATGACTTTTGAGTACTTGGAATAGGGGTAGAGCATAAGCCAGTACACCCAATAAACCAGCAGAGACAACCACACTGGATTTTTTTTTTTTGATTACAGTAACACTTGATCTTGCAGTGTTCACAAGAATTATACTTTTATGTTTTGTTTTGAATCACTCAAGTGCAATAATATGAAAATATCACTAAATTTGGACTAACACTGTTCTAACAGATTACTGTGCACACTCACACGCATGCACGCACGTACACACGCATGCTCGCACACACACAAAGTAAGTAAATTTGGGATATAAACTGTGTATGAATATACTGCATTGGTGCATTAGTTATTTAAGTTACAGCAGCTCAGTGTATATACCTGCTGCTGTCTATTCAATGCATTTTTTGGCCCAACCTTGGTACACACAACATTTTTTTCCTTGGCCCACAGCAAAGAATGATAGATCTTGCCTGGCCCAGATCTAGATTACAGACAAGGCCCAATCAGTATTGTGAAATAACAATAACACTTTTATCGCAATCGATCGGTTTTGGACATATCATCCACCCCTAACCTGGGAAGTAGCACTGTTTGTGCCTATGCTTCCACAGAACATACAGTATAACAGATTTGGAAAGTCTCACAATGGCTCATACATACGGTTACATTTACAGTAAACCAATCACAGCTCATAGTATACTTCAATTTCATCAATAAATTGTGTACAAACTCATATGACACATCGATGATAGTTTTAAGATAAAAAAAAAAATCTCATACCTTAAGGTCTCTCTGCTTGAGAAGTTCCTCAACCTTCTCTTTTGTCAGACACCACAGAGGCATGTTGAGAATGTAGTTAAAATTTGGCCCAGAGAAAGATCCAGAGTCCACTGAGCTGTCACTGTCATTACCACCGCCATCCTCTTCCTCCAAAGACTAGCACCATCACATCATGCAAAAAAATTATTTAGATATTAAACTAAAAATAACAAGATAAATTTGCAAGATAAATACCATTCTTTTTAATACAGTCAAAACTCATTTTATTTAGCCTTGTAGCATGGAGAATGCACTAATTCATGAACCCCAGTGCTGAAAAACACCCATAAATTCTCTCCTTCACACACTCATACACTACAATCAATTTAGTTGCTCCAATTTACCTATAGCGGTTGTCATTTGTACTGTGAGGGAAATAGGAGCACCCGGAGGAATCCCACACAAACATGGGGAGAACATGCAAACTGCACACAGAAAGACCTCCTATTCCAGCAAGGACTCAAACCAGCAACCTATTTGATTGAAAGGGACAATGCTATGTCCTGAGCCAAACTTTTTACAGTTTATATATATATATATATATATATATACATATATATATATATATGTGTGTGTGTGTGTGTGTGTATGTATATTATTGTAAAGCAGTTTAGCCACAATAAAAACCTTTCAAATTACAACCCTAAATCAGAAAAAGCTGGGCCAGTGGTTAAACGCAAATATTTTTTTTTTTTGTCTAAATTTACTCTGACTTGTTTTTCATTGCAGATAATACAACAAACATTATTTATTGTGTTGCTCATGATTTTTATATATTTATTTATTTTAAATAAACATGCATTCTAATGTTGGTTCTTGCAACACATAAAAAAAAAAGTTGGGACAGTAAAATATGTACCACTTTGTAAGGTTGTCATTCCTTTTCAAAACACTTAAAAGATGTTCAGGGTCTGAAGACACCAAGTGATGAAGTGTTTCAGGTGTGATTTTGTCCCATTCTTTCTTTCTGTCTTCGTTGTCGCATTTTGCACTTCAAAATGTGTCACACATTCTTTATTGGGACAGGTCAGGACTGCAGGCAGACCAGCCAAGTACCTGTATCCTCCACAGCAAGGCCAAGGTTTTTGGACTTGTTGTCGGTAACAGTCTGGATGATCTTTTTCTTTTTTGATACACCGCACAGCATCCATTTCTCCCCAAAAAGTACCTGAAATACTGATTCATCTGACCACAGTACACGCTTCCTTTGTGTTATTGTTTATCCCAGATTCCTCCAAACCTAGAGAAGTCGATGGCGCTTATGAACACTGTCAACATAGGGATTCTTTTTGACACAGTACAGTTCTAACTGCCATTTGTGAATGTAACCACGTATTGTGGTACTTCAAAAAGTATTGCCAAAGTAGTCTAAACCCATGTAGTGATTTTGCTTCTAGATGAATGACGATTATTGATGCAGTGCTGCCTGAGGGATCTGAGATCATGGTTGTTCAGCTTAGGCTTGCACCCTTGTCCTTTACGCACTGAAATTCCTTCAGATTCCTTGAATCATTTAATTATGATATCCACTGTTAAAGGTGAGACATTCAAACGTCTAACTATCTTTTTTGAGAAACATTGTTTTTGAACATTTCAATAATTTTCTCATGTATTTGTTGGCAGACTGGCGATCCACTGCCCATCTTTGCTCCTAGAGAACTAGACCTTTCTTGGATGCTGCTTTTGTACCAAATTATAATTTGAATCACCTGTTTCAAATCACATCATTATTTAACCAATTTACCTGATTACTGGCCCTAAATTGCCCCTGTCCCAACTTTTTAATTTGAAATGTGTTGAACTTTTTTGAAAACATGCTAAATATCTGTTGACTTAAATTGTACAAAAAGGAAAAAACAATCCTGCACACTATTAATACTTGCTCAAGGATTTATTCAATTAAATTTAGCATTTCAGTCTTCTGAACTTCATCAGACATATGGCAGACTGCAGAATGCTGTTGTTTTATAGACACTTTTTAGCTGCTTTGTGTGTAACTGAAGTATGGACAACTAACATCAAACAATTGTTCTATGGCATCACTATTTTGCTTGGCGTCAGCTACGACATTTATGTATATTTATGTACTTGGCAGTTTTTATCCAAAGTGACACTGCATTGAATTATATTTAATCAGTTGTTGCTTTCCATGGAAATCCAACCCTCAAACTTGCTAGTGCCAAGCTCTAGAGTTTGAGCCACAGAAAGGAAAATGGTGTTAGATATGACATCTGCACAAACCATGTTAGCTGTTACTTGACTAGGGTGGATGAATAAAGTATGTGTTTGGTTGTGTGACAATCTCAAATGTCAAAAGAATTTCTCAAAAAGTACAGACTGCATCTTGAATGCATGAACTCATCTCAAACAGAAGCAATATCTAACATCTATACATGCTGACATACCTTCTCTTGAGCTTTGTTCCAGGCTGCAACTGGGTCAGACTCGTATCCTCTTTGCACCAGCATGCGAATCAAATCTCTTTTTGATTTGTTCTCTGGCAAAATTACAAACCATTAAAGCACAAAGAGAACACCGGGATTAGTTAGTACTGAAGCAAAGTTCCATGTTTATCAATAAAAAAAATGCCCTGCAAACATGTTCTGGGATTAAGCGGGCACAATGGGCTACAGCTATCCCACACCAAACCTAAACAGGCTCATTGAGGTATGGTCCACAGCTATAGGTTCACTGCAGGCTCTATGTGAGCACGTGTGAGCACCCCACACTAGCGTACAGGGCCAGCCCTTTTTAGCTCAGAGAATCTTTTTTAGGGTCCATACAAGTTATTTTGTGTAGGGAAGTCCACTTTTGCTTCCCATGCCCTGTTTCACGTTCGAAGAAATGATCACTGCCAACCATTTGTTCAGAGATTTCCCAGGAAGAATGAGTTGAAAAATAAGAGAAAAAAAAACACATTTTCCACAGTAGTTATTTGGTATTTTAAAAGTTAATTCTGTTGTATTTTTATATTTGTATAAATAAGTTGTAGTTCCTTTCAGAGTGTTAGAGTTAGTGTGGGCTAGTGAGGGCTGACCGTGCAGGCAAGTGTAGGCCAATGAGCAAACTCTCAAGTGCCTTCTGCTTGCAGACCACTGAAAGCCCTTAGCCTAGAAGTAAGTGTAAAGAGCAGGGGTGCCCAAGCAGTCCTAGAGAGCCAGTGTCCTGCATAGTTTAGCGTCAACTTTCTTCAACACCTGCCTGGAACTTTCTAGAAGACCTAGAAAAGAGCTTGATTAGCTGGTTCAGGTGTGTTTAATGGGGATTGAAACTAAATTCTGCACGACACCGGCCCTCCAGGACCGAGTTTGGGAACCCCTGGTATAGAGTGACTGAGTATAATTTGGCAAATACTGCAGCTGTTGAAACATATAATGTATTGCTGCAACTTTTTTTTTTTTTTAGCAAAGAATGTACTTGATTAAATTTTGAATATGTGTTTTATTCATAAGAACAGGGCCATTTTGAAAATGCTTTTTGATGCATCATTCATTGCTTAAGTTCCTGCCAAGACCACCCTCTCTGATAAACACTTGGATGTCTGTATAGTGGTTAAATGCACTGCAGACTTTGGGTATTAAATGCAGGTTTTATGTATTTTTTCTTTAAGCATCTTTGAGCATTATCCTCAGTTTTGTCATCATGGAGACATTAGAATACTCAAACACTACTTCTTTATTAGTAATAGCTTTTATCAAGCTATGATCAACTTGATGTGAATCTGTGTTAAAAGAAAGTAGTTACATACACAATAGGGTTTTCCGGGGTTTCTATATATTTTTTTACACATTTTTGTCATTGAACTGTTGTATAAATACAATATCACATTCATGACACGGCAATATGACAGCAGTGCTGATCTACAGTCATAACACTCATTTGATAAGGGGTATATGCACAGCTAGTGTTTTTCAGCCAATGATAAACTACTGGTGAAAGGTTTCTGTAACTATTTAAAATTTTATAAGGTTTGTTTTACAGCATCGACATCGTAATGTAATTAAATAGAATAATTTGAATAAACTTAAGCATTTATTTAGTCATTCAAGCGTAAAATGAGATGATAGACCATGTAACTGCTAGCACTGGCAGTACCAGCAGGCTAGCATAGAAACTCCATTTAAAATACTGAGGTAAAATGAATGTTCATATTTTAAAGAGATGGCAGGGAAAAATGGAATTTAATGCAGTACTTATTTTCCGGTCTGAGACCCTTTTTATGTCAAATATCTATTAGGCAGTGAAGATCACTTATTTTTTAAGAGAAAACAGATCTTAAATGTGGCTATTTTGTAATGGAAAGACAGTTCACCGGAAGCCGTCGGGCTGGCTGGCTAAAAATTAAAACACTTTGTGCACACACACACTCACACTCACTCACTCACACACACGGACAGGATGAACATAAAAAAAATGATGTATGAATAAAAATCTTACCAATAGATAGTTTTCCTTCAATCTTCTCTAGAACAAATCGTGCCTGGTTTGACAGTTTGGCAGATTCAGCACCCAAACTACCCACCAGCCAGTCTTTCCTCAATTTATAATAATGCAGGCGCAACTCAAAAAACTCTTTCAAGATCTCCTGTACAGACTCGTATCGCTTCATACAGCCCATGTGATCAAACAGCACCTATCAAAGACAAAAGTGTGAGAAAAATAATGTACTGTAGAGTTAAAACAATTGATTTTTCCACAGTAAATCATCGTTAAAACTCAGACCATTAGTAATATAGTTTCATATTTTAATTATAAAACACGGTTAATTATTAGAAGTCCCTCAATGTCATAGTTTGAAAAAAATAAAATAAAAAAATCACAGTAAACACTGTCAAGTGCAAAACATTGCAAGTTTCTCTCTTGCATAATACAGTAGTGCTGCAGTACAACTGTATAGTAATCCAGTGTTTGCTTTGCTTTTGTATTTATGATGTTAATGTGGGTGAATTTCAGGATGCAGTAGAGAAATTCAGACAAAATTTAAATCTATTGTTTTCGAATTATCGTCTTTTAGTTCCTGATGCAAATTAAAATGAACATGGCTTGGGATTATATAAAATGCTCAAATAATTTGTTCCATACTATGCCTATTCAAAAAGACAAAACCAAACCAGAGCTATCAGGCTTTGGCGGTGCCCCAGACAATGATCAGTTAGCTTGGATCCTGAGTTCATGGAGCGCATGTACATGAAAGTGAGCAGGTTTAAAATATGAAGGTTTTAAAAACATACATAGTAAAATGAAGAAGCTATCCATGAAAGATGAAAGCTGAAAAAATAACAGCTCACTGTGTTAGAGCAAGTGAACTATGAAGTTAGTCTGTATAGTCGATAATATGTACCTGTATACAGAGGCAAAAAAAAAATCTAAATTGTTTTTAAACTTTATCTATAGTTAAAAAATAAAGCTTATTTATATTGCAGATATCTGTATATTTATAATTATTTAAACAACAACAAAACAATTGCTTGTGTAGTGGATTATTAATCAATAAATCAGTAAAAATAATTATAATAAATTATAATAAATAATCTTTGTTAAACGCAATGGTTAATATAAAATGGTTAATATATAGAGACCTTTAATTTGGAGCAAAATAAACTGTGGGACTGTCTTTGTGTCCAAGCAGGGTGCAAACTGGCAATCCCGGCATGGGAGACAAATGCGCTAATGAGGAGGCTAAAGACCACAGAACAACTTTTGTCTCTCCAAGTACCACCTCAGAAAAAAAATGTCTCTCCAAGTACCACCACAATGACCAGCATTAAAATACAGAAGCATAGTAGTCCCAGAGCTACAGCTCTTCGCAGTTAAAAAAACTAGGCAGCTATAAACATATAGCAGCCTATTCATCAAAACCTAGTAATGTTGCTTGGCCCTTATAAATAAAGGCTATATGTCATCATATTTATATAGAAACAATTTTTGATACATTTTGAAATATAAGTTGCATGTACATATGACATATCTTTGAAATCGAAACATTAACTTGTATTTTAATATAATTTAGAATTACATATTTATCGAGAAATTAGACCTGCTTACTGCACGGTTTTTACAGTATGTCAGAAAAGCGAGTCATTAAAAGCATAAACACACTGCTTGACCAATTCATAGGCGATTTCCATTCATACGTGCTGAATTTCCATGATTTGGTGCAATTGAGATCACATCTTAAGTGAAATGTGAAGTTTGCGTTAACCGTTGCGTGCACCTGACCCCCGTTTTCAGGCAGACCTGGGTAAGGTTCACGGTTCTTCCGTCTCTGTACACAGAGACTAACTTTAATTGTGTTCTACCTCTAAGCTTCAAGCATGGCAAAGTTGCTTGAGACTATGTTCAGTGCCCCGCACTATTTAGAATCACATCCATTAATTTGCCCAAATCTGAGGTAACGAACTAAATCAAAAGCCATGATGCTATTTACAAAACAAATAACTTTATATATTTAAAAAATACACATTATTATACACAACTGCAAACACATATTTTAAAACATTTTTAATAATTATTTTACCAATGCTCCAGCAAGGGGAAATTCTTGCATTTGCAGTAACTGCAATGAGAACAGCACTGGACTAAAAAAGTAATTCTCTAGCACGTATCTGCTCCACAATTTTTATTTTAATCACGCATATTGACCTGCTGCTAACTAGTTATGTGCACCCCTGGTTACATAATTTGTGTTTTTTTTCCATAAGTGCCGCGCACCTTGTTCGTGGTTGTACACTACAGGGAACAGCCAATTTTTATCACATCGATGTTATCATAAATGTCAATAGGTTAAGAATGTGTTCTTTTTTCTTTTATTATTTGACAATTCCAAAAGGAAGCCCATGTACCACAGTTTGAGAACCGTTGTATTAGGGAAAATAGCATATTAAAATGAAATGCTACTTTTGTGCCTTTTAATAGATTTCTTTGCATATTTACTGGTTTAAAATTATTGTTGAATATTATACATTGCTTTAAACCAAAATGATTTTTTTGTAAGTAAATTCTTGAAGTTGAACTATGTGTGCACTATGTGTGTGTATAAACAGTGCCGGAGTTTGGTTCGCATTGCCGGCAATAATAATAATTCTGTTGGCTTCATGGGGCATGGATCTTCAGCATGCACTGGGGTGGTATGCTGCTGAGAGTGACGTGGCTGGGATGAAAATACCAACCACCACAACCTTTTTGAGGGAATGTTTTATCCTTTCTCTGGAAGGTGGGATTAAAAAGGGATGTGAATGTAATGGAGTAGAATACTCATTTTTGTGTCCACTTCATAAAATATGGAATAATAATGGAATATTTTGTAATCCATGATACTTGTGTGTCTCTCTGTGCCTGAGACAACAAATTAAAAGGTATATGTTGATTATATGTCAAGAAAAAGTTTTGCAATCTGTGGCTCTCCAGAAGCACAAATGAAAGATGACACATTCCTTGATCAAAGGAACTACTGTCTCCATCCCTGCCGTTAACTGATAAGTTTGGACAAATGTAATAAAGTGTGTAAACTATAACTTTAACTGACTCAGCATTTTTTTCCTTATTAAACCAGGGATGTCAAACTCAATTCCTAGAGGGCCGCAGCCCTGCACAGTTCCAACCCTAATTACCCTAATTACACAGTTGATCAAACTAATTAAGTCTTTCAGTCTTGTTTGAAACCTATACAGGTAAGTGTGTTGAAGCAGGGCTGGAACTAAACTGAGCAGGGCTGCGGCCCTACAGGAATTGAGTTTGACATCCCTGTATTAAACAATCATAATCTCTACAAGTTCTGGATTTCACCATTTATTACTGCACTAGGTAGGTATTCTGCGTATGCCCCACCAGAAGGATACCCAGAGGATGGCTCAGGGCAGCTTACTACTTGGGAAGGCCTCAGGATCTCCCATAGGAGCTGGAGGCACACTTGGAAGCAAACCATTCCAGTGCATGCTGAAGGTCCATATTCGATGAAGCCAACAGAAGAACATCATTTGCAAATAGCAGAGATGAAATCCTGTGGTTCCCAAAAAAGACCCCCTCACCCTAGGCTGCACCTAGAAATTCTGTCCACAAAAATGAGGAACAAACTGGTCACAAAGGGCAGCCCTGCTGGTGTCCAACATGCACCATGAACGAGACTTGACATTGCCAGCAATGAGAACCACACTCTGCTCTGTTCACACAGGGACTAGACAGCCTCCACAGAATGCCATGAAAGACGAGGGAAATACATGTGTGCGCACGTGAACAGTATATTTTCAAAAAACTGTTTAAATAATCATGTTTTTATATTGTGTGCTGAGGAAAACAATTGCAAAAACATGACATACCTAAATCAAAACATTAGTGCCTAGAGGAATAAAATCAACCCAGGTTCATTTTGAAAACGTAGTCCCGTGGATGTTTCTGGAGACCGCGAATTATGTAGCCAGGGGTTAATAAAATTTTTTTTTTTAAACGATCGCTACGGGGTGGTGTGATGCCATTCCTTTTCGCGCTTGCCGGCTGACCGCTTACCCCGTGTGGAAGGCTTTCCCGCTGCAACCAGTTAGCTCGCCGTGTACGTCGGCATTCTTGAGACACAAAGAGGATGACCACGACGATGACGGGGTTCAAGTACGGCCAAGAGCGGGTCCAGAAATCAGGTAAGACAAAAACAGAATTCAAAAAATAAAATAAATGAGTGAATAACAGGGTGAGAATGTGGTAAAATCCGAAAACGTGGTAAAAATCAGAAAAGGGCTTTTCTTTTTCTGGACGGCTTTTGTAAATTGTTGGTTGGGTTTTAGGGAAGTAAGTGGGTAGGTGGGTCAATCGATGTAATTGGTTGGGTTTAGGGAAGGAGGAGGGTGGGTCTTTCGATTGGTCAGCTGGCCAGTCAGTCATCTAGTCATTCAGCCAGTCAGACAGACATTCGGTCAACAGCGGCCTCTGGTGGGTTTACGCGAGAACAGCGGGCACGAACGGCACTCGCAAGAGAAATTTGAGATACGAAAAAGCGCACGCAGTGACCTCTCATGAATTCGCGAAAACAAAAACTGCAAAAATACGTACCTCCCGGGATGTATTTCGCGGTCTCCAGAAACGTCTACGAGACTAAGTTTTTTAGAATGAGCCCATGTTGAATAAAATTGTATGATGTTAATGCAATTTAAAACCTTAATTTTCATAAACATCCATTTAATGACTGTGCTCTCAGTGCTGAAACCCTGAATAAAGTTTGAAATTGTGTTCGCTCGAATCAGAAGCATTAGAAGGGAAGGCACGTACCATGGAGTTACAGGTGAGTGATGACTGTAATTTGAAGACCTTATGAAGACCGGCTGCCTCTGCCTGTGCCAGTTTCTCCTCTGTCATGCGCACCACAAACTTCACAGTAGTATCAGTGTGGTATTCCTTATAGTCGCTGATCAGAGGAGGGGTTTTATCTGTTCCTTGGAGCATGGGCTCCAGAACTGACTCTTTATAAGCCTGAAAAAAGAAAAGAAAATAGATTATATAAGATAATTTCTGGACTCCTCAGTGCAGCATTATTCTAATTAATACATATTTCATTAAAACAAGACAAAGTGACCTTACCTGAGTCCATGTACGAACAGGAAGTTCACTAATCTCAATGGTATTTTTGTCTAGCACGGACACTTCTCCACTGACCAAATACTGGTTCTGTCCCAGTTCATGAATGGTACCTTTAAAGTTCTTGTAGCTGGGAAGCTGTGAAAACATGAAATAAACAGAATGAGCAATTTAAGCTTAAGCTAAACATGAGCTTGATGATCAATACATTTTAATCACAAAACAGCACACCTCCCGACTGATAACAAAACAACTGCATTTAAAGAAAATAAATACCCTTACAATAAAGAAGTAATATTAGTTTACTTCTTTTAAACAAACAAAAAAAGACAGCAGTTTACCTTTTATGTACTTCTTTAAATAGTATTTTCTTTATGAAAAAGAAGATTACGGTGTAGAAGTTTGTGTATTATTAGTATACTTCTTTTAAAGAATCCAAAAATAAAGTATACTTTCAGTTTGCTTTTTATAAACTTCTTTGAACTTGTACTTTGGGAACTTCTCAGAAATATTGAACTTAAAGGGCACCTAGGTTAGCCCTTTTTTCAGATTTAATATAAGTGTTTTGCATCTCCAGAATGTTTCTGTAAAGTTTCAGCTCAAAACACCCATCAGATTTTTTATTATACCTTTTATTAAATTCCTATTTATACATTTTTGTTAGGGTTCTGCCACTCTGGTCTTGTTAATTCTTGTTTTGGTGGCAGAGTCCAGACACTAGCTCTGTCTTGTCCTGTCCTGTAGTGCTCGGCTCGAGTTTTCTTGGGTCGAGCACTTGTTTTGTCATTGTCTGGGTGCGCGTCGTCATAGGTGCGCGCGGACCGTGCGCGCTCCCGCTTGATGCGGCCGCGCACTCTTGTACTCGTGTTTGTGTTTTGTTTCGTTAGCATCGCGCTGTTTCATTCTCAGCGTCTCCGTCTAGTTGGTCTCGGTTTTGGTTGGCGCTGAGACGAAACATGCGTGTTGCATTTATGTGAGCGCACGGTAAGGTGTTTTCACATATCGTGTGCTCGTGTCTTGCGTCTTGTCAAAGCACGTGGCTCTGTGTTTACATTGGTCACGTGCTTTTGTTGTGTGCTTCAGTGTTGTGTTTGTCTTGTCATTCGAACACACGGTTAATGAGTTCTCTCATTGGCTGCGTGTTCTAGTCTTGTTTTATGTGAGCACATGGCTTGTGTTGTCTCTTTGTGTCTTGTGCTCTCCCGTCTATCGTCTAGTCCCACCCTCCTTGTTAACCCTTTATTATTAGTTTATTAGATTCACATTTTTAACACCTGTCTGTTCACCTGTGTGTTAATTTACTCCTGCTTATATTCTCCTCATGTCTGCTGTCCTGTGCCAGTTCGTCATCGTATGTTGCCACATCGTGTTACCTTGTCGTGTGTCTGTTCCACTCCTGATCCCTGTCAGCCTGCCCAGTCTAGTTGTTTGTTTATTTGTTTTGTTTATGTTTTCCCCCTTGGGGTAGTTTGTTTTGCTGTTTTTGCCTTTTATTTTGTTGTATTATAAATAAATCCTACTTTACCCTGCACTTGGGTCCTCGCCCCTTTTTCCCCTCACTGGATCGTGACAATTTTTTCACTGAGTGGCGGTTTTGGTGTACTGCCCCTTTAAGGCTAGTCCTCCCCGACCACCGCTTCTATGTGCCTTTCTGCGTGCCTTAATCTCCTCCCTCGGCTGCGTCAGACAACAAACAGACTTAAAGGAAGCAGATCTCACGTAGCGTTAGTGAGAAATACTACTGTAAGAACCTTACCAATGAGTATTTATTGTGCAGTTGCATCGCAGAGTCACACAAAGTTTACGCGCGCACACACACGCGCGCACACACACACACACACACACACACACACACCACACACACAGAGCGCTTGTTTAGCTTTGCACTCTTTTTGCACGCAAATGTGACAGGCTACAGGTTAATCTCCACGGCTGTATTAATATGTGTTATATTAATGTACAAAATAACCCTGATTTAACATCCACAAACCGGGATTGAAGCGTCTTCCTTTATAATTGTTCTGAGACGTATTTAAGGTCGTTAGGGCCAAAACGTATGCAACTAACACGTTTACACGTTATTACGTGTTAACACGTAATTTATGCGTTAACACGTAGGTACATGTTAACACGTGATTTACGGGTTAACACGCGATTTTTTTTAAACTAGTGTCATTTTTAAAGCACTATCATTTAAAGGGCACCTATGGAAAAAAAATCTACTTTTCAAGCTGTTTAGACAGACATATGTGCATGTATGGTGTATAGACCGTCATATTGGGGTGATACAAGCACACCCAGTGCTTTTTTTTCAATTTAACAACATAAAAAACAGTGGACCAATTGGAGCGGTTTTCAAACCGACCGCAACTTCATGTAGGAGTGCGGTCCCCCCTGCCCACCAATATTGATTGACAGGCGCGTCATCATATTCTCAGTTTGTTGATTCACGTTCGCCATTTTCAGCGTGAGTCGAAGCGATATCACTAAAGGAACACCCTAGCTTTATTTTTAGATGCAAGGCTCATTGGGCTCAACACAAGAGCAATATTCTCCACATTATTGCACTAATCGGAATTATTGGTTGTATCTTTAGGTAGGTTTGCAAACATGTGTACTTCTCATTGAGTCTACCTTATACTTCAGCCGTTTGCATTTCTCGCGATCCCAGAAGCTCCCTGTGATCTTAACTAGCATGCGTTTTAGAATTCTAAACATAGGTTTCTATCAGGGTACACTCAAGTCGACGGCTGGGCACCGCGGACCGCTGCAGACTTGAAGCGCCGTTGTGTGTACCCTGATAGAAACCTATGTTTAGAATTCAAAAATGCGTGGCGCGACAATTCGGGACACTTCATGTTTCTGCCGCGCCACAGAGTGTCTGGTGTGCCGTCTGGCAGCTTCGAGCGGCGCATCCGGTGCCTCAGTCAAAGTTAATTCAGTGTGCATGGTTATTAGTTTCTGTGTACAAGATTGGCACTTGAAACTAGCACACACTTGGCTGTAAAACTGTACAAAGACACATATGATTTTGTACTCTGCTTGGTCTGTGTCCGAGTTGTACAAGTACGACTGAATGCGGAGCCTCTCACTCCTGCTCCTCAAACACAGAGCGGGTGAGCTCATGGCCCCGCCCCCTTGGTACGTTGGGCGGGAAGCCGAAACTAATTTATATGTGAAGCAACACACCCCTAAATCAGCGAACTGAGGACACGCCCCCAACATGACACTTTTTAACACATTATAATAAAAAAAAAATCTGAATTGAGTTTTGAACTGAACCTAAACTGGCACACTCAGAAGAACCATAATATTATTATTAAATCATAAAAAGGTAAACTATGTGCCCTTTACTAATTTCTCCAACCTGCTCATTTTAAAATGTATAATGACATTTCACTTAAATCACAATAAATGTTTTGCAGTCAATGATCTGTAGTAGATATTTTGTATTATGAAAGGGCAGACATATTCTGCAGTGTTATGTTTGGTGGCCGGGGACATTATAATTCTTGTCATTCAGCTGCTGAGATTTCTTTAAAAACGTGTCCAGAGAAATCAGTATGAGCTTTATTTGACAAGTGTGGGCAAACACCCAAGAACACCCAAGTTGTTTTTTTTCAGAAGCACAGGATACATACAAATCAACACAAGAACACAGAATGACATAAGTGGATATAAAATAAACAAAACATTTTGGTTACAAAAATCATAAACAGTAAGGGTTGTGTATATGTATGACCATAAAAACAGGTAGCAACTGATCTAATAATAAAGATCTATAGAGATAAAGAGGTGTAAAGATCTGAAGGTTGGCCAGGTGCACAGCAATAATCCTCTCCATTGTCCTGACAGTCCGCTGCAGTCTTCTTATGTCTGATCCAAACCAGACAGTAATTGAAGTTTTGTTAGATGAAGTGGCTGCACATTCTCATGCTGTTTGTAACAGTGCGTTAATTACTAAACACATAAATGATTTAATGCAGAGTAACCTATGCTGGTGATGTTTCTGTCTGCAAATAAGTCACATATTGTATAACTAATATTTTATAGCAATACTGTTTTTCTTTATAATTATATGTTATACATTTATGCTTGTAATAAATATTTATTGTTTGCAGAACTTTGCACTTTTTGTCTCTGTATGGAAGCTCCAATCACCAAGACAAAACATTCTTGTGCAAACAGTTGAGGTAAGAAAAACCCAAATAAATAACTAAATCAAAATTACAAGATAAAAAGCAGAAATTATGATTTAATAACTCAAAATTATGACTGAATATATTTGTAGAAATTACATTATGACAATAGGTGGCGAAAAAAAAACATCTAAATGTGGAACTTAATTCTCTAAAGATGATTTTATAAAATGAAGTTTTTTTCCAAGAGAGTTATTGAATCTTTAACTGAGAATTGTGTGAAAATATGAATTCATTTTACATAAAACATATTCAAAAAATGTATTATATATTTGAACATGTACATATTTGTTGGTTGGTTACATACACACACATACATACATACACACACACACGCTAAGGGGCAATTTTTTCGATATTCATTTTCATTTCGGCTTAGTTCCTTTATTAATTTGGTTTCACCACAGGGGAATGAACCGCCAACTCATCCAGAATGAGTTACACAACGGATGCCCTTTCAGCTGTAGCCCATCACTGGGAAACATTCACACAGACTCATTACAGACAATTTAGAGTACCCAATTTACCTATACAGCATGTCTTTGGACTTGTGGGGGAAACCAGAGCACCTGGGGGAAACCCACGCAAGAACGGGGAGCAGGGATGGGCAAAAATACAATTAAATTCATTCATTTTCTTTTCGGTTTAGTCCATTTATTTACCAGGGGTCGCCACAGCAGAATAAAAAAAAAAACAAAACACCAACTTAACCAGCATATGTTTTATGCAGCGGATGCCCTTCCAGCTGCAACCCATCACTAGGAAACACCCATACACACGATGGACAATTTAGCCTACCTAATTCACTTTTACAGCACGTCTTTGGACTTGTGGGGGAAACCGGAGCAAACCCACGCGAACATGCAAACTCCACACTGAAATGGCAACTGACCCAGCCAAGGCTTGAACCAGCGACCTTCTTGCTTTGAGGCAACAGCATACTGCACCAACACAATCACCTCAATACATTGAAATGCATTTTAAAATACATCAATTTTACGTGTATCGAAATAGACTACAAAATACAGCAGCCACAAATGTATCTAAATAAAATCCTTTTACAAGAGAGCATGGCATAGGTGGTCAATCCCTTCACAATTAAACAAGTCAAGTAAACAATGTTTGACAGTAACAGCGTTTGAGCACGTTTAATACAGCTTCTGTCAACTTATTCACCTCTACATGAGGCATTCATAAACTTGTTTCTTTTTAGTATAAATTTCATAGAGAAAATCCTGTCTTGAAGAGGTTTGCTTTAATCACTAAAAAAAAAATGCAGATAAAGAGTTAGACTATATTGCTTCATTGTGTTTGGGTTCATTGAGAGGCCAGTAAAATGGACACTCTTAACGGTCTTCACTTTTAAGAGTTATATGAAGAGGTTGTTAAATTTTTTTGGTTTACATGTTTTTATTACTACATTTTACAAATTAAATCTTTACTCAAATGTAAAAAAAATAATAATAATAATAATAATTTCTGAAATATTTCTGAAAATATCCAGTTTTAATAAATTTCCATGAATCATGTTTTCAAGTGTACTCTTCAATGGTTTACAATTTATTATTATTTTTGTTTGTTTAAAAAAGGTGTAACAGACTAAAATTTGATACAAATATTAAGTTAGAATAAAAAAAGAAAATGTGGAGAACAAACTTCAATCCTTAGCCCGAGTGAAGAGTCAGCAGAAGGTCAAGAAGAAAAAAAAAAAAAAAAAAAAAAAAAAAAAAAAAAAAAAAAAAAATTTGAATTTATTTTATAGAAATAAAAGAAACTATTAAAAATATAGGAACTTTAATAGAAACTAGATGTCAAGCTGAGATAGTATAGCCTAAAACCACAAACAGAAAGCAGCTAAGTTTACAGGACTAGCTTACCTAATACAAAAATAAAAATAAAGCCTCAAAAGATGGGAATAAATAAATAAAAATAAAAAATAAATAAAAAACCGACAAACTTCCCTGAGCTTCCTCTCTCAAACAAACAGGTGAAATGATATACAATAAAATAAAGGCACTCACCCTTTAGGCACACTTGGAAGTAAATCTTAAATTAAGTACACAAAATATTAAATAGCAATGGACATGCAGGCACAATAATGTTACTTTGGCTTTAAGGCTTAATCAAACTAACAAAAACACTAGAGAACACTATCACAAAAACCAAAACCTCATGCAGTATTTATAGCCAAACCACTCTGACTCAGGCAGGTTCATAATGATTAGCAGCTGGGAGCCAATTAACCTGAGAGCCAGGGAGAGCACAAGGGTGAAATTTTTTTAAAATGGTCAAAGGTGGAAAAGAAAGCACAATACAAGGAGCACAATACAATATGCAAGGCTTACACATAAAATTATGTTTTGGCTGTAACAAATACAAAACATAAAACATGACATCCGTAAAAATGGACTTATCCGTTTTTGCAAAGTCTGGAGTCTGCAGTCTGTATAGACTGGAGTAGTATTAAATATTTGTGTATTATATATACTGTTGAATGCCACTTTGACATCTTTAGACAGAATTATAATATATATATATATATATATATATATATATATATATATATATATATATATATTTAATTTTTTCCAGAATTTAAATTTCCTATAAAGATTTCATGTTTCATTAGATTCATTCTTTTTAAAGAATTAAAGAAGTGACACATTTAGGCCTCCACCTTGGACCTCAAATTTTGACTTTTTATCCAATAATTTAAACTTTTCTAAATCATAATCTCTATTTCTAAAGCATGATTTTGCCCTATGGCAGAAACTGGCTTCAATAAATAACTGAACCAGACATTAAACAGCAGGGTGTCACGGATTGGCCAGGCTCTTCCACCAGCATCACGCAAAGATCACCATCACCTGAGTATTAACCACACACAGCTGCACCCAATCACTTATAGTCACTACATAAGCACACACCTCACTTCACTCAGTGTCCGGTCTCGTTCCTACGAAGCGGACTCTGAGTGAACACCTCCTGGTAATCACTATCCCTCGATATCAGTATATTGTACTTATCTGCTCTCTGTCTCTCCTAGTTTGTCCAGTGTTCCCGGTATCCTGTCTGCCTTGTGTTTATCGTCAGTCCGTCTTCCCCGCAAGCCCTCTGGTGTGTGCATTCGGTCTCCCTCAGTATCCGTCATCCAACCTGCCACCAAGGATCATCAGAACAACCAGACTCCACTCACTTCTCCTCCGTTCTCCTTGTGTGCTTATATGTTGTAAATAAACATCGTTAATATCTCACTCACCTTCCTTGTCCGTCTGCTTCCCATAACAGAAGACCGGAACCTCTACAATCAACAGCATGAGCACTCACGATCCCATTCAAGAGTTGGTGGACTCGTTGAAGAGAGTATTATTGCCATCTACTTCACTTCCCGAAGCACCACCAGCACCGAGCACTTCTTCACCGTCCACCCACTCATCCAGTCCCATGGCTCGACCAGCGCCCTACTCTGGCGGGGCGGAGGAGTGCAATGGATTTCTTTTGCAATGTTCTCTAATATTCACCATGCAACCTGAGTTATATCCCACAGATCGGTCCAAAATCGCGTTCATCATCTCCCTTCTCTCTGGATCGGCTCTTCGGTGGGCAGAAACCATCTGGCAACAGTCTGGGCCGGTAACCAGCTCCATTCAAGCTTTCATCAAGTACTTTAAGGAGGTTTTTGGACGCGCAGATGCAGAAGTAGCAGCTGGAGAACAGTTATACCATCTCAAACAGGGAGCCATGTCCACTCAGGATTATGCGCTCCGGTTCCGTACTCTGGCTGCTGCTAGCGGATGGAATGAGCGATCTCTCCTCACCACCTACCGGCTCGGACTGGAGCCCAGCCTCCGACTACAGCTAGCAGCCCTCGACGATACCTTGGGGTTGGAGAAATTCATCCAACAATCCCTCCGCTGTTCAGATCGTCTGAGGGCCTACCAGCACGATCTTCCACCTGTACCCCAAGCACTCCTCCGTTCGCCAGAGCCAGCAGTCCCTCCAGAACCTGAACCAATGATCGTGGAATCTGGTAGACTCACCATCACTGAGCGACAGAGGAGGCTGACCCGGGGTCTATGTATGTACTGTGGTGTCGAAGGACATGTCAGGCTGGACTGTCCCATTCGTCCAGCACGTCCCTTGGTGAGTATTCAGTTCTCCCATTGAAAAAATACATCCTCTCACCACCAATGTCCAGTTAACTACCCCCTCTGTATCTGTTTCAGTCACGTCCCTCATCGACTCCGGGTCAGCTGGAAATTTCATCTCGTACGCCCTCTGTCGCCAGCTCCAACTTAACACCGAAGCCTCGACGCACGTCTACCAGATCCAACCCATAACCAACGCAATCCATTCCCAGGCACGTATCCATCGCAAATGTGAACCTATCAATCTCCAAGTGGGATTGCTCCACAAGGAGGAGATCCAATTTCTGGTTCTGGAGGGTGCATCCATGGACATCATTCTAGAGCGCCCGTGGCTGGTGAAGCACTATCCCATCCTCTCTTGGGGCACAGGAGAAATAAAGAAATGGGGTGAAGACTGCAAAACCAGATGTTTTCCCGACCTACCTGTTCAACTTCAGAAACCACTTACCATCTATGTCACGTCTGTTGAAAGTCCAGTCGATAAACGATCCATTCAAATCCCGAAGATATACTCCGCATATGAAGACGTTTTTTGCCCCAAGAGAGCTTCCCAGCTACCTCCACATCGGCCATGGGACTGCGCCATAGACCTGCTGCCAGACGCTCCTATGCCCAAAGGTAGGATCTACCCGTTGTCCCTTCCGGAAACTAAGGCCATGGAGGAGTATATTCAGGAAGCACTGAGTCAGGGGTATATCCGCCAGTCCACGTCACCCGCTGCCTCAAGCTTTTTCTTTGTGGCCAAGAAGGATGGAGGGCTGCGTCCTTGCATCGATTATCGAGTTCTGAATCAAGGAACAATTAAGTTCCGGTATCCCCTTCCTCTCGTCCCTGCGGCCGTGGAACAACTCCGATCCGCCAAGGTATTCACGAAGTTGGACCTCCGCAGCGCCTACAATCTGGTCAGAATACGTGAGGGGGACGAGTGGAAGACGGCGTTTGTGACCCCTACAGGGCACTACGAATACCTGGTCATGCCCTATGGTCTGGTCAACGCCCCCTCCGTATTCCAGAACTTCATTCACGAAGTCCTCCGGGAGTTCCTCCATATCTCCGTCATAGTCTACATTGATGACATCCTGATTTACTCCTGGAGTGAGGCCGAACACCGCCACCACGTTGCGGAGGTCCTACAAACCCTCAGAGACCATCAATTGTACCTCAAGGCTGAAAAATGCTCCTTCCACCTACCGTCTGTTCAGTTCTTGGGGTACATTATTGATCAGAAAGGGGTTCGCATGGACGAGGGGAAGGTCACTGCCGTTGTCTCCTGGCCACAACCAACAACTATTAAAGAACTCCAGCGATTTCTAGGGTTTGCCAATTTCTATAGACGATTCATCCACAACTACAGTCTCATTACCGCTCCGCTGACCAACCTACTCAAAAACCACCCCAAGAAACTCTCCTGGCCTCCCGAAGCCGATGCAGCCTTCCAAACCCTCAAACAATCCTTCACTCAAGCTCCACTCCTGACTCACCCCGATCCTGAAATCCCGTTCGTGGTCGAGGTAGATGCCTCGACAACTGGAGTGGGAGCCATCCTGTCACAACATCAAGGTACACCAGCATTACTCCATCCATGCGCCTATTTCTCAAGGAAGCTCAGCCCGGCGGAGAGAAACTATGACATCGGAAATCGGGAGCTATTGGCTATCAAGCTTGCCCTGGAAGAATGGCGACACTGGCTGGAGGGAGCCAAACATCCTTTCCAGGTGATTACAGACCATAAGAATCTCCAGTACCTCAAAGAAGCCAAAAGACTCTGTCCTCGTCAGGCCCGATGGTCCCTGTTCTTCTCCCGATTCCAATTCTCAATATCTTACCGACCTGGGTCATAGAACATCCGAGCGGACGCACTTTCCCGTATTTATGATCAGCCGGAAATCATGGAGACCCCAGCCAGAATCCTCCCAGAACAGATCACGGTCTGTCCCATCACCTGGTCCGCTCCTACAGTCATCGCCACTCCCGAATCCAGGACTCCGCCGGGCTGTCCCCCCCAATCGTCGCTTCATTCCTGAAAACCAACGGGTAGATCTGATTCATTCCACCCATACATCTTTGGGCACAGGGCATCCCGGGACCAACAACACCCTCTCGCTGCTATCCCAACGCTTTTGGTGGCCGCACATGGCGAGGGATGTGAGGAGATACGTTCAAGGCTGTAGAGAGTGCGCTATGTCAAAGAGTCCTCGCCATCTACCTGCAGGTAAACTCCATCCCTTGCCCATCCCAAACCGCCCCTGGTCACACCTAGGAGTTGACTTCATGACAGATCTCCCATCATCTGAAGGTAATACCTGCATTTTAGTCATTGTCGATCGATTTTCTAAATTCTGCCGTCTGATTCCCTTGAAGGGTCTGCCCACAGCCCTAGAAACCGCCGAAACCCTATTCAACCATGTCTTCCGATGCTTTGGGTTACATGAAGACATAGTCTCGGACCGAGGACCCCAGTTCATCTCCAGACTATGGAAAGCCTTCTTCAGACTCCTAGGTGTGACCGTCAGCCTCTCGTCTGGCTATCATCCACAGACCAACGGCCAGACAGAGAGGAAGATCCAAGAAGTGGGGCGGTTCCTCAGAACATTCTGTCACGGTCATCAAAACTCCTGGAGCCAGTTTCTGGGCTGGGCGGAATACGCCCAGAATTCCCTGCGGCAACCTACCACCGGACTTATGCCATTCCAGTGTATTCTGGGCTTCCAACCTCCACTCTTTCCCTGGGATGGCGAACCTTCTGATGTCCCCGCAGTGGATTACTGGTTCCGGGAGAGCGAGAGGGTCTGGGACGATGCTCATCACCATCTCCAGAGGGCAGTTCGCAGAGCCAAGGAGGTCTCCGACAAGAGGAGGATTCCAGGTCCTAGCTATGCGCCGGGGCAGAAAGTTTGGCTCTCCACCAGAGACATCCGCTTGCGACTGCCCTCCCGAAAACTTAGTCCCAGATTTGTTGGTCCCTTCACCATCCTGGAGCAGGTCAACCCCGTCACGTTTAAGTTACAGTTACCACCACAATATAGAATCCACCCCACATTCCACGTGTCACTCCTCAAACCCTTTCACGACCCTCTGATTCCCTCCACAGAGCCTGGCCATGAAGAGGAACCTCCTCCCCCACTGATGTCGGAAGTCGGATCCATCTACAAGATCAAGGACATTCTACGGTCCCGACGTCGTGGTGGTCAGCTGGAATATCTTGTCGACTGGGAGGGATACGGTCCGGAGGAGAGATCTTGGGTCCCCAGATCAGATATATTAGATCCTGCACTTATGGAGGAGTTCCACTCCAATCACCCCGAGTTTCCAGCACCTCGTGGACGTGGTAGACCACCACGGCGTCGGAGGTATAGGCCCTCAGGAGCGGGCCCTGGGGAGGGGGGTAATGTCACAGATTGGCCAGGCTCTTCCACCAGCATCACGCAAAGATCACCATCACCTGAGTATTAACCACACACAGCTGCACCCAATCACTTATAGTCACTACATAAGCACACACCTCACTTCACTCAGTGTCCGGTCTCGTTCCTACGAAGCGGACTCTGAGTGAACACCTCCTGGTAATCACTATCCCTCGATATCAGTATATTGTACTTATCTGCTCTCTGTCTCTCCTAGTTTGTCCAGTGTTCCCGGTATCCTGTCTGCCTTGTGTTTATCGTCAGTCTGTCTTCCCCGCAAGCCCTCTGGTGTGTGCATTCGGTCTCCCTCAGTATCCGGCATCCAACCTGCCACCAAGGATCATCAGAACAACCAGACTCCACTCACTTCTCCTCCGTTCTCCTTATGTGCTTATATGTTGTAAATAAACATCGTTAATATCTCACTCACCTTCCTTGTCCGTCTGCTTCCCATAACACAGGGATACTTGCTGCTTTCGGTTTGTATTTCTTAACGCACTTCCACGTGCGTTACCCTCCTGTCATGATCTTGGATGATGAGGTAAGGTCACCGTAAGCGCATCGTAGTGCTTCGGTAACTGCATCATGAATAATTCAAGTAAAACGTAGCTGTGGTGTCAAGATGACTGTGTCTGTCGTAACAGCTCGTAGTCCTTCTCCTAAATATTAATGTGGTGATGCGCGCAATCGTTTTGTTACACAATGGCTATGTTCAGCCTACGTCATCTGGTCTACTTCCTTTTAAAGGAGCTCAATTTATTTGGCAGCGAGGAATAAAGTAGAGATTGCGCTGAGACAGTTTCTTATTTCAATTCCCGATAGCCTGCTTCTTTACCAGTCATCTAACTGTAAAATTACGTAGGGCTGTATTCATACGAGGATAAAAAAAAATACGAGAGAGAGACTAGCTAAAATAATTTAAATGTTTTTAAAAGTACAAACAATTAACAAATGTAACATTAGATCATGCTAGAGTGTACTTTACAATAAGGTTCATAATTACACTCACAAATGCTTTGTTAATGGTAATAGTAAATCATATTAATAAATGGTTAACAAGCATGAAAAACATTCATGCTTGTTCACTACACAAAGACATTTATTTCAGACAGATTCCTCTTGCATCCACAGTTCCTACTGTTGGGTGTGGTTCTTCTTCATTTGGTGGTTTGCTCTGGATACCGCAGCTCTTGATCATCTCAAATAAACACGTTTTGTCTTGGTCACAGATGCACCAGCGAGATGCACAACAACAGTTTATCCTCTTTTTTAACTCTGATATTCATTCATTCATTTTCTGCTCCGCTTAGTCCCTTTATTAATCCGGGATCACCACAGCGGTATGAACCGCCAACGTATCAGGGACGTTTTTACGCAGCGGATGCCCTTCCAGCGGCAACCCATCTCAGGGAAATATCCACACACTCATTTACACTCATACATTACGGACAATTTAGCCTTCCCAATTCACCTGTACCGCATGTGTTTGGACTGTGGGGGAAACCGGAGCACCTGGAGAAAACCCACGCGCACGCAGGGAGAACATGCAAACTCCACGCAGAAACGCCAACTGACTCAGCCAAGGGTCGAACCAACGACCTTCTAGCTGTGAGGCGACAGCACTACCTACTGCGCCACTGCGTCACCTAACTCTTGATATGTCACTCATTATGTTGTGTACATTGCAATATTTTAAGAAAAACTGTGTTACTAAACCTTCGCAGTCTATTCTTACTACTGGAATCCGCAATCAATGAAGATTGATCACCAAGGAGATATGAGTCCTCTCGCACGCGCACTGTGCCTTTCTCTCCTTTCGCTTGATTTTCATATTGACAATGCTGCACCGCGTGCATCAGAGTTTTCCACCTTTATCAGAAATTAAACCCCTAACTCACACGGGTAATATAAAATTCAACTTCAGTCATTTTCCATTCAGAGGATTAGTTAGCTTAGTCCATAAACAATCCTTTTATAAAATACATAATTTATCCAGGCCGAAACTGAATATGCAATATGATCCTTGCATAATGATCAAAGTGAAATAAGCTAGGGCTCATTTTATATATAAACTGTACATAAAAAAAAAAATCTATATACAGGCTAAGTAAATGCACCTCGTCAGCTGAACATCACTGCGCTCACCGCACGCGCTTCTGTGTAATGCTTTATAAAGAACAGATGACAGACACAATCTCAATAAACACTTGATGCTAGCTTGCCTAACTAGGCTAGGTAATTAAGGACATTTGTTGACAATAATAGGATCTATTGTTGTCAAATATGTTTCCTCATATGTTATAATATTTTTGTTGAAAATTTATGATAGTTTGCCTCAGCGCCAGTAAAATAACCAGTCTTTGTATTTAATGTATATTTCCTGCCAGTTTATCGCAGGCAAACTAAATTATGGCCAGTTTTACTTATTATACTGTGCCTTGACTGGCCATATAGTTCAAAAGCAAAATTGTTGGCTATGTGGAAAAATATAACTCACAACGCAAAACCCTGGCCCTTGCAATTATCTCTCTCTGAAAAAAAAAATCTTATAGCCTATAGCTATATTTTAAAAAAATTTTTTATACTTTATACCATTCTATCCCCTATACTATCTCTCTCTCTCTCTCTCTCTCTCTCTCTCTCTCTCTCTCTCTCTCTCTCTCTATATATATATATATATATATATATATATATATATATATTTTTTTTTTTTTTTTTTTTTTTAAGGACATTTTAATATTTAAGCATTTTGTTTTATTGGCTGCACACCGGGCTCATGAAAACCGCACAAACTTGTGGGTAAAAAAAATTATAATTTAAGCTTATAAATTAGCTTATATATATTTATTTATTTGTTAAAACCGACGCGATTCTCCCCAACTATTCTTTTTAGGCATACAGGACCTTGTCACAGCAATGAACGGAATCAACAACCTGCTAATAATAATAATAATAATAATTATTATTATTATTATTATATTTGATTACCTGACACTATAAGCAAAACCTCAAAATAGGTGTTATTATGTCCCAGTTTGCATAGCTGCTCCTGGCAGCTATAAAATTACATAAACGCACGCGATGAGCCGCAATTTTTTGTTAATTTCTGTCTCACATACAAACTTTCATTTCATATATGAAAGACAATTGCAGCACACCTCGAGTGTATGCATTTATTTATTCTTATAACTGCCAGGAACCATTTTGAGGTTGTGTCTACAGGCAGTTGGTCAGATATTACCATAATGACAATAAGTAATTATTAGGCTGTTAATAAAGCCAGTTATTCCGTTTATGGCTGCGACAATGTCCTGAAAGCCTAAAAAGAATAGCTGGCGAGAATCGCGTTGGTTTTAACAATGAATAAATTAATAAGCTAATTTATAATAAGCTTAAATTATCATTTTTTTCATTAGCCACACTTTATTCTGTGTGTGTGGTATTTATGACCCAGATGTGTAGCCAATGAAACACAATGCTTAAACATTAAAATGTAAGGTTTAGAAAATTAAAGTATAGAAAAAAAATTCCCAGGGAGAGGTAGTACTGTAACTGCAGACCAGTGTTTCCTTGCAATGTGAATGATATTATTCCACACTATTGGCTTTGCAGTGCAACAGGTAGCAATTTTTCTTTTGAAATAGATAGCCAGTCAAAGTACAGTGCATACCAGTATGAAGCTGCGGTCACACTGGGCTAAACATTAAACAAGATGATTAGACATTAAAAAAAGCGAGCAATTGCTCTATGTTTTAAATTTCTGTCCAGAGAGGTCGTGTTTTGATCCTCAATTGGTCTATCCTCAATTGGTCTCACGCAGTCAAGTGATGCGATTTCGCAGGTCAGAGTTCACCAAGCTTGAACTTTGCACCGCAGTGAACTGCAAAACTTGACGCATGACCCCGCGTTTCTGGTCTGACGCATTCGTGTGCATATGAATGGAAGTCTATGGGAGGAAAAGCCCAGTGCGACCGCAGCTTAATGGAGATATTATTAGCTTATAATAATAATTGTCAGGAATCATTGTAGACTGTCAGATTCATTCACTGCACCTGCACAGCCTTAATTACCAGAATACTAATCACCTTCACCTGTTGCTCATCACCCTGCTCACACTACATAAGCCTGGAACATTCACTCGTTCTCTGTCTGATCTATTTGTTTGTACCCAGACTCGTTTCTCTTCGGCTTGATAGCATCTGCCTGCCTGACTGCCTGCTCACCAGTTTGCTTGTCATCCCGTCTGTTATCTCGTCCTGTGAATCCTGTACTGTGTTTACCTCCACCTGCATCATCTTGTTTCAGTTACCACCCAAAGTTAAGTTCTGTTTGTTTTGTTTTTTTATGTTGGTATTGATGATATTTCCGTTCTGAACAACCTCAACATTGTTTAAAGTATCATTAAATATCCATTCTTTGTTAATCTGCCCTTTGTCCTCTCTCTATTTATTAATATTAATAATAATAGACATTTGTTTGGACCTAATGCGCTTTTATTTATTTATTTATTTATTTTCCCTCAACAAGCAACATTTTTCATTCTGCAGGCTGTTTGCTCTGGCAGTTGGTCATATTTGTAACCTAGCCTATAATAAATAAAAAGCAGAGTTATTCTGCAATTAGGTTATGTACTCTATCAGGCACAATCTTAAAATCTTGTAGTGTGCTGTGCCACAGGTTTCATATCTTCTAGTTTGTGTGCACGTTTAAGATTTGAGATGATAAAAATCGCAGAAGATTCTCCTCGTGTGCACTGCAACCAGATTTCATTATTGGTTAGGATTTTAAAACTCCTGCAGCAAGTGAGGAGAAAATGAAAGCACATCAGAACGAGGAAAAATCAGATGTGCATGACAATCTTTAAAATAATGAGAAATTAAAAATGTTATACAATATGTGACTTATTTGCTGACAGAAACATCACCAGGAGAGGTTACTCTGCATTAAATCATTTATGTGTTTAGCAATTAATGCACTGTTACACACAGCATGAGAATGTACAATCTGCAGCCACTTCATCTAACAAAACTTCAATTACTGTCTGGTTCAGATCAGCCACCAAATCAGACATAAGAAGACTAAGACTAGGCGGACTGTCAGGACAGTGAAGAAGGTTATTGCTGTGCACCTGCCCAACCTTCAGATCTTTACACCTCTATCTCTAGAGATCTTTATTATTCAGTTGCAACCTGTTTTTTTTATGGTCATACATATACACAACCCTTACTGTTTATGATTTTTGTAACCAAAAACATTTCTTGTGTGTTTGTCCACACTTGTCAAATAAAGCTCATACTGATTTCTCTGGACACGTTTTTCAAAGAAATCTCAGCAGCTGAATGACAAGAATTATAATGTCCCCGGCCATCAAACATAACATTGCAGAATATGTCTGGCCTTTCCTAATACAAAATATCTACTACAGATCATTGACTGCAAAACATTTATTGTGATTTAAGTGAAATGACATTATACATTTTAAAATGAGCAGGCTGGAGAAATTATTAAATGATAGTGCTTTAAAAATGACACTAGTTTAAAAAAAAAAAACGTGTTAACGCGTAATTGCGTGTAAATTACGTGTTAACACGTAATAACGTGTAAACGCGTTAGTTGCATACGTTTTGGCCCTAACGGCCTTCCATAGATACGCGGCTGTGCTGATGAAGTAAAGCTAAGCTAAATCACTGTAATTCATTACACACATGCACTGTTTTAAAACATTTTAAACATGTGAAACTTACTCTTGATCACATTTGATGATGATTGATGATCCTAGCAAACTGAATTCCTGGTTGCTTTGCGCAGGTCTGGTCTTGTTTATATGATTATACACGTGACTACCGGGACATGTTAATATGCGCAGCTGTCAATCAAAACCGCTCTAATTGGTCCACTGATTTTATGTTGCTAAATTGAAAAAAAAGGACTGAGTGTGTTTATAACACCCCAATATGACGGTCTATACACCATACATGCACCTATGTCTGTCCAAACAGCTTGAAAAGGAAATTTTTCCCCATAGGTGCCCTTTAAATGTACCTCACTTGTACTGACAGAAAAAGTTTAGTATATTTGATCTACACTTGTTCAGAGACAAATGTTTTGTAGCATATTTTAAGTATACATGGATTGTAGTTGTTACTCCACTGGTTTCAGAGATACGCTAGCCCTGAATTAAACCACATGTTTGAGCTATTTAAAATGAAAATAGTTGCAGTGACATATTGTAAAATACATCAGTGTTATTGTTTTGCCTAAAGATGCACCAGTAATGTTTTTCTCTAGTGTTTTATAAAATCTGTTTAAATGCCACAATTTACCCTAGTGGAAAAAAAGGTAAGTATCTTACAGTTAGACAGTATAAGAGTACTTCAAATGTGGTAATATTAGTTAACTTTGCTAACAAATCTTATTTTGAAAGTCCAACTTTTGTGGTAGGTATATTATAAAAATTGTCAGCACATTGGGTCAAAGTCTATCTGCAAACCAAAATCAGCAAACCAACGTAACTAAAGTATAAGATGAAAAGATATTTGATATATATATATATATATATATATATATATATATATATATTTACAAAAATAAAATACTGCTATATGGGTCAGAGTCATCATTTGAAACTTGTTAATTTATTTTTTTACATAAAACAGTATGACTTTATAAAACAGCGAGCATATGCTACAAAATGCACTCTCTGCCTTCAGCCTAGTCTTTTTTTTTCATGCAGCTGACAGAAGCTATTAGGCTACATTAAAATCTTAGCTTATGCTATTTCTGTATCTGAATAACATGTTTGTGTCTGCATTCTCTAAGCATATGGCAAGTGTTTGTGCGCTTCAATGCTGCACATTTCAGTGCAGAATTGAACAGAGATTAAATACATGAACACAATTTGGGCAGTAATTGTTCATATTGTGGGTGCAGAGACATCACATCAGCTGCACCGCTGATCACCATGCTTTCACTTTGCACAGCTTTCAATTATGGCATAGATTCCAACTAGGTCCTCTGTGCAACTGATACTTAAAGATGCAATAGGTGATTGTCTTCAGAATTTTTTTTTATGTTGCGCTGGTTGAAAATCTCTTCACATTCCGATATTAATGATGAAATTAAATGATCTAAATGTACCCTGTTCAAAAAATAAAGGAAACACTAAAATTACATATCCTAGATCTGAATTAATGAAATATTCTTATTAAATACTTTCTTCTTTACACAGCTCAATGTGCTGAAAACAAAATCACACAAAAATTATCAATGGAAATCAAATTTATAACCCATAAAGGTCTGGATTTGGAGTCACACTCAAAATTGAAGTGGAAAAACAGACTACAGGCTGATCCAACGTATGTACTGTTCTTAAAGTAAAAAAGTAAAAATGAGGGTCAGTAGTGTGTGTGGCATCCACATGTCCGTATGACCTTCCTACAATGCCTGGGCATGCTTCTAATGAGGTGGCAGATGGTCTCCTGAGGGATCTTTTCCCAGACCTAAACTAAAGCATCCGCCAACTCCTGGACAGTCTGTAGTGCAACGTAGCATAGCGTTAGTGGATGGAGAGAGACATGATATCCCAGATGTGCTCAGTTGGATTTGTCTCTGAGGAATGTGTTGGCCAGTCCATAGCATCAATGCCTTCATCTTGCAGCAACTGCTGACACACTCCAGCCACATGAGGTCTAATTTTGTTTTACCTTAGGAGGAACCCAGGGACAACCACACTGGCATATAGTCCAACAAAGGGTCTGAGGATCTCATCTCAGTACCTAATGGCAGTCAGACTACCTCTGGCGAGCACATGGAGGGCTGTGCGGCCCTCCAAAAAATGCCTTTACTGACCCACTACCAAACCGGTCATGCTGGAGGATGTTGCAGGCAGCGGAACATTTTCCACGGTGTCAACAGACTCTGTCACCTCTGTCACATGTGCTCAGTGTGAACCTGTTTTTATCTGTAAAGAGCACAGGGTGCCAGTGGCTACCATATCTTGATGTTCTCTGGCAAATGCCAAATATCCTGCATGATGTTGGCCTCCTCCACGTCTTCAGATGTACTGGCCTGTTTCATGGTACCTCCATGCTCTGGACACAACGTCGATAGACACAGCAAACCTTCTTGCCACAGCTTGCATTGATGGCTCACTACCTAGCCACTTGTGTGGGTTGTAGACTGTCTCACACCACCAGTAGAGTGAAAGCAACAACAGCATTTAAAAGTGACCAAAACATCAGCCAGAAAGCATAGGAACTGAGAAGTGATCTCAGGACACCACCTGCAGAACCACTCCTTTATTGGAGGTGTCTGGCTAATTTCCTATAATTTCCACCTGTTGTCTATTCTATTTGCAAAACAGCATGTAAAATTGATAGTCAATCAGTGTTGTTTCCTAAGTGGCCCGTTTGATTTCATGGAAGTGTGATTGACATTGTATTGTTTAAGTGTTCCCTTTATTTTTTGTGCAGTGCATTTATGTGCATTTTTATATTTTGGGTAAGGCATAGGACTAAAAATGTTTGTCCAATTAAACATTTTGGGCTGAAAATTATGACTGTAAGCCCAAACTATCTGTAAACAAATATAGATTACTATATTTGCGCACCCTGTTCAAGCAAGATATAAACACAATAAGACTCTTTTTAAAAATATTCAGATATTTAGTTATAACAGGATCCAAATCCCAGTGATTTTGAGGCCCACCGCAACGTGATGTAGGACTGTGGTTTTCCCAGCCAACCAAATTGATTGAAAGGTGTGTAGTAACGTGTAATAACCTGTCCATACAATAGAATTTGCAAAGAAACGGGGAATAACCGATCTATTACAACTCTATGTATAAAATTTGAGATACCACAAATACTTTGATACTGAAAACAAAGAGACAATAGGCTCCACATCTCACCAGGTGGGAATGTGGGAAAGTCAACTCCTCTCCTTTCCTTTATTTACATTTCAAGCATCCCCCGCAACCCCCTCTGTTGACTCACCCTCTCTTCATACATACTCACACAGAATGGTCATTTCAAAGTATGAAGTTTCTATCAATCCAAGTGAATTTATCTATCATGTTTGATATCATTTGAAACGTCTCAGAGTGACTGGTACAATGGTCTCATTCTCTCAGAAACAGACTTAATTAAAACAATAGATATATAACTTCAGCTATCTTTTGAACCTCTGTGGGTGTGGCTTTACCTAGGGGACTTCTATTCAAATTACGATTTGTTCCCTATAGACAGAAACTCTTCAGTCACTAAATGCAAATGACAGACACCCCTACTTAAAGGATTCCTTGGTTTGACTACTTAAGGGAAAGTTTCAAAATATTAGGGGCGATACTCCATGCTCCATACTATGTATATTTTGAAGCCAGGTATGCATCTTTTGATCTTAGGTTTGACTTAGAAAATTTTAGGTCTTGTATTGATCATTTTTGAACTGACCGAATGAATTGGCATAATACACGTTTACCTGAATAATAAATTGTTATTCAAACAGATTTCATGTTATTCTCTCTAGTAGAATACATTAAGTCCATAGCACCACAAGCCCCTGTACAGGTTAGTAACAGACTAAACACGATAGACGGAGCAGCGTGACACGCTATACGATGTTCTTAAGAGCTTCGACTAACACATTGGCATTAATTCAAGTATACTTAGACTGTAAAAGGCCTATCTAAGATGGATATGCCTTCATCTCTAAACTCATAATACTATTTAAATCGTATGGTGATTACTCAAAGTTACTAACAGTTTAAATAAATCGGTCTGCTTATTTCTATAGTAATGATCATGGTATGAATAAATAGCTTTGTTTTGATTTAGTAGATAGAAGATCTATGGGGACCACACAAAAAAATATTCTAATCTGAGTAAGTCGGGTTCTGCCTTTTTAGAATAGTGGTTAATCGCCTCTGTATAGTGACCAAGACTGACATACTTGTGTTTAAGAGATTGTATACTCGGTACAAGACTCAGGAATCCAAAAGAACGAGAATAATATACAATAACGGATTGAAGAGAATATTCAATCATAATCTAAAGTAATATTAAAGGAAACAAAATAATCTTATCAATATTTTATGATTGGAGTCAGATAAAACGAGGATAAATATATTAATATTCTAAACCACCTCATACTAACATTGGAGTCAGATATGAGTTAAATTTAAAGTAAATCAACATTGTGCACTGGAAAGACCGAACATGCAGTGAACCTTCATCCACCAGTAGACACCGTTGTTAGACTAACTGGCTGGACCTTATATGTGTGATCAACTGCACCTCGAGAATGTGTTTTACAAGTTGAAAACATTTTTAAATCAGTCCATGTTTGTAATATACAAAAGAAAGTAAAATGGCTGCCTCATTCATAACCACTGGCTGGAATTATCCCAGCTGCATCAGAGGATGCTTCAAACATACAATAGGTTTAATCTGGTTTATTTTGTCCAGTAGCATATTAGATATAGCAGTGTGTGTTAACTTGTATCTTCTCATTTTTGCTTCAACTAGATGTGCTAAAACAGTGCAAAGTTAACTGTGTGTGCATGCATGTATTTCAAACTTTGTAATAGCATTTATGTGTGACTCATCATTGCAGAAAGGCTTGAATAAACTTCACAACAAATAAAATAAATGTACTTGTTTTTTGACTCTGACATAATGCAGCAGGAGAAGAAGACATACACGTAGAAATGGTGGGTGGGGAGAGCTAGTTCATTTGCATTTAAAGTGGAGGCATAATAAATTATCTGATGAGTATATTAAGCTAAAACTTTACAGACATGTTCTAGAGAAACTGAAGTCTTATCTTACATTTTGTAAAAGAAGTAAAATAGAAGCTATTTAAATTAAAAGTGTGTTACCATGGGTAGAGGATCCTGATGGTTGAGCATACGGTTGATGTTGTTGACAATCTCTCGGGGGTCATAATTGGGAATCTTGCATGCCCAGCCAGTCCCAATACCCTCAGCTCCATTTACCAGTACCATGGGAATTATGGGTATGTACCATTCTGGTTCCACCTTCTGGTTGTCATCATATAGAAACTTCAGCAGACTGGAGTCCACAGCAGGAAATAGCAGTTTGGCCAGTGGACTAAGTGATAGCATAAAGAACAATTTTGGTGTGTGCTTGTGTGTCATATAGGGTTATAAAACCAATATTATAGTTATTAACATTAATAACTGAATAACAGTAATGTCGAAATACATCAAATTGGATAAAATAACCATGTAATAATTTAACAATATAATAAGATGCAGTGTTTAAACTGTACAGTAATTTTATTTTAGATAAGGTTGCAAAGATTTATTTTTCTTTTGAAGTACAGTTTCATTTGTGTATCTTCAAATAAATAGAAATGATTAAAGTCATTTATGTTCTTTTTTCCTGTTTAGAATTTAACTGAGCCTTTAATTGTGATTTATAAGTGATTTATAAAGCATAAATAGTCGTCACTTTAGATTAGGTCACAAAACTGGATGAACTGAAGTGAACTTTATTAACTGAACTGAAGTTCAGTTAATAAAGCATTTATTGACATTCAATGTAACTATTAGTATATGCCTGAATAATAAGAATTATAAATGTTAATTTGAATTAATCATTTACTAACTCATTCTGAATGATCTTAAAAATACCACCAACTATGCTTAAATAACTGGTTTGTAAATGATACAACACTTAATTTAGTAATGAAAAATAAATCATAAGCAAAGCATTAAAGTACAATTATTAAGCACTTTATAAATGTGGTTATAAGTCAAGGATAGAGCAATTTTAGCTGCAGTTATTAACTATTAATTATTCAACAGAAGAAAGAAACTCAAGGTTTAAAACATCTTGAGGGTGAGTACTTTCTCCTTTTTGGATCAACTATCCCTTTAAGGTATTTATTAAACTGTCAATAAAAGCACTAGAGCTACCTAATGCCTACCTACCTAAAAGTGCCTTTATAAACAAAATTGATAATAATTGATAATGAACATAACTCATTTATGCTTATGAATGTATTGATAAATTGACAAATAATTATTCCTTATTATTTTATATGAATTGGCCAAGGGGCCATTTTAATTTTAAGGGGCCATTTCTATTTTAATGTGAAGAACATTACACTAAAATGCACGTGCTTTCCTTTAAAAGACAACAACAATGTTTTAATCAGATTAATTCATCAAAAATAATAAAGATAAAAATCGATTAAGAAATAAAAAAATATCAGAATCATGTCTCATCACAAAGATGTTGTTATTTCTCAAAAATTGGCAAACAATATGGATTGTTAGATTTTCAGATATATTTACACAAGCGAATCCCTTCAGGGGGGTTTTACAAGTGCTGTAGAAATGGTACAAAATTATTTGTTTACAGTTTGCAGTGTATTGCAAGTTCCGGTTTCCCTTGATGGAATGAGAAAACAGACTACTTCCTCTTACGCAGTTGCAGAATCCGGGCTTCACGCACAGGTTATGGTCTAGACAACACCGTTGTTTTTTGTTGCAGTTAGTTTTTTGGCATTGGCTTGGTGTGTCTCATGCTTAAGAGTGTTTCGATTACACCATGGTGGATTCACTATTTACAGTTGAATTCAAAATGATTAGCCCCCCTGTGAATTGTATTTCTTTTCTTAATAATGTTTAACAGAGCGAGGAATTTTTCACAGTATTTCCTATATTTTTTCTTATTAGTTTTATTCGACAGTTTTCAATTTTTCTAAAACCATTTTAAGGCCATTATTAGCCCCCTTAAGCAATATATATTTTTTTGATTGTCTACAGAACAAACCATCGGTATACAATGACTTGCCTAATTAACCCATTTAAGCCTTTAAATTGCATTTAAATTGGGAAACAAATTTCAGGGGAGCTAATAATTCAGAAAGGCTAATAATTCTGACTTCATCTTTACATGCAGGACTTGTAAGCTGAAAATGCTTCACTGACAATAAAATATATCTGCTCATGCTCAAGGTTAAAGTGTGGGAGAGCATACCATCTTCAGAAATAGCTGAATTCCACTACAGCCCCTTAAGGTGAATAAGGTGTAGGAGGAGGTAGCAATTTTTATATGTATGTAGACAATATTATCGATGCAGCAGTTAACCAATTTAACTATTAACCATACTTTAATCTTAAAGACCCTGAATGACAGTGTTTCTGTTGCACAGAATAGAACTGTCGCAATTTATGCAAAATGAAAGCAAAGTTGTACCAGCAATGCAACAGTTTAAAGTTGAGATGCAGACTTTGTAAGATATATTTAATTGATAAGAAAAAGAGCAATGAAATTTGATTATTTGATTCCATTTCTATTAGGCTATTATTGATTTATTTTGGTATATTAGGCTATTATCGAACCCATACTGCTGACTGGTATACAAAATAATCAGTTCAAGGTGCTTGACTGATTATTTTTTGCATACCTTGTAGAATCTCTTATCCAAAGAGCACTGACACATTAACTGCCACCGAAGCTCCTTTTTATGCTTTCGCATTTTAATATTACTCACTGTTTCAACTTGTTTTTGTTCATTTACAATGAAACCAACATAAAATCGACATATTTAGTTTGGTTTATGCAGAGATTTTTACTCACTAACAGGGGCCACTCTCAAGAGTTTTTTAGGGCCCCTAGAAGCGTAGGATCAGCTCTAGCTCATTGGCTGCTAAACCAACAGCAACCAATCACATGCACCATGTAGTTGGAAGCAGACTGAAAAGGACTAATCAGTCTGTGCTCCCATAGAGTTTCATGACAGAACTTTGTTTTAAAAATTATTTGCAGCTGGATAGATTCTAAAATAGAATGATGGTGTTACATGTCCATGTATTTATTATTTATTTACTTGTGTTACTTTGTCGCCCTCTAGTGTTTTGTTGCTGTTTGTGTTTTGATTAAGTTGATTACTCCGCACCTGCAGACCATACGCTTATTTCACGCGGCCGCCATTTTAAAGAACCAAAGCGAGGCTGTGGTGGGAAGAAACGCGGAAGTATAGGACCAGCACTGTAAACATTGCAGTGACATGCTGTGTCAAACCTCCAGCTGTTGCCGAGATTTCAAAATACAGATATGGTGTAAACATCACTTTAATATCAGTCAGTACGTTTAATTTAAACAATTAAAAGCAATTTAGCATCAAACAACATCACAAGCTCTGTAAGAGTAATATGCCCAAGTGTCCTCCTAGGCTTCACTTCATGGCAGCAGGTAAACAGAGGGGACGCTTCCCTGCTTCAGCCTATGTAACCTGGTGAGCGATAAACACTGCAGTCCTCTGTAGCACACCCTCGTGTTGTCCCGGTACTGAAGTTTTAAAACAGTCTAATTCCCGCTAAGTTAAAATTGAAGCGCCGCTGAGCGCGGATGACTCGACTGATCTTCACGGCTGCTTCGCGATCCAGTCTCCATGTATCTTGTGTTTGCACTCAGTTTACCGCTCTTCACCCAGTGCAAACACAGATACACGGAGACTGGAGCGCAAGCGCGAAACAGCCATAAGGATCAGTAGAGTCATCAAGCAGATCGCTCGGCTGTGTTTGTGCTCAGTAAACAGCGGAGGGTGAACTGATGACCTTCTCGGCCAATCACAAGCATATCTGTTGAGCACGTGAACACAATGGCCAATCAGCGCTGTTTTAAGAAAGCCATCAACAGTGCTTTAAATGTTAGCGGGAAATTGACAAATTTTCTTTTAATTCAGTAACGTGACAAGTCTAATATAGTGAAAGAATCAGTTCATTAACTTGAGTTTGATAAATGGCATCTAAAAAGTGTGTTTGGGAAAGAAAACGTTAGCTAACTAGTGCCGTTTCCCTTAACTTAGCTGAAAATGAGCTCTGATATCCCTTTATATTTTCACCATTCATTCAGAACGGACCTTCGGGTCACAAGGCGGTGAAATGATAAATTTGTGTCTCTTTCTATTCCCTGACAAGATACAGCCAAGTACACAACGTTCTAATGTAACTCCCAACGATACTTCCGGGTTTCTTCCCACCGCAGCCTCGATTTCGCTTTTAAAAATGGCAGCCGCGTGAAAGCAGTCTATTGACCGCAGGCGATTTAAGACCTCGCGCAGCAGTACTTCAGAGACGGGGATTTGAGCGGCCGTCCAGACGGGAGTTGTGCTCCTTTTGTGTTCAGCCTTCGTTTATTGTGTTTTCTCCCCACATATTTGTTTATATTTGGTTACTCAGTTAATAAAACCCCTAGACCGATCCGTTTGTGTGTTTCCCTCATTTATTGTTGTGAACGTGGTCGTAACATTAATTAGGGGCTCGTCCAAAAAGCTTTCGATTATGCTTCAGCTGTTTAGTGTGGGAGAAAAGATGTGTGGTCACCCCGTTCATTTCGTGATTCGCCTGGATATGCTTTCGTGTGAGTGACCTTGCTTTCCATATGTGAGTATTTGCCCTATTTAATTTAGTCGCTGGGTAGGTTGTGGACCTGCCACTTTGTTGTTTTGCCTTTCTTATTTTTGTGGTTATTCGGAGTGGGGGTACGCTTCAGAGCACCTGCTGCAGATCTATCAATTGGGTCAGTACGGAGTGTTCGCCTCGAGCCCCTAACGCCACTGAAGATTAGGGAAAACTGTTGTGTTAAATGGGGTAAATACATTAGTTTTTGAGGGGATTGCATTTGGTTACGAATTTTGTGAATTTAAATTGAAAACCTTTCAATTTCGTGTGTTTCGTAGACCTAGTATTACAGCCTGGCTGTGTGTGTGTGGCTGTGTGTGTATATGAGTAAGTTGGCAAAATTAAATTTTGTTGATGATTTGTGCTTAATCAGGTGAGTTGATGCTCTTTCGTTTAGATTATTTGATGGTTTAAATATTTGTAAACGTTTGGTTTAAAATATTTAGCGTTAAAACCATTATTTAATTGTTTTTGTGAGCATAACTGCGTACGTCGAGGATGGCGTCTATAGTTGACACATTTCGGGAGTCTTCTTCTGAAGAACTGCTTTTCTCGTGCACAAAAGAGCAGTTGTGGCAAATTGCAGAATCTTTTGAAATTGAAATTGCTCCAAGATATAAGACTTTGAAGGAAACTCTACGAAATGTGTTAAAAGGTTATCTGGTGGAATTGGGTGTTTTAGAAATGACTGCAGGGACTGTTAGTCTTGTGGAGGAAGTGGCTAATCCTTCAGTAAGTGAAAACACCATTCGTTTGAAAGAATTAACATTAAAAGAAAAAGAAATTGAGTTAGAAAATGCTAAATTAGAGTTGCGAAAGCATGAAATCGATCATCAATATGCACTAAAGCGTATGGAATTAGAGATGAGCGGAAAAATTGTAGTCTATAATGAATTTGACGTTGGTCGAAATCGCAATATGGTTCCTCCTTTTTGTGAAAAGGATATTGAGAAATATTTTTGTCATTTTGAGGGAGTCGCTGCTTCTTTGAAGTGGCCGGAAAATGTTTGGTTGCTGCTATTGCAGTGTGTGTTAACCGGTAAAGAAAGCACAAGAAGCATACATTTCGTTGTCTATTGAAGAAACGGCTGACTATAAGCTGGTGAAAGCTGCTATATTGAGAGCATACAAGTTGGTTCCGGAGGCATATGGACAGCGATTTTCGGCATTATATAAAACTTCCAAACCAGTCTTATGTTGAGTTTGCGCGAGAGAAAGAGATGTTATTTGATCGGTGGTGCACGTCTCAAAAAGCTGAGAGTAAGGAACAAGTGAGACAACTTATTCTTTTGGAGGAGTTTAAAAATTGTGTACCAGCTGCTCTTTCTACGTATCTTAACGAACAGAAGGCTGATATGCTCCACAAAGCTGCTACTTTGGCAGATGACTTTGTTTTAACGCACAAAATCACTTTTAAAGAGAAACCACGAGAGAAAGTTTTGCTGAAACACCTGTTTCACCACCTCGAAAATCACTTAGTATTAGGTCCACTGTTTTGACTGCTGAAAGGGCTTGTTTTTATTGCAAGACCCCTGGTCATTGGTCGTTGGTGTTCGTTCTTCTCTTCCCATTGCTGGTGTAACATTCATTTTAGGCAATGATTTGGCGGGAGGTAGTGTATGGAACGATTTTAATGTGTCACCTGAAGTTGTTCCTTTACCACTCGCTGGTGCTGATGACTGCGCGCTTAAGCATCCAGATGTCTTTGCTGCGTGCGTGCTTACTCGTTCTATGACTAAATCTGATGAGTTTTCTGATAGCGTTGATTTATGTGACACATTCATTGTGAATCCTAACACAACTGACTTGTTCTCTGTTCCTCTACAGGAAAAAGCAGATCTGATTCCTGTGAGTGCTAAGAAGGATGCTATAGACTGTGCTGATTTGTCTCTGTGTCCTGAGAAGTTAATTGATGCTCAAAAATCAGATTCTACTCTTGCCTCGCTTTTTGAATTAGTTCGACCAGAGTACAAGAATACCTGTGCGCCTCAGATGTATTTTCTTAGAAACGGCATTTTGATGAGAAAGTGGGTATCACCAAAATCTTCTGAAGACTGGAATGTAGTAAATCCAATCGTAATTCCAGTAGACTATCGAGACATGATTTTAGACTGTGCACACAACGGTTCAGCTGGTCACTTGGGTATTTTAAAAACGTACGACCGGATTTTGCGAAATTTTTATTGGTCTGGTTTAAATCGGGATGTTGCATGATTTTGTAAGACTTGTCATGTTTGTCAAGTTGTTGGAAAACCCAACCAAACTATCCAACCTGCACCACTTTATCCAATTCCAATGGTTTCTGAGCCTTTTGAACATATTTTAATCGACTGTGTAGGACCTCTTCCACGTTCAAAATCTGGCTGCAAGCATCTTTTAACGATTATGTGCGTGACTACACGTTTCCCAGAGGCAATTCCTCTGCGTTCTGTAACCACTAGAGCGATCACCACTTTTTGCTTCATGAGAGGTGATTCAAGAATCACTAGGGTTTAGCCCTGCAGAGCTTGTGTTTGGATACAATTTGCGCGGTCCTTTGGCCGTATTGAAAGAGAAGTGGCTCTCTGATTCAAAAAGCACCACTGTTTCTGAGTATTTTTCACAGTTTCGTACACGTTTATACAGAGTGCGTGAATTGGCAAAACAAAATCTCGAAAAATCACAAGAAAAGATGAAAAATTGGTTTGACAAGAAAGCGAGAGAACGAAATTTTAGCCCTGGTGACAGTTTTGGTGCTATTGCCAGTGTCTGGTGGGTCATTGCAAGCTCGTTATAGTGGTCCTTACGAGATCAAAAGAAAACTGTCAGATCGAGATTACATTATCTATATGCCCGATCGTCGAAAAAGTCTAAGAGTTTGTCATGTAAACATGATTAAACCCTATTATGAGAGAAAGTCAGATACTGAAAAAGTTGAAAACATCGTACAAGTACCTGTTCAAGACTCACTATCTGTGGGTGTATTTACATCTAAACTAGTCGATGAAAAAGATGTAGAACCATCTAGATGTACAGTTGAGGGTAGGTCGAAAAATTCTGAGATGCTTACAAATTTGACTAGCAAGCTACTACACTTGTCTCAAGCTGAGAAAGCTGAAGTCATTGGGTTAGTGAGAGGTTTGCCAATGTTGTTCAGTGATATTCCTGGTTTAACCTCCGTTATTGAGCATGATATTGATGTCGGTTTTACCCAGGCGATAAAACAACATCCATATCGAGTTAATCCACTTAAAAGGTCGTTTCTGCAAAAAGAGGTTGAGTATATGTTGGAAAATCACATTGCTGAGTACAGTACTAGTCCATGGAGTTCACTATGTCTCCTGGCACAAAAATCTGATGGCACATTTAGATTTTGTACGGATTATCGACGTGTAAATGCCGTAACTAAAAGTGACTGCTATCCTTTACCAAGAATAGATGATTGTGTGGAACGTGTAGGTTTTGCTACATATGTTTCGAAACTCGATCTATTAAAGGGATATTGGCAAGTGGCGTTAACTGAACATGCAAAAGAAATATCAGCATTTGTCACCCCAGATGCTTTTCTTAATTATAGGGTGATGGCATTCGGGATGAAAAACTCTCCAAGTACTTTCCAACGGCTCGTTAACACCGTGTTGGCTGGTGTTCCAAATTGCGAAGCGTACCTGGACGATGTAGTGTTATATAGTTCCACATGGCAAGAGCACATGAGTTTACTTCGACAAGTTTTTAATCGACTGGCAGAAGCTAAGCTTACCGTTAACTTGGCCAAATGTGAATTTGGTAAAGCCACTATTGATTACCTGGGAAAAGTAATTGGTAATGGTGAAGTGTGCCCAGTTGCTGCTAAGGTGACTGCGATTTGTGATTTTTCCCCACCAAAGGACCGTAAGCAATTGCGTCGTTTTCTTGGTATGGTAGGTTACTACCGTTCATTCTGCAAGAACTTTGCTATGTTTGTTTCTCCGCTAACCGATCTTTTGAGTCCAAAGATCCAATTTGCGTGGTCCAATGCATGTCAATGTGCATTCGAGAAAATCAAGTCTTTGTTGATTTCAGCTCCAGTATTGGCTGCACCAGATCATTTGAAGCCATTCAGTCTTGCGGTGGATGCAAGCGCAGTTGGTGCGGGAGCTGTCCTCCAGCAAAGAGGTGCTGATGAAGTGGAACATCCAGTTCGTTACTTTTCAAAGAAGTTTACTTCTACTCAACGGAGGTATTCTACTATTGAAAAGGAGGCTTTAGCAATGGTTCTTGCTATCCAACATTTTGAAGTTTACCTGTACAATTATCATCCAATTGTTGTATACTGTGACTACAACCCTCGCACTTTCTTGAAAACAATGCGTAACTCTAATCAGCGTCTTATGCGCTGGAGTGTTTTTTTGCAGCCCTACGACCTTGACATTAAGCATGTCCGAGGTTGTGACAATGTGGTGGCTGATGCACTGTCCCGGGTGGAATAAGTGGGTAAGGTGCATGACATGGTGTTCGGGAAATGTTTTTTTTTAAATATGGTGTTTTTGGTGGTGATTGTAACACTTTTGGGGGATGAAGGTGTTACATTTCCATGTATTTATTATTTATTTACTTGTGTTACTTTGTCGCCCTCTAGTGTTTTGTTGCTGTTTGTATTTTGATTAAGTTGATTACTCCGCACCTGCAGACCATTGACTGCCGGCGATTTAAGAGCTCGCGCAGCAGCACTTCAGAGACGGGGATTTGAGCGGCCGTCCAGACGTGGAGTTGTGCTCCTTTTGTGTTCAGCCTTCGTTTATTGTGTTTTCTCCCCACACTTTGTTTATATTTGGTTACAAAGTTAATAAAACCCCTAGACCGATCCGTTTGTGTGTTTCCCTCATTTAATGTTGTGACCGTGGTCGTAACAGATGGTTAGAAATGCACCAACATGCGTGGTCTATTCACTCACTTTGCAATTTATTATCAAAACAAATAAAATCTTACCTTAGCATAGTAAAGATGTAACGAGGACTGGCAGCATCTTTACCCCCATTGATACGGGTACCAAACTGTCCAAGAGGCTGAAGGATGTTGACATTATTGCTGCCGACAAAGTTCTGGGCCAAATTCACGATAGTCATCATCAGGGCTTGCTGCAGAACAGATATATTTTCTTGTAAGAACATCTTTTATGCTGTTCAATGCGATATTTACAAACTCAATTATTACATATGATCCTTTATCATTTGAGGTTCTATTAGCTACGATTAGCTGATATACTAACCTTCAAGACTTATACAGCATTTATTAATCATAGTTCAGTATTTACGAATGCATTATTGAAAACCAAGGTTGTCCTTGTTAACATTAGTTAATGAGCTCTGTGAGTTAACAACAACAAACAATGAATGACTTTATTTTCATTACCCAACATTTGTCCTTGTATTTTGATCTTGTTTGATGTCTCACCATTTCAGGCATGTTTGGTTTCAGTTTGCACCAGGACATCACTGGCACATTTGTGAGGGTACAATGTTTACTCACCATGTGCTCTAGTCTCGCATGCTGTTTTGTATCTTGAGGTGTCGTTTGTGTGGAACGTGGCTCATGTTTACGTGTAGTTTGTTTATTTGTGTTTTCATTGGCTGCATGTTCTTGTTCTGTTTTGTGTGAGCACATGGTGCTGTTTTTTTTGCCATGTGCTCTCTTGTCTACTATCTAGACCAGGGGTGACTTGACCCCTGGTTTAGCCCCACAATTATTTTTTTTTCATATTATTATTTATCTACTTGCCCTGCCCATTCTCTATCACCTCATGATTTGCTCCCATTATAATACTGTGCTTGATTGCAGAGCAAGTTTGTTGTCATTATTCATGGTGTGTTTGGAGACTGCGTTGCCATGCCTTTTGTTATGCTCCTTGTCCTGCCCTGCCAGCTCAGTTTAGTCATGTTTTATTCCCTCTTATTTTGCTTTTTTTAGTTTTATTTTAACTAAATAAAAAGTTAATAAAAATTTCTTGCTTCCTAGAATCCTCGCCGCATACATCACCCCAATTCTCACAGTTGCCATGATATCTTACAGTTGTGTTAAAATGTGTTTTTCAAGAACCAAGCATATAAATCAACTTTTAATTGGCATGTCACAAAAACAAGCAAAAAATTGCAATTATCTACCCTTGCGATGACAAAGAAGAAATAAGAAGAAATAAGAATGGTAAAGAATTGTTTGCTACAAACTTCGCCATGATGATATGCAGACATCTCAGCCACGGATCCGGCCAGCTGGGCCACTTTGACTTCTCTTTTATCATTCCTTTTTACACAGGTAAACAACACCTTCCTCTGGCCTGGCTTTAGACCTGCATAGAGCAGATGACGTAAACATGAAGTTTAGAAACCCAGTTAAACCCAGGAAACAGTTATTCCAAAAGATATAAATTTGCTCAGCTAATAAAAGAAAAACATTTTAGAAACACACAATCTATGACTTTATCTGATAAAAAATAAATACATAACTGAAAATACATACCATCAACAAGTGATGGAATTGAACGCTCATTGTCAGAATTGGAGAAGAGGATGAGTTCTTTATTGATGAAGTCATTGTAGGACAGGTGTCGTGTTGATGTACCATACAAATATTGCTGTAATGAGAAAACAAGAAAGTGTACCAGCTCATAAAATAATTCACTTTTTTGGAAAAAATTCAATTGCTTTTTCTTATGTTTTGTTACAATTCAATTTAAGATGCTTTCCTAGATTAAAATTTCATACATTCATGCCATTTCATTTTATAGGGATTAGGCCTGCATGATTGATCATTTTTAAACTGCAAAAGCTGGTATTATTTAGATTATTACTACTGGGATGGAGCGCGATTAATTAAAACACTTCAACTACGAAAATGACTACGAAACTACAACTATGAAAATAAAAAATGTAAACTCTCTCTCTATCTCTCTCTCTCTGTGGACCTTTGACCTGCTTGCATGAGGTAATATTTCCTCCGACTGCTTGTATTACATATATAAAATATTACATAAAAAAAAAAACATTTATAAGTGATACATTGTAATACAAGAGCTCTTGTGCTGTGAAGTAAAACATAAAATTGCAATGCACTGAGAATGTCATAAAATTGAATGTGGAAAATGTAACACAATCTAATAGTAAGGGTTTTAAAGGTTTTATATATCTACTGTATATATACAGTTGAAGTCAGAAGTCAGTTGACCCCTTTAATTTTTTCTCTTTTTTTAAATATTTCCCAAATGCTGTTTAACAGAGCAAGGAAATTTTCACAGTATGTCTGATAATATTTTTTTCTTCTTAAGAAAGTCTTATTTGTTTTATTTGGGCTAGAACAAAAACAATTTTATAATTTTTTTTATAAACATTTTAAGGTCAAAATTATAAGCCCCTTTAAGCTCTATATTTTTTCAATAGTCTGCAAAACAAACCATCATTATACAATAACTTGCCTAATTACCCTATCCTGCCTAATTAACCTATGGAAAACATTAAATGTCATTTTAAGCTGAATAGAAGTGCCTTGAAAAATATCTAGTCAAATATTATGTACTGTCATCATGGCAAAGATAAATTAAATCAATTATTAGAAATGAGTTATTAATACTATTATGTTTAGAAAAGTGTTGAAAAAAATAAATATTTAAGTTAAACAGAAATGGGGGAAAAAATAAACAGGGAGGCTAATAATTCAGGGGGCTATGATATATATATATATATATATATATATATATATATATATATATATATATATATATATATATATATATATATATATATATATATATATATATATATATAATTCATTAAACCTAATTGAAAATGCTGTAGTTATTTTCTTAATTTTTCATGCCAACTGATAACTTTATTAAAAATGGTTTTAAATAAACAGTAGCATAGTGTAGCGCACTTTGTGATTATGCTTGATCTTTCTTTGTTGTTGTTAAAACCACCACATCAAACCTGGCGCTCTTTTATAAAATTATAGTAAATCGCATTTTAAAATTGAAAATCGCAATTGTTATCAGATAAATCCCAATTTGATTTTTTTCTTCAAATCCCATTAGCATCCCTAGTTGTAACGGAAAAATGTGCTCATTACTGTAAATAATACTTGCTGCTTAATTTGTTCAAAAATAATTAATTGTTAATACTTAATTAGCTTTTTATTTCCTTTTTATTTTTACTTATTTGTTTTAATGCCTTTAAAACAAAACACCATAAAACACCTTTGCTAGTGTTACTGGAGACTATTTTAAGACTATATTTTATGTTACTCAACTGTTAGAGAGTAGCTAACTACGTATAGTCTGCATCTAGCCATAATATGATCAAAATGCAAGGTCTAATTAAAGCATACTCGTGTGTTGCAAAAAAAACCTGTTTGTGTGTGTGTTAGTACCATGCATGTCTCATTCCTGTAAATACCCATAAGCACATCACTTAATGCGCTGTGTTTGCGTAAACAACTAGAAATTCTTTTCATTTGACATGGAGTGTATATGAATTCGTTACCTCAGGAAGTCCATGCATCCTCCTTTGTCGTCTGTCCTCCATGAAGTTAGTCAGCCACTCTTTCCTGTCATCCGTTTTCTTCTTGCTGAAAGCCTACAGACATCATGTTCAAGTAATATGCAGTTAATTACTGAAAAAATGCAATGCTTCATCAACATAATCACTGAAGAAACTAACCAGTGTAATGGCCGCATCATCTTCAGTGCCATTGTACTTGAACATAATGCGATGTCTTTCCATGTCTGAAAAATATTCCTTCGCTTCTTTGCTTGTGCTGGTACCCAAACCTGACAAATATGAAGAAAACATATAGCCAAAAACTGCAACTTGTTTATAAATGTAGACTATAGGAAACAGAAAACCAACCTTTGTAGTACTTTATGTGCCAAGTTTTATAACTTTCTGTATGCTTCTTCCATTCTTCAAATTCTGGTATGCTGTAGAATGATACTTCCTGTTTATTCTTATTGGCCTGAAGAGAGAGTTTTAGAAACAAGTATAAAAACCTGCATACCTGATAAACTAAACCTTTTCATTGGACAATCATTATACCTTCACAATAGGTGTGATGAACTCCTCCAGGAATGTATGCTTCAGCAGGGATGGCCAGTTATGATGGAAGAAATTAATCAGAAGGCCCTTTATGTGAGAGCCATCTTGGTCCTGTTAATGAATAAAAGAGGAATTGTTAATGCATACTTGCTGTCCAGAGACATTTACTTAAAAGGTAACGTATCAAGCTAATTTTTCCTTTAATCTTTAATCATTTAGCCCATTAATCTTGAGTACCTATAGTGTAGTTCAGCATCCATAATTTCTCTGAAAAGTCTTTAGTTTTTAATACTCTAAGAGGAAGAAACATCTTTAAAATTAGCTAAAAGCAGGTAGATCTGAATACTGAGTAAACATGACTTGCTGCAGAACATATATATTTTCTTGTAAGAACATCTTTCATTCTGCTTAATGTGATATATTTACAAAATAAATTTTTACATATGATCTTTGTTTAGGCAATGCAGTGGCGCAGTAGGTAGTGCTGTCGCTTCACAGCAAGGTCGCTGGTTCGAGTAGAATTTTTAAAAATTATAAATGAATTAAAAAAGGCAAGAGACTCTGTGCTCCGTGCCTGTGTCATGGATTGGTCAGGCTCTCACGACCCCCACTCACGAAGATCACCATCACCTGACTTCTAATGAGCACACAGCTGCATCACATTCACGAGCACCAGATAAAAGCACAGCACTCCAGTCGCTCATTGTCCGGGCTCGTCTCGACGAAAGCGGACAACTGAGCGACCACTCAGCGTAGTCATCCTCAGCTAAACAAACGATTTACTTACCTGTTCTCTTTGTATTCCTCCTAGTCTTCCTGGTCCTCCCGAATCGTCCTGTCTTCCAGTCCTTCCAAGTCTGTGTCATCCTCTGTCAGCTGTATCTGGTGTGTGCTGTCCATCCTCGTGTATTCCTGTTACCCAGCCACGGAGGAAAAGACCCCAACATCATTCCTGATCCTCCTGGCTATCCTTCATGTGCTCCTTGTTGTCATTCAATAAACACCCTAACGTTTCCTTACCTCTGTCTCCTGTCCGCTTCATAACAGAAGCCCGGACCCATAACGACGACAACATGAGCACCCTCGATCACTTTCAAGAGCTGGTGGACCAGTTGAAGCGGATTCTACAGCCACCAGCTCCACTTTCCAACGCACCACCAGCACCGAGCACTTCCGCCTCCACAGTTTCTTCTTCGGCCCTTCCTTCCAGTCCCATGGCCCGACCAGCGCCCTACTCAGGCGGAGCGGGGGAGTGCAATGGTTTTCTGTTACAATGTTCCCTCATATTCGAAATGCAACCTTCTCTATATCCCACAGATAAGTCAAAGATCGCCTACATCGTATCACTACTCTCTGGACCTGCACTTAAATGGGCTGAGACGATCTGGAACCAAGCCGGGCCGGTCATGAATTCCATCACTACCTTCACGGAGTATTTCAAAGAGGTGTTTGGACGTTCTGATGGGGAAGTAGCCGCTGGAGAGCAGCTGTATCATCTAAAGCAAGGTACTCTATCTACACAGGAATATGCTCTCCGGTTTCGCACTCTAGCAGCTGCAAGTGGATGGAATGAGAGATCGTTGTTGACCACGTACCGGCTCGGCTTGGAACCCACTCTCCGAATCCAGCTGGCCACATTAGATGATACAATGGGTCTGGAGAGATTCATCTAACATTCTCTCCGATGTTCCGATCGTCTCCGTTCCTATCAACAGGACACCATCACCCCCTCGTCTGCACTCCTCCAATCGCCTGAGTCAACAGCCTCTCCAGAACCAGAACCCATGATAATAGAGTCTGGAAGACTGACATCAGCGGAACGACAGAGGAGGCTGACCCGGGGTCTGTGTCTATACTGCGGTGTCAGTGGACACACCCGTATGGAGTGTCCCCTTCGTCCCATTCGGACTTCAGTGAGTGTATTCAGTACGAATATTGAACAATGTAAACCACTTACTACCACCGTACAAATAACTACTGCCTCTATTTCTCTCCTTGTCACAGCCCTCATCGACTCCGGGTCAGCAGGGAACTTCATCTCCCAATCCCTCTGTCGTCAACTCCACCTCCGTACTGAGGCGTCCTCGCATATATACCAGATACAACCGATAACCCAGTGCACTCGATCTTCGACCCGTATCCATCGACAATGCGAAGACATCCTTCTTCAAGTGGGGCTGTTACATCAAGAGAGGATTCAATTTCTGGTTCTGGAGGGTGCAAATATGGACATCATTCTAGGGCGCCCGTGGCTGGTGAAGCACGATCCCATCATCTCTTGGGGCACAGGAGAGATAAAGAAATGGGGATCTGGATGTACACCTACCTGTTTTCCAAATCTCCCTCTTCAAGGTCGGAACCCCATTTCTTTGTTTGCAACATCGGTCGAGAGCCCTCCTGAGAAGCAGTCTATCCACATTCCTAAGGAGTACAGCTCCTTTCATGATGTCTTCTGCCCCAAGAGAGCTTCCCAGCTACCGCCGCATCGGCCATGGGACTGCGCGATCGACCTAGTTCCAGATGCCCAGTTGCCAAGAGGTAGGATCTACCCGCTCTCGCTTCCAGAGAATCAGGCAATGGAAGATTACATAAGGGAGGCTCTGAGTCAGGGGTACATACGTCACTCAAAATCACCAGCCGCCTCAAGCTTCTTCTTTGTGGCCAAGAAGGACGGAGGGCTGCGTCCATGCATCGACTACAGGGTCCTAAATAACGGTACAGTAAAATACCGATATCCCCTTCCTCTGGTACCAGCCGCTTTGGAACAGCTCCGAGAAGCTAAAGTCTTCACTAAATTGGACCTCCGCAGCGCGTATAATCTGATAAGAATACGTGAGGGGGACCAATGGAAGACAGCATTCGTGACCCCTACTGGCCACTATGAATATGAGGTCATGCCTTACGGTCTGGTCAACGCCCCCTCCGTATTCCAAAACTTCATTCATGAAGTCCTCCGGGAGTTTCTTCACCACTTTGTAATAGTGTACATAGATGACATCCTCATTTACTCCCGGAGTGAGGCCGAACATCGCCAACACGTTGCGGAGGTCCTACACACATTGAGAGAACATCACCTCTACCTCAAAGCGGAGAAATGCTCATTCCACCAGAAGTCGATTCATTTCTTGGGATACATCATTGATCAAACCGGTATACGTATGGATGGGAAGAAAATTGAGGCTGTTCTATCCTGGTCAGAACCCACTTCCATTAAGGAGCTCCAGAGGTTTCTTGGGTTTGCTAACTTTTATAGACGGTTTATCAAGGACTACAGCAGGATTACATCACCTCTCACTAATCTCCTCAAGGGTAAACCCAAAGGACTGGAGTGGACCAAAGAAGCAGCCGCAGCCTTCCGCCTTCTTAAGAAGGAGTTCACAAGGGCCCCACTCCTGACTCATCCTGACCCAAATCTTCCTTTCGTGGTGGAAGTGGACGCATCCACCACCGGCGTCGGGGCAGTATTATCTCAACATCATGATACACCGCCCCGACTGCATCCCTGTGCCTATTTCTCTCGGAAGTTGAGCCCGGCGGAGCAGAATTACAGCATAGGAGACAGGGAGCTGCTAGCAATCAAGCTAGCCTTGGAGGAGTGGCGTCACTGGTTGGAGGGAGCCAAACATCCGTTCCAGGTGATCACAGATCACAAAAACCTCCAATATATCAAAGAGGCCAAGAGACTATGTCCACGTCAAGCCAGATGGTCACTTTTCTTCTCACGTTTTGATTTCTCCATTTCCTATCGTCCAGGACCCAAGAATCTAAGAGCAGACGCTCTCTCTCGTTTACACGAGCATCACGATCATGAAGAACTCCCAACGAAGATTCTTCCCGAACACATCTCCATTTGTCCGATCACCTGGAACGCTCCTCCAGTCGTTGCCACTCCGGAAGCCCCTGCTCCGCCGGGATGCCCTCCTCATCGGCAGTTCATACCACCTGAACACCGGGTAGATCTGATCCACTCCTTACATACCTCGCTAGGCACTGGACATCCAGGGATCAACAATACTCTCTCGCTAGTATCCCAACGATTCTGGTGGCCAAACATGGCAAGGGATGTGAGGCAATATGTTCAGGGCTGTAAGGACTGTGCCCAATCCAAGAGCCCACGTCATCTACCCGCTGGAAAGCTCCATCCCTTGCCGATTCCGAACCGTCCCTGGTCACACCTAGGAGTGGACTTTATCACTGATCTCCCTTCGTCAGAAGGTAATACCTGTATTCTAGTCATAGTAGATAGATTCTCAAAGTTTGTCAAACTAATCCCTCTGAAAGGTCTTCCCACAGCCTTTGAAACAGCCGACAATATCTTTAATCAAGTCTTCAGGTCATTTGGTATTCCAGAAGATATTGTGTCGGACAGAGGTCCACAGTTCATCTCACGTCTATGGAAAGCCTTCTTCAAGCTCCTAGGTGTGGCCGTCAGCCTCTCTTCTGGATATCATCCCCAAACCAACGGGCAGACAGAGAGGAAGATTCAGGAGGTGGGACGGTTCCTGAGGACCTTCTGCAGTGGTCACCAGAGCTCCTGGAGCCAGTATTTGGGCTGGGCAGAATATGCCCAAAATTCACTGCGGCAACCCTCCACCGGACTCACGCCATTCCAGTGCGTCCTGGGCTTCCAACCACCGCTCTTTCCCTGGGATGGCGAACCATCTGATGTCCCCGCAGTGGATCACTGGTTCCGGGAGAGCGAGAGAGTCTGGGACGAGGCTCATCAACATCTGCAGAGGGCAGTCCGTCGAAGCAAGGTAACCGCCGATAGAAGAAGGTCTGAAGAACCCAGATACCCACCCGGACAAAAGGTGTGGCTATCCACCCGGGACATACGCATGCGACTGCCCTCTCGCAAGTTAAGTCCCCGATTTGTTGGTCCCTTCACCATCGTGGAACAGGTTAACCCCGTCACCTACAAACTACAATTACCCTCTCACTACCGTATTCACCCTACATTCCACGTATCACTCCTGAAACCCTATCACGATCCTGTTCTTCCCTCCACAGAGCCTGACCACGAAGAGGAACCCCCTCCTCCACTGCTCCTAGAAGAAGGAGCCGTCTACGCAGTGAAGGAGATCTTGCGTTCCCGACGTCGTGGTGGCCAGTTGGAGTACCTGGTGGACTGGGAAGGGTACGGCCCCGAAGAAAGGACATGGGTTCCCAGAGCTGATATTCTCGATCCTAGTCTCATGGTGGAGTTTCATGAGAGCCACCCTGAGTTCCCAGCGCCTAGAGGCAGAGGGAGACCACCACGGCGTCGGAGGTGTCGGCCCTCAGGAGCGGGCCCTGGGGAGGGGGGTACTGTCATGGATTGGTCAGGCTCTCACGACCCCCACTCACGAAGATCACCATCACCTGACTTCTAATGAGCACACAGCTGCATCACATTCACGAGCACCAGATAAAAGCACAGCACTCCAGTCGCTCATTGTCCGGGCTCGTCTCGACGAAAGCGGACAACTGAGCGACCACTCAGCGTAGTCATCCTCAGCTAAACAAACGATTTACTTACCTGTTCTCTTTGTATTCCTCCTAGTCTTCCTGGTCCTCCCGAATCGTCCTGTCTTCCAGTCCTTCCAAGTCTGTGTCATCCTCTGTCAGCTGTATCTGGTGTGTGCTGTCCATCCTCGTGTATTCCTGTTACCCAGCCACGGAGGAAAAGACCCCAACATCATTCCTGATCCTCCTGGCTATCCTTCATGTGCTCCTTGTTGTCATTCAATAAACACCCTAACGTTTCCTTACCTCTGTCTCCTGTCCGCTTCATAACAGCCTGACACCTTCAAACGCCACAGCAAGTTTACTGCGTGTCAGGATTGCCTTCTGAGGTGCAAGACATTTATTAGATGAAGAAAAGATTGACGCAGCTTCTCCTTCGGCAGCAAATTCCGTTATTACTGTTGATATTTGGCTGAACTAGTTGTCAAAATCTGTCTAGCAAATTTTATTTAAAATTTTTTATCTTTTTTCCGTCTTCTAAATTAAACAATTTCATGAATGATTTACAGACCTATGTATGTTGTAGGTTCAGTTCCAATATGTACTGCAATATTGTTTACAGTTGTGCACAGCTCTACACAAAGGAAGTTTATGTTTGTTGTAAACAAGGGTATATTTATTCTTTTGCACAATGCTGTGAATAAATTTGAATTACAAAGAGCATATGCAGTAAAGATGTGAAACATACATATTCAATGTCTTGTACTCAGATACCTCACTAAATGCAGTGATGTCTAACTTTACTGTAGTTTTCAAATGGCTGTGCAAATAGTATATAGTGCTGTCTTGAGCATTTTCAAGAAGTGTCACCAAAATGACTTTTTTGCATTGGAAAAAATTTAGAGTAAACTGTCATAATGAAAACATGACAAAGCCATTTGACTATCTTGTTCAAAATCAATGGTGTCATGACTTTTCATCTTGATGACACTGACATCAATACTTGCTTTTGAGGAAGGAGTTATCCATTTTGAGCATGTGACACGCTTTTGCAGGTTATCAACTAGGTTTTTTCTTGCTAATTAGCGGATTCAATTAGATAATTTCAGATTTTTCATGTTTTTTATACTAAAAACCATAAAAACTGTTTATGTGCTTTATTACTGCACACTGAGGCAACAACTGCATGATTTAATCATGATCCACACAAAACAACAACATATAAAATGTCAAATGTTGGGTAGTTGGAGATTTAAAATAAATTGTATAATTCCTAAATATGAAGAGAAAAAACATAACCAGACTTTGAGAAATTATGCTACATAAAACATACTGGCACAAACCTAAAACAATAATGCTGATTCAATTATTCAGCTATCTGCAGATCAAAAATGCAAATTCATTCACTTCCAGGAGAGAAAACATATAGAAATTTGGGAGTAACAGCATTTCACTGGGTACTGTAAACAAAGCAGTGGTTGGTCATATTACTATGGATTATACAGAGAGACTATATATACTCTTAGCATTTCTGTGTGGAGTTTGCATGTTCCCCCACAAGTCCAAAGACGTGGTACAGGTGAATTGGGTAAGCCAAATTGTCGGCAGTGTATGAGTGTGAAAGGATGTTTCCCAGTGATGGGTTGCGACTGGAAGGACATCCGCTGCATAAAAACGTGCTGGATAAGTTGCCGGCTCATTCCGCCGTGGCGACCCCATATTAATAAAAGGACTAAGCTAACAGAACTAGTACAGACTACTAGAATGTATATCAATATATTTTATTGATCTAAATCTCCAAATAATATGTCTTTAGAGAGATGGCAATGTTTATGATGAAAGCGCTGTAATTTCATGCTGTGCAAACAGTGCAGGAGCTGATTGATTTAATAAATAGCTCATATTTGATAAATATCTATTTTAGCATAACTTTTCTAATGCTTTTGTTAAAGAGATTTCAACACGATTGTGATTGTTTTGATCACAGTACTTAATTTATAAAAATTATGCAAAAATGAACAAAAGTAATGATAAATTAAGTATAAATTTGTATTTTAAGGTCACAAGAAATATTTCGTGCAAAATAACCCCCTCCCCTCAAAAATGTAAACGTAGGGGGAACACTAGATGGAAAACTCAACAAGGCAGAGGGAACTGTTCATGGCAGGCACTGATGCCCAGAATGCGGTTTGACAAAGTAGGAATACCTGACAATGCAATGGGCCAGCACCCAGCTGATCCACTGATTCGGGTACTGCGGGCCTTGGAGGAATTCTCTAGAATTCACCAGTGCGGAACTTACTAGCAGAACAAGCGCACACATCTCTGGGTTAGAGAGAATGGCACAGGGCACTCCAAATTGGCCAGTGTTACCCAGAAAACTGGGAAGAAATTGGCTTCACTCAAAGATTAAAACAGCTTCCAAATATTTTAGGTATTGCCCATTCAGCAGCTCTACAGATGTCTGCTAAAGAGGTGCCATGTGCTGGCAGCCAAGGGGAGCCAACAATCCTTCATTTCTCAATACAGCAGTAATGACATTATAAATTTCTTTACATGCAATACTTGCCAATTAAGAGAACTGAAGATCATCAATGGTAACATTTAAGACTTTAAAAACAGCATTGGCTCTGTACAGGTCTTACATATCTATATGTATAAGATTGAAATAGCTCTTACATCCGGTGTTGTGTTCTTATTTATGATTATGATTATTTATGTAGCACCATGAAGCTGCAAGACACAATTTTGTTTCTCTGTATGTCCATACACGTATGTTCCTAGATGCCATTCAAATTATAGTGTATATAATATAGCATGTAGTATCTACTATATAGCAGTAGCAAATATAAAAATCAAGGGACCAAGAAATAAGCCTTGTGGTACTCCATACTGTGCTTTTGATCAATATGATGCCTCTTCATTAACTGATACAAACTGAGAACATTCCGATATGTAAGACCTGTACAGAGCCAATGCTGTTTTTAAAGTTATTTAGTACTTAGTATAGTTAGATTATTGCTCCAGTATGTTAGAACATACTGGAGCAATAATCTAACTATACTAAGTACTAAATATACATATACTACAAATGCTTAAAACATACACATATACACCTATGACAGACTATACAGGTAGTTTTATATAAGATAAAACAATATTGTACAAGATATTCAATTAAATTTAGTTCATCTTTATGTCTATAGTGCTGAAATTGAAACTGAAATTTTTGTTTTGTTCAATTCAGTGCGGTTTAATTTTCACTGTTAAAAGTCCAAACCCTGAACAGGAAATCCATCGATGCGCAGCTCTGCAAGTCCCAAACCAAGGAATCAGGCTCAATTGGGCCAATACTCATCTTTCCAAGTTTTTGTGCAGAGCAGCGGTGAAGGCACCAGGGGCTGGAGATACAGTGCATCCTGAAAGCATTCATAGTGCTTTTATGCTACCACCTAAATTCATTTATTTCCTCAAAATTCTACACACAATACCCCATAATGACAATATGAAAAAAGATTTTTTGTAATTGTTGCAAATTTATTAAAAATAAAAAAAACTGAAAAATTACATACGTATTCACAGCATTTGCTCAATACTTTGTTGATGCACATTTGGCAGCAATTACAGCCTCAAGTCTTTTTGAATATGATGCCACAATCTAGGCACACCTGTCTTTGGGAATTTTTGCCCATTCCTCTTTGCAGTACCTTTCAAACTCTTACAGGTTGGATGGGAAGCGACAATGTACAGCCATTTTCAAATCTCTCCAGAGCAGTTCAATAGGATTAAAGTCTGGGCTCCGGCTATGCCACTCAAGGACATTCACTGAGTTGTTGTGAAGCCACTCCATTGATATTTTGGATGTGTGCTTTAGGTCATTGTCCTGCTAAAAGATGAACCTTCACCCCAGTCTGAGGTCAAGAGCACTCTGAAGCAGGTTTTCATTCAGGACGTCTCTGTACATTGCTGCATTCATCTTTCCCTCTATCCTGACTAGTCTTCTAGTTCCTGCTGCAGAAAAACATCCCTTCAGCATGATGCTGCCACCACCATGCTTCACTGTAGTGATGGTATTAGCCTGGTGAAAAGCAGTGCCTAGTTTTCTCCAAACGTAACCCCTGACATTCACTCCAAAGAGTTCAATTTTAGTCTCATCAGACCAGAGAATTTTGTTTCTTATGGTCTGAGAGTCCTTCAGATGCCTTTTGGCAAATTCTGGCAGGGAGTGGCTTCCGCCTGGCCCTTCTACCATACAGGCCTAATTAGTGGATTGCTGCACAGATGGTTGTCCTTCAGTAAGGTTCTCCTCTCTTCACAGAAGAACGCTGGAGCTCAGAGTGACCATCAGGTTATTGATCACCTCCCTGACTAAGGCCCTTCTCTCCGATCACTCAGCTTAGATGGCTGGCCAGCTCTAGGAAGAGTCCTGGTGGTTCCAAACATCTTCCACTTACAGATGATGGAGGCCACTGTGCTCACTTGAACATTCAGAGCAGCAGAATTTTTTCTGTAACCTTCCCCAGCCTTGTGCCTTGAGACAATCCTGTCTCAGAGGTCTACAGACAATTCCTTTGTCTTCATGCTTGGTTTGTGTTTTGACATGCACTGTCAACTCTGGGACCTCATATAGACAGGTGTATACCTTTTCAAATCATGTCCAACCAACTGAATTTACCACAGGTAAACTCCAATAAGCTGCTGAAACAACTCAAGAATGATCAGTAGAAACAGAATGTACCTGAGCTCAATTTAGAGCTACACGGCAAAGGCGGTGAATACTTATGTACATGTGATCTTTCAGGTTTTTTTTTATTTTTTAAAGTTGCAACAATTTAAAAAAATCTTTTTTCACATTGTCATTATGATGTATTATGTGTAGAATTTGGAGGAAATACATAAATTTAAGGGCAACGCAGTGGCGCAGTAGGTAGTGCTGTCGCCTCAGAGCAAGAAGGTCACTGGTTCGAGCCTCAGCTGGGTCAGTTGGCGTTTCTGTGTGGAGTTTGCATGTTCTCCCTGCGTTTGCGTGGGTTTCCTCCGGGTGCTCCGGTTTCCCCCAAAGACATACGGTACAGGTGAATTAGGTAGGCTAAATTGTCCATAGTGTGTGTCACGGTTGCAGGTTTGTGCGCTTTCCGGAGTATCTGTTTTGTCACGTGGGTTTGTGTTGTTTGGTTGTCCACGTGTATTTGTTTAGTCACGTGTTATGACGGCACTCAGCCGTTTGATTTGATCACCAGCTGAGGTTCATTATTGTGCCTATATCTAGGCTACGTTTCTATGTTTCCTTGTCAGTTCGTTGTGTTTGCTTATGTGAGTCTGTATGTGCTCAGGACTAAGAGGAGTGACTGCTGGACTTCGTTTCGTCTATCTGTTCCTGCCCCAGTATCCCAGTGTCCTCGCCCTCCATTTGTAGCCCTGTTGGCTTAATCTGACAGTGTCAAATAAACTTTCACTTGCATATTAGATCCTTCTCTGTACCCTTATTTACACGTGACAGTGTGTATGTGTGCAAAAGAGTGTGTATGGGTTTCCCAGAGATGGGTTGCGGCTGGAAGGGCATCCGCTGCGTAAAACATATGCTGTATAAGTTGGCGGTTCATTCCGCTCTGGCGACCCCGAATTAATAAAGGGACTAAGCCGAAAAGACAATGAATGAACACATAAATTTAATAAACTTTGGAATCAGGCTGTAACATAAAAAAGTGGAAAAAGTGAAGCACTATGAATACTTTCCGGATTCACTGTATTGTGCTAAATAGGTATTTAAGGTTAAAGAAAACTAATTGTGCAACATGATTTGTGGTACATTCACAGTTAAACATTGTTTTCCTTATTGAGTCCTTGTAAGTCCTTGTCAGTGGCCAGTAAGATCATGGCCAGGGTTTTACTTAATCATCCGATCAACCATCTGAAACAGGGTTTACTGTCTGAAAGTAGACCTGCACGATTAATCAATTTTAAACCGAAATCGCAATATTTCAAATCACAAAAGCTGAGATTAATTTAATTATTACTATGGTGAGGGAGACGAGTGCGAGAAATTAAAACGATCCAACTTATGTTACTTAAAAAGCAGACAACTGTTACAGAAGAACTGACGAGCCCTTATTTCACTGCAATGAAGAAAATGAAAGCTGTGAATTCCATCTCCGCTCTGCTTCTCTCTCTGTGTGTGTGTGTACAGACCTTTGATCTGCTTGTGTGAGGTAACGTTTCCTCTCTCCTCACTACTGTTACAATAACTCTTGTGGATACTGTTACGTTTTACGTATGTTTTGTTTGTTCTGTTTTGCGTGCTCTTCTTTCTCTTCCGCTGTGTGTCATGTGCTGGTTCTAGGTGTGCAACCATTGGTCCAAGGAGCTGTCAATCACCATCGACACGCCAATCAGAACCGGGTCCGCTCCGTATAAAAGCCGTGCGCTTGCGCTGTTCTTCAGGAGCGCTTGGCTTACAGCCAGACTCCTCACTTGTGTCGGCCAGCCTGTTTATCTGTATTTTTGCTTACGATTTTGCTTACGATTTGCTGTATTATAGTTTTCTCTTTATCAAGAAACTTCGTTATTAGATATGCTTGTGCAGCTCAATAATTATCTAGTGAGAAATTGAACGATCTTTGTGAGAATTGAATTATATGAGATTGTGTTTTGCTAATGGCTAACAGTGTGTACTTTACGAGAACTCTAGTATTGTGAGCCGCTTAGAATATTTATTTGTTAGTTCGTTTAAGGAGGCGTTGCCACATGTGTAATTTTGTTTTGAGGTTATGAAGTTTAGTTAAGCTTCGTGCTGAAGATTACGGTTTTGTTTCTGCATTTTTTCTTTGGTTAGTCAGTTTAGTGGGTTGGGGTTTAGTTAGATCGTTTTTGTTATATTTATTTCTTTGTTTTGGCAACACTCCTATTTTCTTTAATTTGATTATTTAACATTACATTTATAATGCATTCTCTATTTTTTGTCTGACATTCATTAAATACTTAATTTGTTTCACTTAACAAGTGGTCGTTGTATTCTCTGTCATCCAGCATCAGTAGACTCACTGAATGTTACGTTTCATCCTCTTTAATATCTTAACAACTTAAATACGTAACATTTAATGGTGGCAGCGGTGGGATTATTCCTTTTATTTGGGATATCCTTAAATTTGGATGAGCATTGTGAGATCTTTTGTTGCTGGTGAAACAGAGAAACATTTGTGAACAGGAAGGTTTGATTAAAGAGCAGGTGTCTACGTATTGTGAGTCAGACAAACTTATCACGAGTATGGCACACACAAGCATGTTACTCTGCAGCGCAAGTTTTCTCCACTGTGTCTATCATAGATCAGCTGTGATAACCGCGCATTATAGACTGTAACCACTGCCATTTATCTGTATCCGAGTCACTCATCTGTGAACAACGCCAGAGCCGCGTTTACCGATAGAGCCAATCGCAGCCCTTTCTGATGAGTGCGGGAACACAACGACCAATCATAGGCATTTAAAAACTCACTCGACAACACTCAAAAAGCAAGCAGGATAATATTTATATTTGTTCTGTGCATGTATTTGTTTGAAACATTCAAAAAGAGTGTTTTCTTTAAACAGGTAAAATTAAAGGCACAGTTCATTTATCTGACTGCTTGTATTAAAGGACAAAATTGTATTATAAATAATATATAACTATATTTATAAATATATGTGAAGTAAAATCTAGAATTGTGTATTGTGTATGTAAAGTATTGTCAATGCACTGAGAATGTCATGAAATCAACAGACAAATGTAACACAATCTAAATGTAAAGGTTTTAAAGGTTTCATATATCTATATATAAGATTTTAGATATAATTTATAAAATTGAATTGAAAATGCTGTTTTAAATAAACAGTAGCATAGTGTAGTGTTCTTTGTGATTATGCTTGGTCTTTCTTTGGTGCTGTTAAAACCACCACATCGAACCTGTCGCTCTTTTATGAAATTATAGTAAATCGCATTTTAAATTGCTATCACAATTTTGATCAGATAAATAGTGATTAGATTTTTTTCTCCAAGTCGTACAGCCCTGAAAATCAGTGTGGCTTCTGTGGTGGATGGGGAATAGCTGACATGATCTTCGCTGCCAGAGCAAATGTGATTATGAGCAAATTTGGTTGCCCAAAGAAATTCATCACCATTACTCATTAGTTCCATGATAGGATGATGGCTCAGGAACAGGATGATAGCCAGTTCTTAGATGCCTTACCTGTAACTAATGAAGTAAAACAGGGCTGGTGACAACCTTTATTTAGCCTGATGTTCACAGCCATGTTGTAGATTATTCAAAGCTTCTGATAAATTCAGCCTCACCATCAGCACCGCAAAGACTAAAGTCATGCACCAGCCAGCCCCTGGAAAGCTCTATCAGAGACCATGTATTACAATGAAGGGTCAGACTCTGAAAGCTGCAGACAATTTTATCTATCTTGGCAGCCCTCTGTCCAGGAATGTGTGCATAGATGATGAAGTCACTTGCTGCATCACCAAGGCCAGCAGTGCATTTGGAAGATTGCAAGGCAATGTCTGGAAACACAGGAGCATTACCCTTACCACTCAGCTGAAAGTGTACCAGGAAGTTGTGCTCCATACACTGCTACATGCATGAGATTTGGACATTCTACAGCAGTGTCCTGTCTCTGTAGACTGCTCAAGATCACATGCAAAGACAAAATTCCAGACACTGAGGTACTGAAGACGACCCAAGCCAGCTGGGCAGGGCATGTTCTTCGCATGAAAGATAAGCGCCTGCACAAGCAACTGCTCTATGGTGAACTGTCAGATGGATAACTCTCCATAGGAAGACCTAGGAAATGTTTCAAGGACAATCTCTAAAAAAGTCAATTAAACATCTAAAGATCTCCAATTACAACTGAGAAAACCTTGTCACTGATGCCACATTGGAGCATTTTGATCTACAATGGTACCACGACTGTTGAAGAACATCATGCAGCTAAAGCCTAATCCAGAAGGGCAGCACACAAAGCGAGAACTGCTAACACAATCAAACAACAGCATCCAATATCACTTGGGTGGTGTTTTCTGTGCTTGGATAGGCCTTTTTAGCCAACTCCAGACAAACTCACCTCAGACATAATCAAAAACCATGGTCCTCGTTGAACCCAATGGGTGAACATTATCTGCCTAATTTCAGTGAATTTTGTAAGCAACATTTTTAATAACCATACATATTCTTATTTTTCTTAAAAATACAACATCATATATACAGTATATGCTGCTTGCATATTATTATAGTACAACTTGTGCTAAATACAAAGTCCTCAGATTTTAGCCTATAAAATATTATTTTAAAAAACAGAACCCGGCTTATCAGGCTTATTTTGTGCAATAACATTTAATGGATCTCTATACAGCAACATATTTACTCATTTTAAGGGAATCCTGTAACATTTGGCATGAGTAGATGAGCAAAAACAGCATCTATTAAGTGTGTGCGTGTGCGCACAGTGAACATTGTAACAGCTTTTATGCGTGGCTCATGTTATTTCTGTGATTTAGTATTTCTGACCGTGGGTCTCTGATTCATTGTGTCTGAGTTGCTGTCTGCTTTTTGCAGTGTTTATGCTGATATCTGACCCCGGTCAGTGTTTCCTCTAGGATTTTTTTCCAGCTATGGCGGCAGGTCTTTTACACAGATCTACCAACTACCTATGGCGGTTGAAGGTTGAAGGTTCATCTTGCAGCATGCAAATCTTATTGCTTGCGCGCCGATTTCCTCTGTTCGTGAACAAAACTTCTTGCACACCCTCAAATATATGATGTTCAAACACAGATTTTCTTGTGCGCTCTCAAATAAGCGCTGCTGAAGTGCGATTTAGTGTGATTTAGTGTGTTAGTAACAAGTGTGTCTCCAACATTTATTAGATTTGCTAGGAATATTTAGGAATGTCTCCAATTTATCTATAAAGTATAATTATGGAAACTGTGTTCATCATAACTGAAAGGTAAGTCGTGTATGCTAGCCTCTTGCATCACGCACCTGTTAGTCAGTCAGCATGTCACCTTAAAGAGTTAACAAATAACACACAGCACTACTACGATTCCAAAAAAGTTTGCGCTGTTATAATTCACTTACCTTTTATTACGTTTTGGTGCGATTATAACCAGCAAATAAAAAAATCAACGACTGAATGTTTTGAATGAGAAGCTGTAATGTAGCCATGGCGGGATGAATTTTGGTGTGGCGCCCCACCACGGAAGAATAAATGTAGCCGAAACCATGCCGGTTATCTGTCTCTAAAGGGAAAAGTCCCAAGAATGGTAAGAAAGAACCTGCTCTTTTTCATTTAAAACTGTCAAAAAAGAGCATGATAACCGATGGCTTAAAGTTACTTGAGGGTCAGATTACAAGGATCATACACTGCTGCATTAGCATCCTCTACTCAAATACAGCTCAGACTCAAGTACAGCTTTAGAACAAATATGACGCATTGAGTAAAATGAGTAAAAAATCCCCACTCACTCCTCCAAACAGATCACTCAGATCATTAGGATTAAAGGGCACCTATGGCACCTACTTTAAAAGCAGTTTGAACAGACATGTGTGTAGATATAGTGTATAGACAGTCATATTGGGGTGATATAAACACACCCAGTCCTTTTTTTTTTTTTTTAATTTAACAACATAAAAACGGTGGACCAATTGGAGCGGTTTTCAGACCGAACGCAACTTGACGTAGGAGTGCGGTCCCCCCGCCCACCAATATTGATTGACAGGCTCGCTTTAACATGTCTCTGTAGTGACGCATATAATCATCTCAACAAGTCCAGACGTGCCCAAAGCAACCGGGAATAAAAGGCCTGTTCAATTTGCTACGATGATCAATCATCATAAAATGTTTTCATCATCAAAAAGTTTAAAACGTTTTTAAAACAATGTGTGTAATGAATTACAGCGATTTAGCTTAGCTTTACTTCATCAGCACAGCCGCGTGTCAGAACAATTATAAAGGAAGATGCTTTGAATCCCGGTCTGTGGACATAAATCAGGTTTATTTTGTACATTAACATAAACGATATCCATACAGCAGATAGGATTAACCTGTATCCTGTCGCATATGCGTGCAAACAGAGTGTGAAGCTAAACGTGCGCGCTGTCTCTCTCTCTCTCTCTCTCTCTGTGTGTGTGTGTGTGGGTGTCTGCGCTATTGGTGTGTGTCTGCGCTTTGTGTGTGTGTGCGTGTCCTCGCTGTGTGTGTGCGTGAACTTTGTAACGACATTGTGTGTGACTCATGGTTGCAACTCACAAAAAAATGCATCAAATACTAATTGGTAAAGTTCTTACTGTGGTATTTCTCACAAACGCAACGTGAGATCTGCTTCCTGAGGCAGCCGAGGGCGGCGATTGAGGCATGTTGCTGACAGGCACGTGGGAACGGTGGGCGGAGAGGACTAGCCTTAAAGGCCCAGTACAAACAAACAGCAACCAGGTTTTACTGGCTATAATACAGACACTTCAGACAGCTATAACAAATACTCTTATGGTTGTTTTGAGCTGAAACTTTACAGACACATTCTGGGGAAACAAAAGACTTATCTTAAATCTGGAAAATGGGGTAACCTAGGAGCCCTTTAAGTAAATTAGAAATTCCAAGAGTACAGTCAAAGCATGGTGCATCCTTCAGCTACTATGAAATGTGCTATATAAATAAATTTGCCTTGCCTTACACAGGTGCAAAAATCGCTACAATTCCCTCTGACACAAAATTCCCTCTGACACAAAACCTTTCAACAGGATATAATAAATGATCTGATAAGAACTTTGACCTGAATGACACATTCTGGAAACACAAAAGACTTATATTACATCTTGTAAATGGGCCACAATTGGAGCCCTACAAAGTAACTTTCCTTTACAACCAAAAGCATGTATTTAAAGGCATCCTCCATCAAGTCCTGTAAAGTGCTGCAATGACTTCCTTATCTTAGTGAAGCTAGTTCATGGGAATGCTCTCGCTGTTGTTCATGTGTGTGTGCACACCTACTACGAAAAGAGGCCATATAAGGTGCTTTAAAAAAACCTTTCCAAAATTAGTTGCAAATTGGAAGTATGATTTATGCCAAAGAAATACTCTGTCATATGTGGAAATATGGCACTTGGTCTATGATTTGCATGAGAATACAACATTCTCTGTATAACATTGTAAATAACTCTGAATGCCAAAATGTCCCCCCTTTAAAACATAGTGATATGAAGACCAATGAAAGAATCACACCTGATCTGTCATGATCATAATCCTTCCATAGCGTAAGCTCTTTAGGGACTCTGCGTCATCATAGCTCTTCTTGTACTGAAGACCCAAAATTTTGATGATATTGTTGATTTCTGCATTTTCCATGATCTACAACCAAAAAAGAGCTCAACTTTAAGACAAAAAACAAAACAAAACCAATGATACTTAATGCTTAATAATCCCATGCAAATTAGGGGTGGGAGAAAAAAAACGTTCTCTAACAATTCATTCATTCTCTAACAGACAATCTGTATTCATTCTCAAAAGTTCAGAATTGATTCTGTATTCAAATTAAATAGCGACACAAGCTTTTAGCGAAAAAAGTGCTGATTAGCATACATATGCATGCTACAGAATCACTACTTGCGGCTTGTGTTCTGCAAATATGTGTTGTGAATGAATGTGATCTAGGCCTACTGCACTTGCTCAAAGCTTTAAAGCCTTAACACCAAAACAAATTTTTTGAGATGTTGACAGACATATATTGTCACCTTAGAATTATAAGGTTCTATCTGCATTCTACATGATTTTGAGATATTGAGCTTCAAAGTTTTTGCATTCAATTTAGCAAACAATATGTGTGTAACAGTTCTCTTTCATACATTAACATGACAGAGACCCTAAATGCTCTCTAAATGTAAATAATCAAAGTTCTCTTACATTTGTAAATTGGAGTAAAAAAAACATGATAAATGCAGATAGAACCTTCTAATTCTGAAAAGTCATTTTCCATTTGGAATTATAAGGTTCTATCTGGCAGATCATTCATTGAAGCAATATGTTGATGCTTGAGAAAGTTACATTTTTGCTTTCTATAACATTTATTTCATGTTTTAGGATGAACATTTTTTTTCTTGTTTAATTTAAGCATACAAGGCTGTGCTAAATATTTTGTCCAGTGCAGATGTCAATTTTGTTTAATTAATATGTTAATATGTATAACATTTTATGCTTTATATGAATTATTAAATTATATTGATTAAGTTATATGCCCCATTAATTAAATTAAGTATTTGCCCTTCAAGGCCTACTATTAAATTTAAAGAAGTTAAAAGAAAACAGACAATAAGCAATTGAGTTTAATGAACACTGAAAAATTTTTCACTCACCATATACACAAATAATTTTTTTTTTATTATTATTATTATTATATTATTATTTTTAAGTATTAGTTTCTTTTTTAACAATGTCAAATTTACCATTTCATGTTAAAAAATGCTTCTAAATCATCACATTTACACACATCTCAATTTTGTGATTTTGTCTTTCTGGTCTTTCCCGCTGTCAATGGAGCAGTCTGGCGAAATGGTAAAGAAAGCTGATCCTGATTGGTCCTTGTGCTTGCATTCAAAATGCTGATTGGCTCTCAGAAAAAACTTTATAGAGCCATGCTAGAGTTCAACTTTGTAGATAAATCGTTTTTGTTTTTTAAATAAAAAGTCTTAAAATGTATATAACCTATACAAAAACATAATATGTAAATAAGATGTCATTTAAAGAGAATATGTGAATAACTCAATTTTGACAAACATGTCAGATAGAACCTTATAATTATAAGGTGACGATAAGTCCCACATTGCTAAAAACACTATTTGGGTACATATATTTCACTAAAAAGGGAAAATTGGTTGTTTTTGCATTGTTTAAAGCAAATTCCTTCTTCCAGTTAAAAAATAGATTTTAAAGCAACGTCACAACCATAAGATTGTTGTGTAAATTCCAGTGTGAAGATTGGCTGTCTGTACCGACCGGTACAATGTGACGTTATTAAGTTTTCAGCACATCTGTTCCTTAATTTATGAGAAAGACTTGGTTCGAACCAATCAGCGCGCTCTATTGTAAACGAGATGCAACTTCATTGTTATGCATGATGTAGCTTCGAGGACTCCTTTTACCTGTTACAGTGTGTGTGTAACATGGGTTCAAGGCCCTTTAAGCTGAATGATAGTATCTTGCAAAAATACCAAGTAAAATATTATTTACTGTCATCATGGGAAAGACAAAAGAATTTCGTTAGAATAAGTTAGTTATTAACACTTTTATGTTTAAAATGTGTTGAGAAAAATCTTCTCTGTTAAACAGTACTTAGGAAATATTTAAGAATTATATAAGAATTATAATTTCACAAGAGAGCTAATATATTTGACTTCAACTCTACATTTTCTTAATGTTATAAACTCATAAAAATTTTTGATGCTCTCTGTTTTGTGGGGAAAATAAATAAAATTTTTTCGTGGAATATGTTTGTTTTTCATAATTGCTTTTTGTAATTGCCTTTTTTCTCATTCAGAGCTTGTTTTTTTAAATAATTATTTAATCAAATATTTTTTTTTAAAGATGACATACTGTCATAAATACAGAGATTCCAATTATTAAGCAAAAAGTTACTTTAAAACCAATGTAAACGTACAGAAAAAGACAAAGGAAAAATGTAAATTAAGAATCATTTTGGAATCTGATTGTGACCCCAGGATCAGAATCGGACCCATGTCAAGATTTCTATAGATTTACCTGTTTATGTGTGGCCTCCCTCACATTGAGGATCTTCCCCCTAAGGGGAAACACTCCATATCGGTCCCGACCAATTACACCTAAACCAGACACAGCCAGGGACTTGGCTGAATCTCCCTCTGTAAGGATCAGTGTGCACTCTGAAGAGTGTTTCCCCCCTATATGGCAGAGCAAGAGTTACTCACAGATTAACTGATCATTTAAAATAGCAGTTTTACAGTACTTCAAACTGTTTTTTGAAACACACAGAAGTGCTACAATATGCATGACCAACTGAGCCAAGGAGCTCAACATTTTTAGTAAAACATATTTTAGCCCCATTTCTCTCATTCTTATAATTTTTAGATAAATTATATCAAATCACAACAAATTGCAGAACAATTATGACATATAAATTACAAAGTATATATTATATTATATATTACTTTTCACATTAGGTTTCAAACTGCAGTACAAAATAAATTATATGAATTAAATGAATAAATTTTGTTTGCGGCTTCAAATTCAGCCATCAAGTTTTCAAAGTTTGAAAAGTAATTTGCCCTAAAACAAAGAGCCTTGCAAGCTCTATTCATCTATTTAGTTTGCTTTATGAAAAAAATAAATAAAACAGAAATATAGGTTTTGACTCATGTTGTGTAGATCTAATTGACAGATATAGCTATAGGTTTGTCTGAACCCTATGAACTCACCTGCATCATTGGCGTCATCTAGTTTGGGAATTCCTTTAATTTTGCTGTGTTTGACAGAGGAGCATTTCTTGTTCAGTTGTGTCTGAGCTTTAAACTTCACCCAGTTAAGAATGCTTTCCACAATACCACAGTTTGTGGCCTATAGAGGGAAATCATTCAGATGTAATAACACATTAAAAATCAGCCTTAAATCAACATAAGTCCAATTGATTTTCTTAATAAATGTTCTTTTTCTTGAAAACAATTAATTGATCACGACAATAATTAACCCAAACGCTGTTGTGCAACATAAAATGCAAAGAAAATGCAACCTGTTATGTATAATAAAAGGTTAATCACAATATGACAATTAAGTTAAGAGATTATCACACACAGCTCTGATGAATTTCTCCGAGAGAGTGCATTTAGACCCGAAACTTTTGGTCTGTAGAGTCATGTTCTCCTTGGTCTGAGAATCAAAGGTTGGGTTCTCGATAAGGGCATTTACAAATACCCACAGATGGTTTTTAACCTGAAATAAACAAAAAAAAATTTAAATAATAATTAAACATCTCTGAGCCCACAAAATTTTAGAGGATGACAAACCAAACACCCTGAAAGTGTCTGGATATATATATATATATATATATATATATATATATATATATATATATATATATATATATATATACTATAATATGGTGGTAACGAGTAGTGAAAATTCACCTGGAATGGTTTTACAGATACTCCGGCTTTGTTCTTCTTCTTCACAACTTCAATCAATTTCCCCACTATTTGGTCCACTACATAATCAATATGTCTTCCTCCCTAAAATATCACAAAGCTCATGAGTACCTAAATACATAATGAGTATTGCAGATAATGATGTGTTTTTGCTGTCAGTTTAGTACAGGGGTGTTCAAACCTGCTCCTGGAGGGACACTAGCTTGAGTTTACCACAATTACACAAACCTTACAGACTTTAACCAGCTAATTCCAGTGTTTGCACTCATTACAAATTTGTAGACAAGTGTTTAGAAGCTGGTTGGAGCTAAAATATGCAGTATGTTGGCCTTCCAGCAGCAAAATTGAACAAACTTTCAAAAGATAAATCTTTAAAATCACCCTCTTTAAACACAGCTGCAAAATATAGCATTGCTGTTCTCTAGCATTAGGTATGCGTTTCATATTAGAATCAACATAAGATAATCATTGCTGGTCCAAAAAACAAAGCAGATATGCTGGTAAAGCAGCTATATCTGTCGACTAGTGACAGTGTCTGTAAGCAATCAGATGTGGACATGTTAAATGACACATCAAAAGTTGAGAAAATGTTATGCAAATGAGCAGTAATTTTTGCAAGCAGGAGTTACAAAGGGGATTACAGGATTAGTGTATCAGTGGAGTCTTGAATGCAGCAAGACAGTAGATGCTCTGGAAGATGGATTTCACTGTTTGATTTGATTTTCCCAATTTTACTTCCAGGACACACCAGTTCATTTCTTATTTTCTGAAGATTTGCCCAGACATACAGTCAACAATTGCTTCATTTATAATTGTTGCATACACACAAAACAGGTTCTGAAATATGTGTATGCCACTTCCTATGCAAAAGATGGGTGTTAAACTTTGGGATTCAAACTCTGACCCATGCGTACACATTTTAGAGACAAAACAGCTTTGGCAACACTGATGGTGAGCTGAGGAACTGACAGCAGATAAAGGAAATAAAGGATATTTACCTTAAATATTGCTACTTAATAGCTATGTTACATTAGCATGGCAAAACAATGGTAAAGTTAAATAATAAAATAAAAAGGTGAAATGAATGAAAAAGATGCTAAATTTAAAAAAATAATTGTCAGGTAGTGAACAAGACAAACAATGTTCTATTTTCAAATAAATCAAGCCTAGTGTACGAATAACTATAGTTGCAGATAGACAATCCTTTTTGCCCCCATCTTGATACTAGACTAATTCTTCTTATATTACTTATTATATTACTTTTTATCAATTACTTATTATATTGCCACTCAGCTGTCATGGATTGGTCAGGCTCTCACGACCCCCACTCACGAAGATCACCATCACCTGACTTCTAATGAGCACACAGCTGCATCACATTCACGAGCACCAGATAAAAGCACAGCACTCCAGTCGCTCATTGTCCGGGCTCGTCTCGACGAAAGCGGACAACTGAGCGACCACTCAGCGTAGTCATCCTCAGCTAAACAAACGATTTACTTACCTGTTCTCTTTGTATTCCTCCTAGTCTTCCTGGTCCTCCCGAATCGTCCTGTCTTCCAGTCCTTCCAAGTCTGTGTCATCCTCTGTCAGCTGTATCTGGTGTGTGCTGTCCATCCTCGTGTATTCCTGTTACCCAGCCACGGAGGAAAAGACCCCAACATCATTCCTGATCCTCCTGGCTATCCTTCATGTGCTCCTTGTTGTCATTCAATAAACACCCTAACGTTTCCTTACCTCTGTCTCCTGTCCGCTTCATAACAGAAGCCCGGACCTATAACGACGACAACATGAGCACCCTCGATCACTTTCAAGAGCTGGTGGACCAGTTGAAGCGGATTCTACAGCCACCAGCTCCACTTTCCAACGCACCACCAGCACCGAGCACTTCCGCCTCCACAGTTTCTTCTTCGGCCCTTCCTTCCAGTCCCATGGCCCGACCAGCGCCCTACTCAGGCGGAGCGGGGGAGTGCAATGGTTTTCTGTTACAATGTTCCCTCATATTCGAAATGCAACCTTCTCTATATCCCACAGATAAGTCAAAGATCGCCTACATCGTATCACTACTCTCTGGACCTGCACTTAAATGGGCTGAGGCGATCTGGAACCAAGCCGGGCCGGTCATGAATTCCATCACTACCTTCACGGAGTATTTCAAAGAGGTGTTTGGACGTTCTGATGGGGAAGTAGCCGCTGGAGAGCAGCTGTATCATCTAAAGCAAGGTACTCTATCTACACAGGAATATGCTCTCCGGTTTCGCACTCTAGCAGCTGCAAGTGGATGGAATGAGAGATCGTTGTTGACCACGTACCGGCTCGGCTTGGAACCCACTCTCCGAATCCAGCTGGCCACATTAGATGATACAATGGGTCTGGAGAGATTCATCCAACATTCTCTCCGATGTTCCGATCGTCTCCGTTCCTATCAACAGGACACCATCACCCCCTCGTCTGCACTCCTCCAATCGCCTGAGTCAACAGCCTCTCCAGAACCAGAACCCATGATAATAGAGTCTGGAAGACTGACATCAGCGGAACGACAGAGGAGGCTGACCCGGGGTCTGTGTCTATACTGCGGTGTCAGTGGACACACCCGTATGGAGTGTCCCCTTCGTCCCATTCGGACTTCAGTGAGTGTATTCAGTACGAATATTGAACAATGTAAACCACTTACTACCACCGTACAAATAACTACTGCCTCTATTTCTCTCCTTGTCACAGCCCTCATCGACTCCGGGTCAGCAGGGAACTTCATCTCCCAATCCCTCTGTCGTCAACTCCACCTCCGTACTGAGGCGTCCTCGCATATATACCAGATACAACCGATAACCCAGTGCACTCGATCTTCGACCCGTATCCATCGACAATGCGAAGACATCCTTCTTCAAGTGGGGCTGTTACATCAAGAGAGGATTCAATTTCTGGTTCTGGAGGGTGCAAATATGGACATCATTCTAGGGCGCCCGTGGCTGGTGAAGCACGATCCCATCATCTCTTGGGGCACAGGAGAGATAAAGAAATGGGGATCTGGATGTACACCTACCTGTTTTCCAAATCTCCCTCTTCAAGGTCGGAACCCCATTTCTTTGTTTGCAACATCGGTCGAGAGCCCTCCTGAGAAGCAGTCTATCCACATTCCTAAGGAGTACAGCTCCTTTCATGATGTCTTCTGCCCCAAGAGAGCTTCCCAGCTACCGCCGCATCGGCCATGGGACTGCGCGATCGACCTAGTTCCAGATGCCCAGTTGCCAAGAGGTAGGATCTACCCGCTCTCGCTTCCAGAGAATCAGGCAATGGAAGATTACATAAGGGAGGCTCTGAGTCAGGGGTACATACGTCACTCAAAATCACCAGCCGCCTCAAGCTTCTTCTTTGTGGCCAAGAAGGACGGAGGGCTGCGTCCATGCATCGACTACAGGGTCCTAAATAACGGTACAGTAAAATACCGATATCCCCTTCCTCTGGTACCAGCCGCTTTGGAACAGCTCCGAGAAGCTAAAGTCTTCACTAAATTGGACCTCCGCAGCGCGTATAATCTGATAAGAATACGTGAGGGGGACCAATGGAAGACAGCATTCGTGACCCCTACTGGCCACTATGAATATGAGGTCATGCCTTACGGTCTGGTCAACGCCCCCTCCGTATTCCAAAACTTCATTCATGAAGTCCTCCGGGAGTTTCTTCACCACTTTGTAATAGTGTACATAGATGACATCCTCATTTACTCCCGGAGTGAGGCCGAACATCGCCAACACGTTGCGGAGGTCCTACACACATTGAGAGAACATCACCTCTACCTCAAAGCGGAGAAATGCTCATTCCACCAGAAGTCGATTCATTTCTTGGGATACATCATTGATCAAACCGGTATACGTATGGATGGGAAGAAAATTGAGGCTGTTCTATCCTGGTCAGAACCCACTTCCATTAAGGAGCTCCAGAGGTTTCTTGGGTTTGCTAACTTTTATAGACGGTTTATCAAGGACTACAGCAGGATTACATCACCTCTCACTAATCTCCTCAAGGGTAAACCCAAAGGACTGGAGTGGACCAAAGAAGCAGCCGCAGCCTTCCGCCTTCTTAAGAAGGAGTGCACAAGGGCCCCACTCCTGACTCATCCTGACCCAAATCTTCCTTTCGTGGTGGAAGTGGACGCATCCACCACCGGCGTCGGGGCAGTATTATCTCAACATCATGATACACCGCCCCGACTGCATCCCTGTGCCTATTTCTCTCGGAAGTTGAGCCCGGCGGAGCAGAATTACAGCATAGGAGACAGGGAGCTGCTAGCAATCAAGCTAGCCTTGGAGGAGTGGCGTCACTGGTTGGAGGGAGCCAAACATCCGTTCCAGGTGATCACAGATCACAAAAACCTCCAATATATCAAAGAGGCCAAGAGACTATGTCCACGTCAAGCCAGATGGTCACTTTTCTTCTCACGTTTTGATTTCTCCATTTCCTATCGTCCAGGACCCAAGAATCTAAGAGCAGACGCTCTCTCTCGTTTACACGAGCATCACGATCATGAAGAACTCCCAACGAAGATTCTTCCCGAACACATCTCCATTTGTCCGATCACCTGGAACGCTCCTCCAGTCGTTGCCACTCCGGAAGCCCCTGCTCCGCCGGGATGCCCTCCTCATCGGCAGTTCATACCACCTGAACACCGGGTAGATCTGATCCACTCCTTACATACCTCGCTAGGCACTGGACATCCAGGGATCAACAATACTCTCTCGCTAGTATCCCAACGATTCTGGTGGCCAAACATGGCAAGGGATGTGAGGCAATATGTTCAGGGCTGTAAGGACTGTGCCCAATCCAAGAGCCCACGTCATCTACCCGCTGGAAAGCTCCATCCCTTGCCGATTCCGAACCGTCCCTGGTCACACCTAGGAGTGGACTTTATCACTGATCTCCCTTCGTCAGAAGGTAATACCTGTATTCTAGTCATAGTAGATAGATTCTCAAAGTTTGTCAAACTAATCCCTCTGAAAGGTCTTCCCACAGCCTTTGAAACAGCCGATAATATCTTTAATCAAGTCTTCAGGTCATTTGGTATTCCAGAAGATATTGTGTCGGACAGAGGTCCACAGTTCATCTCACGTCTATGGAAAGCCTTCTTCAAGCTCCTAGGTGTGGCCGTCAGCCTCTCTTCTGGATATCATCCCCAAACCAACGGGCAGACAGAGAGGAAGATTCAGGAGGTGGGACGGTTCCTGAGGACCTTCTGCAGTGGTCACCAGAGCTCCTGGAGCCAGTATTTGGGCTGGGCAGAATATGCCCAAAATTCACTGCGGCAACCCTCCACCGGACTCACGCCATTCCAGTGCGTCCTGGGCTTCCAACCACCGCTCTTTCCCTGGGATGGCGAACCATCTGATGTCCCCGCAGTGGATCACTGGTTCCGGGAGAGCGAGAGAGTCTGGGACGAGGCTCATCAACATCTGCAGAGGGCAGTCCGTCGAAGCAAGGTAACCGCCGATAGAAGAAGGTCTGAAGAACCCAGATACACACCCGGACAAAAGGTGTGGCTATCCACCCGGGACATACGCATGCGACTGCCCTCTCGCAAGTTAAGTCCCCGATTTGTTGGTCCCTTCACCATCGTGGAACAGGTTAACCCCGTCACCTACAAACTACAATTACCCTCTCACTACCGTATTCACCCTACATTCCACGTATCACTCCTGAAACCCTATCACGATCCTGTTCTTCCCTCCACAGAGCCTGACCACGAAGAGGAACCCCCTCCTCCACTGCTCCTAGAAGAAGGAGCCGTCTACGCAGTGAAGGAGATCTTGCGTTCCCGACGTCGTGGTGGCCAGTTGGAGTACCTGGTGGACTGGGAAGGGTACGGCCCCGAAGAAAGGACATGGGTTCCCAGAGCTGATATTCTCGATCCTAGTCTCATGGTGGAGTTTCATGAGAGCCACCCTGAGTTCCCAGCGCCTAGAGGCAGAGGGAGACCACCACGGCGTCGGAGGTGTCGGCCCTCAGGAGCGGGCCCTGGGGAGGGGGGTACTGTCATGGATTGGTCAGGCTCTCACGACCCCCACTCACGAAGATCACCATCACCTGACTTCTAATGAGCACACAGCTGCATCACATTCACGAGCACCAGATAAAAGCACAGCACTCCAGTCGCTCATTGTCCGGGCTCGTCTCGACGAAAGCGGACAACTGAGCGACCACTCAGCGTAGTCATCCTCAGCTAAACAAACGATTTACTTACCTGTTCTCTTTGTATTCCTCCTAGTCTTCCTGGTCCTCCCGAATCGTCCTGTCTTCCAGTCCTTCCAAGTCTGTGTCATCCTCTGTCAGCTGTATCTGGTGTGTGCTGTCCATCCTCGTGTATTCCTGTTACCCAGCCACGGAGGAAAAGACCCCAACATCATTCCTGATCCTCCTGGCTATCCTTCATGTGCTCCTTGTTGTCATTCAATAAACACCCTAACGTTTCCTTACCTCTGTCTCCTGTCCGCTTCATAACATCAGCGCTGCAGCATGAAATTTTTTTTTTACGTTTTTTTTTAACATCACTGCTGTGGCTACAAATAAAAAGATATTATACTCATAAGGAAAACAAAAAAAAACATAAGTAAAAATATTCTACGCAAAGTTTTATAAATGAGTCCCCAGGATAGCACAGGCACAAGAAGGCTTAAGACAGACCAGTCAGAGAGACATTTAAGCAATCTTATTTCTGTAAATCTATGATTTTGAACATTTCTAGTTTCCAGAATAAGTAATTGTGTGCTTCAGAGACCTTGGTGGTGGCAATGCTGTTGACAAAGCTGATTTGCTGGAAGCCCTTTTCACTCATGGTGAGACACACTTCCCAGCGTTCATTAACAGTCTCATTTACCACCTTCAGAGCAACACCTGTCTCATCCAGTTTGTCCTTTACGTAGAAATCCACATAACTGCGGAAACTATTCACCTGTAGCACAAAACACAAAGAGACATGGTCTTGTCATTAAAAAGACAACTGTATAGGAATGTCTTTTAGAATTTAAGATTAAACACTCTGTTGTCAAGAAAGCTCTTTATTACAAAAAGGTGACTTACGGGTAGCTTCTTTCCATTGAGAATGACTTTAACACCCCTACAAGAGCCAGCCACATCATATGCCCTGCGTGTAAGAAGTGCCACAATGTCCTTGTCTAGTTTCTCCATGTTGAATTTGGCCAGATCAGGCTGGAAAGTGACACATGTGAAGTCTTCCCCTTCAAAGTACTTAATTTTCGCCTCATTTGACTTCCCCATGTTCTCTGTCCATGTCTTTGAAAGAAATTTGAAAGGGAAAGCTTTAAGTAGGTAAGCAAGGCATTAAGAAGGCTCCAATTTTAATCACAACCACAAAATATTTCCTGTATTCCAAATCAGCAAGATGACTGCACCTGTTTGAAACTGCGTTTGTACTCCTTGCAGGCTGTCTCCACTGTAAATTTTAGGCTGAATATGTTACACAGTTTAGCGCCATATCCATTCCTGCCCCCTAAAAAACACAAGCTTGATGAGTTTAAAGGGTCACGAAACACCAAACACTTTTTTTGAGCTATTGACAGAAATATATGTGTCCCACACTGCTAAAAACACTATTAGGACATTTATATTTCACAAAATAAGTGAAAATTTGTTGTTTTTGTGTTATTTCGAGCAAATTAGTTCTTCCTGTTTGAAAGAATTTTTGAAGCTGCATCACACCGATTAGATACTTGCGTGTATTCCAGCGTGTAGACTGGCTGTCTGTACCTGGGAGTACTTTGTGATGTCTCTGAGTGTGCTGCATTCATTCATGAGAAAGACTTGGTTCAAACCAATCAGCGCGTTCTATTGTGTATGCGGTGCAACTTCATTAATATGCATGATAGCTTCGAAGACTGTTTGTACCTGTACTGTGTTCAGACAGCAGAGAGACGCCATGTTGTGTTGCCAAAACAAGTGCGAGAAGAAGAATTGTTTGGAGATACTACTTTTATAATTTGCTGCATCGAAGGTTTTTGTTTTCATTTTGTGACAGGATAGTCTATACAAACACAGCTTTCTGATGCTACCTACTGAGTGCATCTAAGTTACAGAGAAATGCGGAGGTTTTTTTTCTCTCATTTACAATGCGGTATCAAACATTCCATTAAAAATACAAGCGTCCAGCAATTCCTCAAATCAAATATCTCGTTTGTCAAAGGGGGATGAATGAAATTCTTGAATGAAAGTGCCAATCTGCAGTTTAAGTCCACCATGTAATAATTTGTCAAATAATTTGATTACTGATGTCTATGTAAACACAGTCAATGTCTTTCTCTCCTGCGTCTGTGTGTTGTTTTGCCATCAGCATGTGCCCAAACCGAAACTCCCATTTTTATGCAATTTTTTATGCACCTTCCCTCGTTCCCTCCTCCGACACTCCCCCTAAACAGAGCTGGAGATGCCCACTTTCCAGACTTTTTCCAGACCAGAGGTATGAAAACACCCCGCTGAAACAGGGGGGTTTCGTGGCCCTTTAAAGAGAAGCTAACCCCAAAAATGAAAATTTACAAAATCATTTACACGCTCTCCATTTGTTTCAGAGCTTCTTGAGTTTCTGTCCTTGTTGAATACACATACACAAACTAAACTAGAGCTACAACCAACTAAAAAAATCTTTATAAGCCATTAGTTGATTAAACAAACGTTTTAATTATAATAATGACTCTTTCACTGTCTTCATGGCCTAATTAGTGCTAAAGCAGACACGTAAGACTTTTAACAACACATCAACAGAAGCAGTGATTGTGAAAGTTTAAGAGAAAACCCATATGGAGGCTGCATTAACAATTTAAAAGGTCCTATTATGGGTTTTTTAAAATTACCTTCCATGCAGTGTGTAACAGCTTTAAGAAAACATCCAGCTGAGGTTTAAATCTGAAAGTGCACCGTGTCTAAAACTATTGATTCTAAAACAAAAAAGTCATCTCAGTCAAATAAATGATTTGTCGTGTGTTTAAAACTTTTGCCTGCTAGTATCGATACGAGACATGCCAAATATAAAGTGCCAGATGTAAAACATGAGCGTGCCCTTCCCTTCAGACATCAGCGGAGTGTGGAGGAAGATGGTATTGATCATGACGCGATCACTAAAAAAGGCTTTGGGGAATAAAGGGTTAAAGTTCATTTTCACAATAATGCCACAGTATATTCAACCATGTGCTGTGTTTGCCCGTCATTTTTCTGTTTATTGATACAAAAACCTACCCTGCAACGCATGTGTCTTTTTGTATTTATTAAATGCACGCATAGAAGAATTAGCTCTGAAAAATCACAAACAGCTACACTACTGGTCAAATGTTTGGGGTCAGTATGATTTTTAAATGTTTGAAAATAATACATTATTAGTAATAGTAATTAAATCAATAATGACTGGAGTAATTTTATTTAAAAGTACATACAATAAGTAATACATAAATATTTAATAAATAGGTATTTAACAATTTAACTTTTTTTTACATGTAATAAAAGGCGCCTTGATGAACATAATAATTTTCTTAAAAAAAAAAATGTTTTACCCCAAACTTTTGACCAGTAGTGTATTTTTACACAATTTTTTTTGGGAGGCGAGAATTTAAATGAATCACTTACAATTTAATAAGATTTGCGCTCCTCAAATTCTTGGTATTTGCTCCATTTTAGATGCCTTAAGGTTGATTTTTTTTTTTTTTTTTTTTTTAATTACTGGCAGAGGAACACATTAAAACACAGGTCTTTTGTTTGATAAATCATGATATTTTTTATTTGTTTCAGGAATTAAAAAAAGACTTGTACATAAGTATTCACAGCCTTTGCCGTGAAGATCTAAATTGAGCGCATGTACATTCTGTTTCCACAGATCATTCTTGAGATGTTTCAGCAGCTTAACTGGAGTTCACCTGTGGTAAATTCAGTTGATTGGACATGATTTGAAAAGGCATACACCTGTCTATGTAAGGCCCCAGGGTTGACAGTGCATGTCAAAGCACAAACCAAGCATGAAGACAAAAGAATTGTCTGTAGACCTCCGAGACAGGATTGTCTCAAGGCGCAAGGCTGGGGAAGGTTAAAGAAAAAATTCTGCTGCTCTGAAACTTCCACTGAGCACAGTGGCCTCCATCATCCGTAAGTGGAATATGTTTGGAACCACCAGGACTCTTCTTAGAGCTGGCTGGCCATCTAAGCTGAGTGAGAAGGGCCTTAGTCAGAGAAGTGATCAATAACCTGATGGTCACTCTGTCTGAGCTCCAGCATTCTTCTGTGGAGAGAGGAGAACCTTACAGAAGGACAACCATCTGTGCAGCAATCCACCAATTAGGCCTATATGGTAGAGTTGCCAGTCAGAAGCCACTCCCCAGCTGGAATTTCCCAAAAGGCATCTGATAGACTCTCAGACCATAAAAAACGAAATTCTCTGGTCTGATGAGACTAAAATTTAACTCTTTGGAGTGAATGCCAGACGTTAAACTTGGAGAAAACCAGACACCGCTCATCACCATGCTAATACCATTCCTACAGTGAAGCATGATGGTGGCAGCATCACGCTGTGGCTATGTTTTTCAACAGCAGGAACAAGAAGACTATCCTGTATGAAAACCTACTTCAGGGTGCTCTTGACCTCAGACTGGGGCGACGGTTCATCTTCCAGCACACCACCAAAATATCAAAGGAGTGGCTTCACAACAACTCGGTGAATGTCCTTGAGTGGCCCAGCCTGAGACCAGACCTAAATCCAATTTAACATCTCTGGAGAGATCTGAAAATAGCTATACATTGTCCCTTCTCATCCAACCTGATAGAGCTTAAGAGGTACTCCAAAGAGGAATGGGCAAAAATTCACAAAGACAGGTGTGCCAAGCTTGTGGCATCATATTCAAAAAGACTTGAGGCTGTAATTGCTGACAAAGGTGCATCAACCTATTATTTAGCAAAGTTATAAATGTACTTATGTACTTGTAATTTTTCAGTTTTTTTCAAGCGGCAACCTCCCGCTCTCCCTCCGGAAGCCAATACGGAAGTAACTGAAACTGCAATTCATCAAAATTCCGCTAGTCCTGGCTGCATAATAGAGCAAATTGAAATTGAGCCCACTGTTAGAATGGCCAACTTTACAGCAGAAAAAAAGGTGTTTACAGCCTGGTACAAAGAACGATTTTGGTTCATATAGCTATTATTATCCATCATGACAACTGTGAGGGGGGTGAATTTTTTTATAACTCATCCATTTCCTTTATATTAGGTTATATTAATTTTGCATAATTAAGGGCGTGGCCACTTGAGTGACAGCTAGGTCTCGCTGGTCACCGTCACTTCACCTCAGCTGAATCCGGCAGATTAGCCACTGATCTCAGCATATTCATCGTATTTTTGTTGTTTTATGTGGCTTTACACAGTCAGCTGCCTTTTGGACTTATTTCCTACAATTATCAGATGATATGGGATGCTGTGTGCATTTAATTGTGCTCACAAACCATTCACGTGGCCTCCGTTTCCCATGTGAGTAAAGTTATATACTTGTATACCATCTCTATAAATGTATTTGTTTTATTTAAGATCATTTATCATTTATATTTTTCTTTAGACCTGTAAAAGCACTCCAGAATGTGACAGATTGATTAGCTGTAGGCTCTAGAACAGTAATCTGAAGCGTTGTCATACAGTGTTATGCTGGATTTCATCAATAGTCTTGCATTTACTAACACAGACTATAATTGAAGTGTTTGGAAGTAATTCGCGTTTTCCTCCTGTAGAAAAACTCATAAGAACAATGCTTAGTGGCTCAATGTATTACTACAGTGTTTTTAAAAGTCTAAACACTTTATTGATATAGTGTACAGCCAGGCACATGTGGTCAGGACACAAACGAGTCGCAGGTAATAAAGTATCAAGCGTTTCTCCCAAAGTAGTCTGTCTGCCAGGTCTAAGCAAAATGCCAGCAGGCGTCTGTAGCTCCGCTCACTCTCCGCCTCTTTGCCCTTGTTTGGTATCCCGCCGTGGGTGCGATGACGCGCGAACAAAATGGCGACAGTTGGCCGCGCCTACTTGTAGCTTCTTTTGCAGTGTTCAGAAACCTATGGGTGACGTCACGGGTACTACGTTCATATATTTTACTGTCTATGGGTTTTTTATTTTTAATAAATTTGCAACAATTTCAAAAAATATTTTTTCACATTTTCATTATGGGGTATTATGTGTAGAATTTTGAGGAAATAAATTAATTTAATCCATTTTGGAATAAGCCTGTAACATAAAAAAATGTGGAAAAAGCGAAGCGCTATAAATATCTTCTAGATGTGCTGTATATGTACACATATTTATGGACCTAACTGTACACACACACACACACACACACACACACACACACACACACACACACACGCACACATACATACATACATATATATATATATATATATATATATATATATATACATACATATATACAGGGCTTGACATTAACACCTGCCAAGATTTCAGCTGTGGCTTTAGTGTCAAACAACCATGCCTGAAAAAGCTGATTTTAAAAAAAGTGTTTTTGTAAGCAGCAGCAGTTGCCACTTTCACCATTCTTTGAACATACTTTTAATGGGCCAAATGGCAACTGTGTGCTTGTGATGATGCTTTCATTATCGCACATGGTATGTCTTTCACCTGCTTTATTTTGCTTGCAGTTTTTTTTTTTTTTATGGTTTCATTACTGTATCATCCTTTATAATGACATTGCTTTTAATAGGAGATTAACTTTCATTCATTCAACTGCTGAACTTGGACCTCTAGGTCAGGACAGACTACTGTGCAGACTTTTAGTAAATGAAAATAATCTTTTTTACAACATTGATTTTTAAGTTTAAAAAAAATAAGTTTTGTTGAATAAAAATGTATGTATACAGCTATATGTTGCTTGTTTTAAATTTTACAATTATTTTAAATTTGTGGCTAAGAAATAATTACTTGTTTATTTTTGGTGTAGCCAGAGAATAAAATTACAAATCCTTAGAGTTGAGCCCGAAAAAGTCATGTGAAATAAAAACTAATTGCAATGCAACACCATAAAAGCACAACCCATTTGCTCATGCACAGTGAGCAAGGTCATGACAACAAACAAAAAAGTGAAATTAATAAGGAGGCATGTGGACATAACATTAAATTGATAGTAATTATAGCATTCCAAAGACAATTCATGATTAGAAAGTATATTTTCCCAACAACAAAATTGTGGCTAGTGACAATGGCGAGTGGCTAGCAATGTTGAAAAAATACTAGCCACAGTGGCTGGTGATCAAAAAAGTTAATGTCAAGCCTATATACCAAAGTGTTTGCCTCCTTAATTGTTTTTTTTGCATGTTTGTACAAAACTAAAACAAACAAAAAAACTACATAGCCCTGTTGTTAAAATGTGTTTGCCAATCTCTATCCACACCCAGGCCTAAATACTGGCCTAATTAATTTCACGTGTTAAATAAATATATGATATAGTTAATGCCACATGCACTGTAATGTGCTTTATTTTCAAAGTTAATTTTGAAATAAACATTGCAAAATGTTTGTTAAGAGTTAAATTTTCGCTGGAGGAAACAGCTGTGATGATGAGGGGACAGCAGAGGAAACAGTATGGGGAAACCCGATTGCTCCTCTATGACGTTGGTGTACAAGTGATACATGTGTTTCTGTAATTTATCGATAAACACACACTTTGTACTATCACTCTGCACAGCTGTGGTTTGCTGATTAAATAAAAAACGAAGTGAAAAAGGAGAAGCGCAAGTCTGCTGCCATTTTCATATCAAATTTAAAGGGGACTGGGGTGATATATTAGTAGTGCACAGTTCATGAGCTAATCGCAAAACTTTTAGGGGCTAAATAGAAATATAGAGGTGGTAAAGTGACACCCATGCTGTTTTATTATTTAATCTGTACATTTCAGCGAGACATCATTCAGTTGACATGTCGTCGTCTTCGAAAAACTCTCACAAAATTTTCAAATTTTTTAAACAAAAATGCACCAATTGCAACAAATTAAAATGCAAGTTAAAACAACATTTGGTATACAGTTAAAGGGGAAGCAAATACACTTAATTAGGAAAGTCTAATCAGCAAAACAAGTGAGTATAACAAGGGTATACGCAATTATTGATCCACAGAAGTTGTAATAGCCAAACAGCTTGTACAAAAAAGTAGGCTTACGGAGTATACGTACGTATGGCCCTGACTACACCACTGTTCACACCCCTAATGACAGGACTAGACTTTGGACAGGAAACCATCTTCTGAGCAAACGGCAGATTGGCGCTTACCATCTTGTAAGATGGAGGACTGGATGTGACCATTTTGTGAGCCGGGAGAGTGAAGGCAGCCATTTTGTGGACTGGAGAGTTGGCGGCATCCATCTTGTGCTTAGGTGAACTGGCCGCGGACATTTTGTAAATTGGTTGTGGTCTAGGCCAGGGATTTTTAACCTTTCAGGACACCCTATCTAACCTCCGTGTGAAAAAGCAACGATTCATATTCTGACCCCATTTCTTTACATAACAAGGCAAACAGCCTTGATTTTGTAGGACAAATCTTTATGAAAATTACAATCTGTGTTGCTGTTTATAGCACTGCATTCAACTTTGCAGGAAGTCTTTTTGCTGCAAGAACCTCTTTCTGAATCGTACAGTGGGTGAAACAAACTTGCAGAGTTACTTAACAAACCAAAGCAGCAAGTCTTTTATTGTTCCCTAACATGGATCCCGCTCCATCAGTGCACACACCGACACAGTTGTCCCGACAAAGACCAAGGTCATTCAGTTGATCGTTGAGTTTTTCGAAAATATCTTTTCCTGTGCACGTCCTTTCCATTGATGAGCAAAATAGCAGATCCTCAAGTAATTTTCTCTCATGACGGTAGTGGACAAATACAAGGAGTTGAGAAGAGTTTAAAATGTCTGTCGACTCATCTTATTGATATTGAAGAAAATCCCATTTCTTATTTTTTTAATCAGCTAACGTTTGTCGTCGCATGCCATTTCATTGATACGCTGGCTTATGGTTGTCTGCATACTTATGTCCAAACATAGTTGTACAGATGGCCTTTGCAGTGGGACAAATGAGGCTCTCTGCAATTGTATGAGGCTTTTTGGCCTTGGCAACTAAATGTGCAACCTCATATGAAGCAGTAAGGGCATTTACTGGCAGAGTGGTTTGATTTGTCATTGTTTGTTTTTGACCTCTTAATACTGATTCTTTACATCAAAAAAGCCAACTGGTTTATCTTTTAACAAACCAGTTTCACAGGTTTTAAAATGTCATTTTCAAAGACCTCAGAATACACAACACACTGTGGATGTGGTTTGTTATTAATTGCGATGCATGTGAATCCATATTTTATGTACTTCATCCTACACATACACACACAGGCCTTTGGTTTTTGCAGTGAGCGTTAATCTTCTCTGTGTGGAGATCCCCATTGACATGGAGGGTTGGTCATCATCCATTTCCAGTAATGCTTCAGTTTTACGTGATTGCAATAACTCTACAACAGGTGCCTGATAGTTAATAGGTGCTGGCGCGCCCCACAGGTTGAAAGTACAGGTACCGGGACAGATGTGTGTGTGGTGCCTGAAGGGAGCTGTAGTTCATATAGTGGTAGAATTGTAGTCTGAGTGAAAGTGAATGTTCCCCAGCGATATATGAGAGTTGGATCGCTGGTGATTGTGACACACAATTATTAAACGATTATGTTAAATAAGCAATTGTTGCTTATTTTTACAATCTTACTACTTTTATTAGAAGAAAAAAAACTTTTTATAATAAAACAGAAGTTTTGCTGAGTAAGCTAGCATTGCCCAGAGATGCAATCCTGTGTCCTGTTGTAATGATTGTTCCCATGGTGTAGACTTTTGTGAAATGTATAAAGATATTGTAGAATCGGTGGATAAGGGTAGTTGATCTTATCTTACTTGCTTTAGCAAGAAAGCATATAGTAAGCCTGGTTGCAAAAGTATGTCTTGGAATATCATAATAAAGCTAAAGATAATATTAATGGCATATTATAGCTCTTAGGCCTAGGCAAGGGCTGCTTTTTGACCTGAAAGTTAACCAACGCCAAGTATATTAATAATGCAGATTATGAGAAGAGTTATGTCAATGAGCAATATTATACTGAAAAGAGTGTCGTCATGATATGTAGAACATAGAAATAATGATTTTTCCAGCTTTTCTGTCATTTTAAACATTAGTAAATTTGTTAAATATTTTATACATATCATTACTGATGATATGAGTGATGATAATGATATGTGCAAGGAAGGTCGAAAGATATATGCTCAAGCAAATATGCTGGTGAAAATGTTTTTATGTTTGTTCTGAGCAAGTAAACCTGTTTAGACCATATTGCAGTTCTTTATATAAAGCACCTTTGTGGTATGATTTAAAAAAAGAGAGCATCAATAAGCTGCAGGTTGCGTACAGTGATTGCATGAAGATTCCACTAAAAACCTAGATGGTACAGTGCAAGTTATTTATTCTGTAAGGTAAGAGTTTGATCATTTCCTGCTTTGATGAGAAATTTGATTTATAAGTTTAGTTGTTGACTGGAGAATTCTCAGAATAGTATTTTAATGTTGCTGTAAAATCTGTAAAACTTTATTAGGTACCAACTGCTAGTTAACGCACATTTTTAATCAGCCAATCACATGGCAGCAACTCAATGCATTTAGACATTTAGACATAGTCAAGACGATCTGCTGCAGTTCAAACTGAGCATCAGAATGGGGAAGAAAGCTGATTTAAGTTACTTTGAACATGGCATGGTTGTTGGTGCCAGAGAGGCTGGTCTGAGTATTTCAGAAACTGCTGATCTACTGGGATTTCACACACAACCAGTGTGGAAAATATCCAGTGAGCGGCACTTCTGTGTGTGCAAATGCCAGAGGTCAGACTGGTTCGAGCTCATAGAAAGGCAACAGTAACTCAAATAACCACTCGATACAACCGAGGTATGCAGAAGAGCATCTCTGAAAGCACAACACATCAAACCTTGAGGCGGATGGGCCACTGGGGGCCACTCCTGTCAGCTGAGAACAGGAAACTGAGGCTACAGTTCACACAGGCTTACCAAAATTGGACAATAGAAGATTGGAAAAACATTGCCTGGTCTGATGAGTGTGGATTTCTGCTGCGACATTTGGATGGTAGGGTTAGCATTTGGCATCAGCAACAAGAAAGCAGGGATCCATTTTGCCTGGTGGTGGTGGTGTTATGGTGGGGGGGATATTTTTTAGGCACACTTTGGGCCTATTAGTACCAATTGAGCAACGTGTCAACTCCACAGCCTACCCGAGTATTGTTGCTGACCATGTCCATCCCTTTATGTGTGCCCATCTTCTGATGGCTACTTCCAGCAGGATAATGCACCATGTCATAAAGTGCAAATCATGATACTGGTTTCATAAAAATGACAATGAGTTCACTGTACTCAAATGGCCTCCACAGTCACCAGATCTCAATTCAATAGAGCACCTTTGGGATGTAGTTAAATGGGAGATTCGCATCACGGATGAGCAGCCAACAAATCTGCAGCAACTGCATGATGCTATCATGTCAATATAGAGCAAAATCTCTGAGGAATATGTCCAGTACCTTGTTGAATCTATGCCACAAAGGATTAAGGCAGTTCTGAAGGCAGTTCAACCCGGTACTAGTAAGGTGTACCTATATAACTATACACATATGTACCTATGTACACATCCATACACGCATTCTAACATATGTTCTAAACTGTCACACGAACAAGAAAATGGACAAAGACAGATTAATACAAGTCATAATTTTTTATAAAGTAAATATCACACTATCACGTAAAATGTAAGTCTTTTAAAGTCCCGCATGATAATGCAAGCTTCCTGCCACTATCAAGCAACTTTACACAGCTATTAAGAAGAATGGACCAACAATCAACAGGCTGATTGCCTCTATGTGAAGGAGATGTCTTGCACTGCATGTGGCAAATGGTGGTCCATTGAAGTGGATGAATTACTTTGAGGGTATTATTTTGAGTGTAAATAATAACAATATTAAAATAACAATGTTAGTATGTTGCAGACATTGAGCTCACTACTACCAACAAAAACAAACTATACCACTGAAGATTTACCTGTGACTTTTTTCTCATTATCATCGTAGTTGCTCGAGGTGAGCAGGTGTCCAAAGATCAGTGCAGGCACATACATCTTCTCATCTTTGTGTTCAACCACGGGAATTCCTTTTCCATTATTCCACACAGAGATAGTGTTGGACTCTCTATTAGAACCAGAAGGACAGGTTAGGCCATTACAACACAAAGAGACAAAAGAGACACTAAAAGATGTATGGTGCTGAGCCCCAGTTTTCCTACATTTTTTTCTATTTCACGTATATTATAATTATATCAAAACTTGGACTGTGGTATTTCTTTCTGTCTACAAATAACCTACCTAGGACATTTTAGCATTCAAATCAAAATATTTGTCCACAAAAATTGTGATGCACATGAACTGTGAAATGTAAAGTTTATTTCTAACACCCATAAACTTTAAACTTTTAACAGACTTTAAACAAAGCAAATGCGAATGTTAAAACAGCACTTACGGGTCAATGGTGATTTTGATGGTGGTCATGTTTTTGTCTCTCTGTTTGTTATCAGCTGCATTGACTGTTGGGTAAGACGATCATGTTACAGCATGAAATATCACAGATATTTATTATCCAGATCAACCAGACCTTGCAATGGAAGACCTTGCATTAACTGCATAACATCCTAATGTTTTTAAATGACAGCATTTTGTTAAATGAATAATGAAACTGAATATTATTACACAAGGCAGATTTACCACGCTTTTAAATTAAGTATTTTTTCATAATATACAATGCTTTTACAAATTATGAGAATCAGTGCTAAGTCATTTCAAGTAAATTAGAGACTAATAGAACTTAATTCTACTGCCACATTTGCTGCTGAAGTTTCTAAGAGTCAATCTATCAAAACCTTTTAACTAGGGGTCTTAACTAAGGGTGGGTATCTTTAGGGACTTCACAATCTGATCCAAAAGTGAATCAATTCTTTACCTAATGTATTCCTATTTCTTTCTTCTATGCAAACAGAAGTTTGCATTTGAATAGAACTTTTGAGAATCAATTCAGAATCGATAGAGAAAGAATCAATAAATAGATTTTTTTTTCTCCAAACCCTATTCTTAACACTGTTCTGCAACTCATTAGACGAGGTTGGATCAGACTGAGGCCTATGTATCACCAAAAACATGCTATGATATGTATTCTAATGCCATGATATGTGTTGTGAATGGAGGATGTGAAGACGGGTTGGATCCAAACGCAATATTTATTAAGAGAATGGTCAGACAGGCAGGAATCAAAAACCAGCATACAGAGCAATTTAGACAAATCTAAAGAGTAAGCCGTGTAGCAGGCAAATGGTCAAGACAGGCAGGAAGAATAAAAAAATATATAAACAATGCAAGACACAGGCAAGCAAAAACAGTGGAAATGCTTTGACATGCAGCAACAGCTAAAAAAGACTTAGCAATGGATGTGTGAATGAAAGGTGTGATATGGCCAGAAGGTAGAGGGAGGGGGTTTTGGGTACAATATGTTCAAAAAATCTAAAAAGTCTAAAAATCTCTCTTGTTGGTTTTATACATGTTTTAGGTATGTTGCAGTCTTAAGCTTACAGCTTTTTTATTTTACTTTTTCTGTTTCATGACTATGTATAATACGACCAGGGATATTATATGGAATGTTAAAGGGCTAGGATGATCAAAATGAAAAAAATATTAACCTATCTGAAAAACAAAGAACTACTACCGCCATGCTACAGGAAACACACGTGATTTCAGAACCCCTAAAATAAAACAGGATTGGGTAGGACAGATATTCTTTTCATTGTGTAAAGCAAACACCAGGAAGAGGGGCACAATTATTTTAATTAGAAAGCATTTGCCCTTTATTTTAGAGCATGGAAGGAAGATATTTGTAAATTATATTCACAGTATACAGGCAATCTATCACTATACTTAATGCCTATGCCCCAAACGAGGACTCCCCTGAATTTATATCTAAAGTCATACTTTTGTTTATTCAGTATTGCAAGGTCTTGGAAATTTGTGTTGTTAATTTTAATTGTGTCATGGACCAAAAAATTGATAAATCCACTTCAGAAACACTTACCCACCCTAGGGCATCTCTGATTTTCAAGGAAAATTAGTCAGGAATTTCTGATGTTTGGAGAGAATTTAATGGGGGAAGCAAAGAATACACTTTTTATTCCAACCCCCATGGCTCATATTCTAGATTAGATTATATTTTGATTCCCGTTCAATATCTTCATGCAGTTTCATGCCAAATTGGCTTGATTGTTTTGTCCGATCATGCTCCAGTCCACATAGACTGTTATGTGTACACAGGACCACAAGGGTCTGGAGATTTAATTCTTCCATGTTAAATGATTCATATTTTTGTGAATCAGATCAGGAAGGGATAAAAAATTATTGGGCACAGTTATGTCGAACCAGAGCGAATCACACAAATCACATTAAAAAACTGATTTTCCTTTCAAAACAAAAGTACTATGAATATGCAAATAAACCCAAAACGAGAAAATTATTAAATCAATGAAGACCTCAAATGGGTCAATTACATACAATGCTGCTTCAATTAACAAATTATTTAGAAACGTTTACAAAACATTATATAAATCCCAAGTTAACGCTGGACCATCTGATATTACTGAATTTTTGGATAGAATTCCCCTTAGAACTATTTCTGATGAAGACAGAACATTTTTAGATTCACCTTTGTTGTCAGAAGTCTTTAGTGTAATTAATTCTATGCCCTCGAATATATCTTCAGGTCTGGACGGGTTCCCTTCTGAATTTTATAAACAATTGTGGCCAGAACTTTCTCCTATTTTAATATCCGCTCTCCAAAATGTATTTGATCGCAAGGGGTTCCTGAGTCATGGAAAACATTGTCTATTTGTATAATTCTTAACAAAGACAAATATCCTCAAGAATGTGTCTCTTATAGACCAGTAAGTCTTCTGAACGTTGATTATAAAATACTTGCCAAGATACTTGCTCGTAGATTCGAAACTGTGCTAGCACAGATTATTAAACCAGACCAAACAGGACTCATTAAATCATGTTTTGGCACACACAATATTTGTTTACTATTAAATATTATAAATTCAATACAAGCACATAAAATCCCATCCCTTATTATCTCCCTTGACACTGAAAAAGCCTTCAACCGAGTCAAATGGGAATTTCCTTTTGCTGGCCATCCAGCTACTGTGACCACTTTTCCTCCTTTCTCTAGTAACTCCAGTGGGTGAATACCCATCACGATAACTCATAAAAACATCACTTTAACCAGTGCCTTACTTGACTCAGAGTTTTGTTCACTCCCTTAATCTGACTCTTGTCCCATGTCCCACTCTTGTCCCCATTTTCCCCTAGCAGTGGAAGCGCTAGATGGTCACCCCATGGATGAGGACAGGATTCGTTACACCACCACAAACGTTTAAGTGCAAGTTGGAGCATTACACCACAAAAGCATTCAATTATATGTGATTTAATCTCACCCTGTAGTCTTTGGAATTCCTTGATTACGCCATCATGGCCCTCACATTTCCTGGCGGAGTGGTCAGATAGTATATTGGAGCGTATCCTATAATAATCGATGTCTACAGCCTCTCCAGAAAATCTTCTGGTACACACATTAACTCTTTACTCATCTTTATCTACTAAGAATCAGATTCCCCTAGTCTATTCAGATCTAAGCGAGGCCTTTAACAAACAAAAAGCCACTCAGTTACCACCACAAGTGATTGTGCTATTGCTTTAGTTCCTGGCGCAGCACCACCCAAATGTCACAACTTTCCCCTATCTCAGCATGAGGCCAAAGCTACGAACGCTAGCATTGAGGAGGAACTAGCTAAGGGGTTCATTGTTTGTTTGCAAGGATGAATGCCTAAGGACTTGTATAGACTATCGCAATCTCAACGATATCACCATTAAATTTAGATACAGACCATCCTTTGTACCACTAGCCTTAGAACAGTTAAGACAGGCACAATGTTACACCAAACTTGATCCACGCTCAGCTTATAACCTTATTTAAATTTTAGAAGGCGATTAATGAAAAACTGCCTTTTCCACCAGAAGGGAATATTGTGTCATGCTCTTCAGACTTGCCAAAAGCCCTTCTGTGTTGCAATCATTTATAAATGACATATTTCGCAACGTGCTGGATCATTATCATATTCATTATTTACATTGACGACATCCTCTTATACTTAAATTCAATGGAGGAACACGTCCAACACGTCAGACTGGTACTACTCATTGACTCATTCAACATTGTCTCTTCGTCAAGGCAGAAAAATGCAAGTTTCATCAGACGTGTATATCATTCCTGGGTTAATTAATTCATTCATATATCAGCCAGGAGGGCATCTTTAAGAATATGTTGAAAGTCTTGAAGGTACCGGACTGGCCAATTCCTCAGACTTTGAAAGAGTTGCAAAGATTTCTAGGTTTTCCAAACTTCTACAGAAAATGTATTAGGAATTTCAGCTACATCGCAGACCCCTTAACTAACAATGCCAAACCAACCAACTCAAAACTGTCCTGGTCCCCTGTGGCTATGCAAGCTTTTATCAAACTCGAGGCAAGATTCACTACAGCACCAATTTTTCATCATCCCAACCCAGATAAACCATTTATTGTCAAGGTCAATGCCTACAACTCTTGTTTCAGGGCCATATTGTCACAACCAAGGTAATCCTGTAAAAATGTATCCCTGTACCTTCTTCTCCCACAAACTTTCATTATCAACAGAGAACTCGTAGCCATGAAACTGGCCTTAGAAGAGTGGCTTCACTGATTGGAAGGAGCATCTTCCCTGTTCACCATATTAACTTATCACAAGAACCTTGAATATGTTTACCAAAACAATTAAGGCCCAATGGGAACTCTTTTCACTCATTCCAAGTTTGTTGTCACCTACAGACCAGGCAGCAAGAATGGTAAAGCATACAGTCTTTCTCAAGTAAGTGAGAAGAGAGACTACATTATGGTCTCATAATTTCCATAAGATTCCTCTTAACACCAGTGAAATGGGACATCTTTACTGATATCAACAAAGCCAATTGTGAAAAAACCCCTCCTGCTCAATGTCCAGACAACCAAGTATTTGTGCATGTGCACATTTGACAATGCTTAATAGATCAAATTCACACTAACCTCAGGTCCGGTCATCCTGGCATGACAGAAATCAACCTATCAACCTTCTCTCTTGAACTCGCAACAGGCATAACAACTTTCAAGTATATGTTGGGAAGTCAACCACCCCGTTTTCCTTGGTCCGGTGAACCCAATGAACTACCAGCAGTCAATTAATGGCTTCAACAAAGTGAGGAGGTATGGGACAGAGCACATACACATTTACAAAGGGCTGTCAGAAGACAAAAGGTTCAAGCCAATACACATTGATGCCCGGGAACTGCATATCTCCCCAGCCAATAGTTGGGCTGTCAACCAGGAATTGTGAATTAAAACTTCCCTGCTATAAACTCAGTCACAGGTATGTTGGTCCATTCCAAATCATACGTCAAATCAATCCAGTTTCATAATATTTACGTTTAACAAAGCATTATCATATCTCGCCCACTTTCCTTGTATTACTCAAACCTGCTAAAGGTCCGAGAGAGGAAACAGTGGACCCCTCCCCCCACCCGCCTATCTACGTTGAAGCTGATCTCATAAGAGATTCTGGATTCCAGGCATCAGGGTGGCACTCTCCAGTATCTGATGGACTGGGAGTGTTATGGAAAAGAAGAACGGTCATGGGTTAATGCTAAATATATTCCAGATCCCCCAGCTAGCTGAGGATTTCCAACAGACACGTCTGGAAAGACTGACCCCCTGACTACGCAGTAGACCCTGACGCCAACCTCATTTTGAGTCTGCCTGAGTCTTTTACAGATGTATTTATAATCCTACATTTCCTTTATTTTTCTGCTAAGTCTTGATTTGCATTGCTGTCATTTCTGAGCATTTTCCCTTTTGTTGCCTTGTCTGTATTTTTAACCCTTGCATTATTTCTCTATTTTGATTGTCTTGCTGCCGCCCTGACCTCTGCCTGTTATTGTTTTAGATTTTTTAATTGCCCTTTGATACTGGCGCTGTGCTTTTTTGTAACTGTTTAATAAAGACTGCTAATGGATCCCTCAACTTCACCAAAGTAACATGGCCTTCTGACCATGAAATTTTAGATCCTTAAATGTAGTTATTTTCTCTAGATTGTAGGAACTGTTAAAGAATGACTATGCTACAACCAATAACTAATAACCAAAAAAATGCAGAAGCAGACCTTTGTCAATTTTAGTTGTGATTGTAGAGATTGTAAAAGTAAAAGTTTATTTCATTCATCCAAACAAATTTGGAAGCCATGTAAAGAACTGGAACTGATTTTTTAATTAGGCTAGAAGTAGTTAGTATAAAAAACAGTAATTGTCAGAAATTAAACCAGTAATAATACAGGGTATATACGGGAATCAGAGATTGAAATACAATACCTTTTAAGACTCTTTCCATATATTGGGTTTCAGCCACTTTAGGTTTCAACAGGTAACACATTTTAACTTACAGTTTATTTACTGAATACTAATCCAGCAGGTGGCATCTACAACAGCAGCATAACAGTATTTCCCTGGTTACTGTAGTAAAAAAATGCCAAATCTGCTGTCATATCTAGCAGGAGTTTATTGATTTCATAAACTACATAGCATCGCAATACTCAAAGATTAAATTTAGAATCTAATTCAAATTCAAAATTTAATACATTGCAAAAAATAGCATTTGAGACTTTTTAATACATTTAAGTGACTTAAAAGACTGAAAGTTATAATTGAAAAGCCTGATAAGAATGATTTTTATCATACATGTAAAATTGAAAACTTTATTGCATTAGCACAGACTACAAAGAATAACATTGGACTGACTTAATAACTGACTTTTAGGAAATCAAGAGCGCATAAACAATATAGTTCAATAAAACAATAGTTCTATATTTTGGTAACAGATGTTTGATTAGTCTGTAGCTGAAATGGTTAGTACAACTGACTGTGGTAAATTTTAATTTGAATAAGCACCTTTCTAACATATTTTGTTCCGATTTCACACCTCTGAGGGAATTGTACTGTACTTGACATGGCTGAGTCTCCAAGAAACAATAGTAATGGTGCTGCACTAAAACTAAGATCTAAAAAGCAAGGGACAGAACTTCCATGTAGGGCTGCACGATTCTGGCAAAAATGTGAATCACGATTTCTTTTTGCTTAAAATCAAGATCACGGTTTTCTCATGATTCAGTAAATGTAAACTAAAGGTTTATATAAATAGCCTCTTATTATTGTTAATTCTCAAACATATGGTAAAACAACAATAATAATATTAGGCCTATGTGTGGGTATACTGTTGCTTAAAATGCTACATTTTGTATAGTCATTATGGTGGAGTTGAACAGACTTTCAATATGTCCTGTTTGTTAATTCATAGAATGATGACATCAGAATATAACTATTTATAATTATAAAGTTGATTTATTATGTTTAAGACATGTGCTTGTCATCTGCCATTGACAACTTTATCAGACCATTTGTTTTCACTGGTAAAATTTGAATTTTGTCATTATGCGATTACTTCTTGCATTATATTCAACATTATATAGGCTAGGGTTGTTATACTGACACAGTAAACATTTATTTTCATGCACAACACTGTGTTCGCTCTGAAAGAAAAAAGCATATCAAATGCTTGTCGTAATCATAACTCTAAAATGCGATATGATTATTCAAATGTGTGCACAGGTTTCACTTTCACTTCCAAGTGCGGCTCATGACTGCTGTCACTGTGAGAAAAAACACATACATGCAAATCAAACCTCCCGCACGGCCCTCAAACGATCGCTCTGTGCAACAAACTGAACGTTATTTACAACTTCATTACCAGTTATTCACAGCCTATGCAGGATCTGTTCACTAAAGTAGGCGTCATGCATGCACGCGCGCGTTCTCGGAAGTAAACAAACAGCTCGCAGTCAGCTCACGAGTGATTTTGTGGCCACAAATACATCATTACACAAAGACAGAAATGACATTTTTGGGTGAATTATACCTTATAAATACAGTATGTGACACTTTTAACACCATTTGAAGGTGTCAATGTTGCTGTGAAGACTAGTGCGTCGCCTTTACCCTTCTCTCCTGACCTTGAAAATATAATTGGCTGAATCGTAGGAAAGCTGAATTAAGATCGTGTGTAGGGTCGAATTGAGATTGTGATCTTTTTTTTAATTAATCGTGCAGCCCTACTTCCATGTCTTTCTATTGATTGGAACATCTGAATGCATATTTGGACTATAGAGACTAAGAGAATGGAGAATGACAAACTCGAACTGTGACCAAAAGTGCTAAAGAAATATGTTCTATACAGAATACACAGACTAGCTTCTCCAGAGCAAGACAGGTTGTGAATAAAATTAACGCAGTTAAAATGAATTTGCATTAATGTGATTAACTCATTAATTTTGACAGCCCTAATTTATAAACCCTCGACTTGAATTGACTTGATTTGTCTAAACTGTCACTTGAGACTTGCTTAGACTTGACCATGCACAGGGAAATGAAATAAATTATCACAAGACAAATCCAAAATGTTTTTTGTGCCAGATAAAGCATCCACAATATATACATATATATATATGTATATACATATTTAAAACAGTAATCTTACCAAGGATCTCATCGAAGATTTTATATAATCCAGGGACAAACGAGATCTCTCTCAAGTTCATTCCAATTTCTTCATCAAAAACCCACATTTGCTGTAAAAAAAAAAAATCATTTGAGTAATATGTAAATAAATGTAATGCATTTGATGGGACTGAAACGATCATGCTTTGAATGGGTCTGGATTCAGTTTAAAGGTTCAGTATGTAAGTTTGGCACCCAGTGGTTCAACTAAGTATTACATTCCTGGATAAAAACAAACACAAGTGCAGGTTGTCAGATTGACTACACCAACAGCAAGGTTGATTTAAGTCGTGTTCTAAATAAAAGCAACGGCACATGATAGAAGGAACCAACATCTATTTCTCACAGGTGAACAACAGGAAAAACTGATCAACTCAGGTACACCTATGTGCTTTATTTAGTGTTAAAAGCTAATAATGCGAGTTTGAATGCCATTTTACATGACATTTATTACCATACTACTGAAAGCAGCGGCAGATAGTTCACCTCAGATCTTGAAAGTAAAATAAACCATTTGAAATTTAACTTTAGAACTATGACTCACTATCAGTGATTAAGCATGCACATTTAATAATGTTAAATTTAATATGTATTAAATAGATTATAAACCTTTCCATTTCGTGAGTGAGTGCATATTCTGTGCTTCTGAATGGCTGTATTTAAATTTCGTCTGATGCAAACAGTCAAATTGCTTATGTAGCGTGTTGTTAGGACAAGCGGTTACAATGTAACCTGCTCACCTAATGTTTACGTTCTTAATATTTATTTAATTCTAATAAATCTAATTAATAACCTCATGTGGAACTCTATCTGCATCTTATTTCGGAGTTTGTTACTGTCCACCAGAGGTCGCATTTCAGTCATGGACGCATGCTTTGAGAGTATTCCTGTCTGAATGAATGAAATATGGTTTTCCAACAAGGCAACCAAGGGTGCTGAATTATAATTGGGTAAGCTGGCATTGGGCAGGATAAAAAAACATAAACAAAACAGCACTCCGGCACAGAAAACACATTTTCAAAGCAGAATATCTGACTTCAGCATTGTTTTTCAGATAATCAAGAATGTTCACTTGACATATTTCTTAAATATGTGCAAACATATTGTGTTATCTTTATGCTTTTAAAAAGTCCAAAACTTACATAAAGCACCTTTAACAGTTATTCTACTTAAATAGCAAAACCTGCTAAACTAATTTCTGTCTTTGCATGTTATGGATTATTTATTATTATGATGATGAATGTCAGCCTTTATTTTAGACTAGGGGTCCATTCTTCATACTTGTTAAATGATCTAAGATGATTTGGCAGATCCTGGATCTTTTGATCTTGATAACCAATCTCTGGCTAATTTGGTTCTTCAAACAAGTTTTTGAATCAGATTAAAAATCTGGATGAACAGATCTAAAATTGCTGTGTGTGCTCTTGCATGTTGTGAAGGACAAACCTACCAATCCTCAAAATTATGATCAGAATGACACCATTAACTGACAGAACAGCAGCATACTGATATCATCTGATTATTATTCAATCATCCATGTGTTCAAAATTACATAGAACTCATAGTAAATGGTTTGGTAAATATGATACACAATGAGTTTCCACATTTGTTGTTGGCTGCAGGCTTTACACCCTTATGTGTCAATTTATTTAGCAATTTATTTAGTTTTACTTTTAAAGTGGATTTTCTTTAGGAAAATATTCAAGTTTCTTAATCATGTGGTGTCATTATTGCTGTTTAAATTCATTTTGATATTGGAACGATATCTGCAACTTTTGTGAAACATCAAATCACCAGCATTTTTTTAAAGTTTAGCTATTTTCTTAAAGTTAATACAGTATATTTAACCTATAGGTTATTATTGTAAGAAAATATCAGCAATTGGTACATACTTTCAGTATTACCTTTGCTGGTTTGAGCTTTCATACCTGTTGCTATGACAACTCTTAAATAAATTTTGAAGAACGAAACTACCCTAGATCGTGTCAAATCATCAATAACCAAATTCAGTTAATTGAGCAATCCACGTAAGAAGAATGGACCACTGATCTTTAATATTCATCCTGACAAATTTTCTCTCACCTGAGTGACAGGTTCCACAGAGCCAATATATGTATCTGGGCGGAGAAGGATGTGTTCTAGTTGGGTCTTCTTCTGGTAGATCCTCTCCACTGACATCTTCTTAGAACTCTCCTTCTTCCCCACCTCACTCTTTCCTGCATCTCCCCGGCCATTCATTTCCTCTTTCTTTGCACCATTGTTCTTGTCAAAGAGGGTCTGTTGTTAGATACATCCATGCAATTTTGTTAAACTTGCTAATGACTATCAAATCAAATATAAAGCGGGGCAGATCAATAACTTTAAACTTTTTAAGTTAAAAAAAATAACTTTAATTTTAACACCACAGAAAATAACAATAAATATTAATCCGGGCTTCCACAAATTATCTGTATAATCAACAAGATGACAATGATAATAAGTAGACATCAATGTTTTATTAATTTATCATTTTATATTATATTCATTTTACCTTTTAAATTTTATTTAAGGTTCATGCTTTGACTAAAGAAGGTCATTAGTTCGAGTCCTGGCTGAGTCAGGAGGTATTTCTATGTGGAGTTTGCATGTTTATGCCCCGTGTTGCACTGGGTGCTTTAGTTTCACCCTCAGTCCAAAAACTTGCGGTATAGGTGAACTGAGTAGACAAAATTAGCCTAAGTATATGAATGTGTGTGAATGATAAGAGTGTATGAGTGTTGCTCAGTGCTGAGTTGCGGCGAGAACTTTAATAAAAATCTGCCAATTTCTGTGGAATTATTTTGGGAGTATCATAAGTAAACCCTAAAATGTGAAATAAAAAATAATATTTTTTTTTACTTTTATTTAATGTTTAAAATGCAAATGCAATTAGATTCACTTTATTTGGTAAACAAAGCAAGTCTCTCATATAATATATATCTACTAAAAGACAGAAAATATTTCTGTACACCTGTATTGTACATAAATCAGATGAACTTTTTTATGTTAGTCAATAATATTACTGTAATTAATAAAAAAACTGAATAAATATAGATTTACACATTTACTCAAGTAAATAAACAGAATTAATGATGGGCTAAAAATTTGCGAAATTCTGCAAAAATCTGCAGAATTCTGCGCGCGCAGATTCCGTGTGAGCCTAGTTATATCTTACCTAATTTCTTTAGGTATGTTGTAACTTAAATTGAAGCGCTATTTATTCAAATATTTGTGATAGAATCTACCCTGCTGCAAATTGTTACCTCAATTTTATTGGGTAGATTCTATAGGTTGTTTTTTTACAGTACACAAAGCGTCCTTTCCTCGTAAGTTCAGACTTTGCAGGTTTTTAGGGAGGATGAACTCAAGCGGACGTGAAGACACGACGGGTAAATATTAAAATAACGGCAGTGTAGCATTATAACGTAATTCACATCACCCTGGCTATGTTAAACTATAAAATGAAAACATAATATAATGCACTGTCTCTTTTTATTTTTATAGTAACAACTTAAACTTAATAGACACCAAAAATGTTAAGGCATCATATATATATATATATATATATATATATATATATATATATATATATATATATATATATATATATATATATATATATATATATATATATATAACTGTCATCTTTACTGTATGCAAACTTATAACAAAATGGAGACCAGTTAACATAAATGCTTCTTTTAATTAAAAAAAATATATATGAAATATTAGTCTTTTGGCGATATTTGCTTAATGGCTATGTGCATACAATAAAGATTATCAGAGAAAATATTAAAATAAGAAACAGCCATCTCTTTTGGTCTTTTTGATAGTCAGTAATGGCAATTATAAACCAAACCCCCTAGTTTTTAGCGATTCAACGATTGCTGAATACAACTCAAAATCAACAAAAATTTGAAAAATGTATTCGATCCTGCAAAATTCTTAATTTAAAAAAAAAAAAAAAAATGTAAATCTCATGAAACATCCAATTCCAATTGGATCATATAATCTATATATATATATGACAATTTGAGATGCATACTATTACAAAAAAGATTTAAAATACAAATCCAAATTTTAACTTTTAACTTTCTCGGAGACAGAGTATTCAATATATAAATCTAGCGCATCACACCTGCACAAAATCACATCAATCAACCACATGGCATAGGGGAAAACATATTTAGTATATAACAGTATAGAATATAAATACACTTACAAAAAGGATTTTAAATCAAAATCCAAATTTAATTCTCTCGGGGATAAAGTATTAAGTGTGTAAATGTAAAACGCTTCCCTCTGTAATAAAAGTCTGTCAATGTCCCCACCCCTTCTCGGCACCTTCACTTGTTCAATGCCGATATATCGTAATGTCGCAAGGTTATGTTTCGATGAATTAAAATGAACAGAAATAGGATTTCGTTGATCGTTTAATCGTATATTACTTCTGTGTTCAGCAATTCTTGCTTTTAAACACCGTCTTGTTTTACCGATGTAGGCTAAACCACAAGGACATTTAATCATATAGATCACATTTTTTGTGTTGCATGAAATCACACCTTTAATCTTTAATTGCTTACCTGAATGGGGATGACTAAAAACTGAAATTTGGTTGTAAAATTACACTGCGCGCATTGACCACATCTATAATTACCTTCAGGGACTGAGAAAGGATTTACCGAGAAAGGATGTACCGTTCAGAACTTCGATCTGCTCTCACTAACATTTGTCGCAAGTTAGGAGCTCGTTTAAAAACAATTCGGGGAGGATCTTTACAACAATGTCTCATAACAGGTTCTGAATTTAAAATATGCCAATGTCTTCGTACTATATTTGCAAATTCATTACTTAAAGCCGAATATTGAATAATACAAGAGATCCGTGTATTAAAAGGTTTTGGTGTTTTTCGAACCAAAGCTTCTTTTTGATCCATATTTTCGAAACAGCTTCTTTAATCCATTTTGTAGAATAACCTCTATCATAAAATCGTTGACATAGTTCCTTACGTTGTTTGTCAAACGTTTCCGTACTAGTACAGATCCTTCGGATTCTTTTAAACTGACTAATTGGCAAGCTTTTCTTCAAATTTGTAGGATGGAAACTAAGACCATGTGAAAAATTATTTTTATCGGTGGGCTTTCTATATATTTCTGTCACCAATTTACTCTCATCTTTTATTATAAGCAAGTCCAAAAAACTCACTTGTGAGGAATTGTACTCAATAGTAAATTTAAGATGTTCACTACTATGATTTAAATATTGTTGGAAAACAAGCAAATCATTTTCAGAGCCACACCAGATCATGAAAATATCATCTATATACCGACGTCACAAAAAAATATTAGACAAATACGAATTAACCGTTGGATTAAACACAAATTCATGTTCAAAGAAGCCCACGTACAAATTCGCATAATTAGGGGCCATAGTGCTCCCCATTACAGTACCTTTAATTTGTAAAAAATAGTCATCTTTGTACATGAAAAAGTTTTTCGTAAGTACTAATTTAGTTAATTCTTTAAGACATTCAATAGTAGGCTTCTTATTAATTAAAAACTCGCGTAGAAAAAAAATGTATTGCTTGTATACCACCATCATGTGGAATGTTGGTGTATAACGATTCCACATCTAAGGTCTCCAATAATGTTGGATTTTGTGGCAGTGAAACAGACTGTAGTATTTTAATCATATCCTGCGAGTCCTGTACAAAAGAGGGAAGATTTTGAACATGAGGTTTTAATAATGAATCAACAAACACTGAAATTTTCTCAATTAGAGAGCCCATACCAGCAATAATGGGTCTTCCAGGTGGTCTCACCAAATTTTTATGTATTTTAGGTAGAATATATATTACTGGTGTGATTGGATAATCAACTTTTAAAAACTCAAATTCTTTATTGGTCACATCTCCTTTTTGAAGAAAGTTTTGTAAAGAGTCATAAATTTCTTTTTTTAAATTAGTCATAGGATCACCTCTTAGTTTAGTATAGAAAGATTGATTTTGAAGTTGTCGATAAATTTCTTGATCATAATATTAAGTATCCATCACCACAATTGAGCCCCCTTTATCCGCCGGTTTAACAACCACAGATTTATCATTTTTTATATCATGCAAAGCATTCCTTTGAGCTTCAGGCAGTTTATTAAAAACAGCATATTCTCGTTTTTTGTTAAGAACTTGTCCCACATCTCTTTCAAATAATCTGCAATATGTCTCAACAGAAAAGTTTTTATTTTTAGGTGGCATGAATGTAGATTTTTTACGAAAAGCCCCAGGGTCAATTGGTATATTATCTAGATGATTATCAGGAGGGGAACTAGCATTATGCTGTGTAGAAGGACACAAATTGAGCCTGTTTTCATTACTCGAAAAAAATTCTTTAAGACGTAATGTTCTAAAAAAATTTGAAAATCTAGAAAGACATTCAATTCATTGCAGTATGTAGTAGGTACAAAACCTGGAAGACCCATTATTGCTGGTATGGGCTCTTTAATTGAGAAAATTTCAGCGTTTGTTGATTCATTTTTAAAACCTCATGTTCAAAATCTTCCCTCATTTGTACAGGACTTGCAGGATATGATTAAAATACTACAGTCTGTTTCACTGCCACAAAATCCAACATTACTGGTGACCTTAGATGTGGAATCGTTATACACCAACATTCCACATGATGGTGGTATACAAGCAATTGATTTTTTCTACGCGAGTTTTTAATTGATAAGAAACCTACTATTGAATGTCTTAAAGAATTAACTAAATTAGTACTCACGAAAAACTTTTTCATGTACAAAGATGACTATTTTTTACAAATTAAAGGTACTGCAATGGGGAGCACTATGGCCCCTAATTATGCGAATTTGTACGTGGGCTTCTTTGAACATGAATTTGTGTTTAATCCAACGGTTAATTCGTATTTGTCTAATATTTTTTTGTGGCGGCGGTATATAGATGATATTTTCATGATCTGGTGTGGCTCTGAAAATGATTTGCTTGTTTTCCAACAATATTTAAATCATAGTAGTGAACATCTTAAATTTACTATTGAGTACAATTCCTCACAAGTGAGTTTTTTGGACTTGCTTATAATAAAAGATGAGAGTAAATTGGTGACAGATCAATATAGAAAGCCCACCGATAAAAATTATTTTTTACATGGTCTTAGTTTCCATCTTACAAATTTGAAGAAAAGCTTGCCAATTAGTCCGTTTAAAAGAATCCGAAGGATCTAATACGGAAACGTTTGACAAACAACGTAAGAAACTATGTCAACGATTTTATGATAGAGGTTATTCTACAAAATGGATTAAAGAAGCTGCGGCCCGTTTCGAAAATATGGATCAAAAAGAAGCTTTGGTTCGAAAAACACCAAAACCTTCTAATACACGGATCTCTTGTATTATTCAATATTCGGCTTTAAGTAATAAATTTGCAAATATAGTACGAAGACATTGGCATATTTTAAATTCAGATCCTGTTATGAGACATTGTTGTAAAGATCCTCCACGAATTGTTTTTAAACGAGCTCCTAACTTGCAACAAATGTTAGTGAGAGCAGATCGAGGTTCTGAACGGTCGGTAAATCCTTTCTCAGTCCCTGAAGGTAATTATAGATGTGGTCAATGCGCGCAGTGTAATTTTACAACCAAATTTCAGTTTTTTAGTCATCCCCATTCAGGTAAGCAATTAAAGATTAAAGGTGTGATTTCATGCAACACAAAAAATGTGATCTATATGATTAAATTTCCTTGTGGTTTAGCCTACATTAGTAAAACAAGACGGTGCTTAAAAACAAGAATTGCTGAACACAGAAGTAATATACGATTAAAAGATCAACGAAATCCTATTTCTGTTCATTTTAATGCATCGAAACATAACCTTGCGACATTACGATATATCGGCATTGAACAAGTGAAGGTGCCGAGAAGGGGTGGGGACAATGACAGACTTTTATTACAGAGGGAAGCGTTTTACATTTACACTTAATACTTTATCCCCGAGAGGATTAAATTTGGATTTTGATTTAAAGGGCACATAGGTTACCCCTTTTTTCATATTTAATATGTCTTTTGTGTCCCCAGAATGTGTCTGTAAAGTTTCAGCTCAAAACACCCATCAGATTATTTATTATAGCTGTTTGAAGTGTCTATATTATAGCTGGAAAAAAGGTTTTGCTGTTTTTTGTACTGGCACTTTAAAGCTAGTCCTTCCCGCCCACCATTCCCACGTGCCTGTCAGCAATCGCCGCCCTCAGCTGCCTCAGGAAGCAGATCTCACATAACGTGTGTGAGAAATACTACAGTAAGAACTTTAACAATCACTATTTGATGCATTTTTTTGTGGATTTGCAACAATGAGTCACACACAATGTCATTACAAAGTTCACACACACACACACAGCAAGGACACAAACGCATAGCGCACACACAAACGTAGCGCAGACTTATGCACACGCACATAGCTCAGGCACGCAGACACACACACACACACACTTAGCTCAGACACGCAGACACACACACACACAGCTCAGACACGAAGACGCACACACATACAGAGAGAGAGAGAGAGAGAGAGAGAGAGAGAGAGAGAGAGAGAGAGAGAGAGAGAGGGAGAGCGCGCGTTAAGCTTTGCATGATTGCAAGATTTTTATGTGATATGATACTGGTAATATCTACTGCTGTATGGATATCTCTTATATTAATGTACAAAATAAACCCGATTTAACGTCCACAAACCGCGATTGTAGGGTCTTCCTTTATAATTGTTCTGACACGCGGCTGTGCTGATTGAGTGCATCTGAAGTGAATCGCTGTAATTCATTACACACATGCTCTGTTTTAAAACATGTTAAACTTGTGAAACTCACTCTTGATCACGTTTGATGATGATTAATGATCCTAGCGAACTGAACAGACCTTTTATTCCCGGTTGCTTTCCGCTCGTCCTGTCTTGATTATATGATTATACACGTGACAACCGGACATGTTAATGCGCGCAGCTGTCAATCAATATTGGTGGGCGGGGGGACCGCACTCCTACGTAAAGTTGCAGTCGATCTGAAAACAGCTCCAATTGGTCCACCGTTTTTATGTTGTGAAATTTAAAAAAAAAAGGACTGGGTGTGTTTATTTCACCCCAATATGACGGTCTATACACTATACTTACACACATTTCTGTCCAAACAGCTTGAAAAGTAGATTTTTCACCATAGGTGCCCTTTAAAATCCTTTTTGTAAGTGTATTTATATTCTATACTGTTATATACTAAATATGTTTTCCCCTATGCCTTGTGGTTGATTGATGTGATTTTGTGCAGGTGTGATGCGCTAGATTTATATATTGAATACTCTGTCTCCGAGGAAGTTAAAAGTAAAAATTTGGATTTTTATTTTAAATTTTTTTTGTAATAGTATGCATCTCATATTGTCATATATATATTATTGTATGTAAATGCTCATGTTTGTTGGCGTGTTGGCTGATTGTGATGATTGACTGCAGGTGCTGTGTAGAGTTGTTTGACTATTTCTTGAGTACTTCCATTTGTAATTCTTTACCTGATGAAGACCACGTTGGTCGAAACGTTGTGACATAAAAAATTTCTTTGAGAGCTAAAGTGGCAGTGTGCCGATTTTCTTTTTGATCTTTTTCTACAAATGTTTGTTTTTGATCGATTGATCTTTGAGATTTTCTGATGTGCGCACACTTCTGTTTTTTGCATCATGGGCAGGGTGGTGGGAGATGGTTCTGAAATATGTGACTCCCGGGAAAAATGGGACTGTTGGGCAGGTATGGTAAGCGTGAAGTCAATGCAAAGATGCGATTAGACATCCTGTAGCTCAAATCGAGTGAATAACATGCAACAAATTGGGTGTTTTTTGTGTTTGACACACGTCAGACTGCAAAAGAAAGTGGGAGCAAACATCTGACAAACGGAGCAATGGACAGACAGAAAAGCAAGCAGCTTACAATGATAGAGATTGGTTCAAGGATGATGGCTGCTGGACATGATCGAATTGAAGGACATTATTTGTGCTTTATATGTATAGCTGGTAGCCTATTATGATGTGCATCAAATCGATAAATGATTTCGCTTAACTCCATTGCCATTGACAAGTTTTACAGCAATCCGAGTTTTAGGTGTATGACGAAAGGGGAAGCCCTAACACATGTCCTGAGTGAGGGTCATGATGTCAGATGCTCCGGGGAGTGAAATCTGAGAAAGAGAAAATAAGATTGTGGAATAAGAGTCACACAACCTTTCTTTAGCTTAATCACTACCCTTTATTTCTGTTTTAGATCTTGTCTTGACAAAAAAGCTTTATTTTTAAGATATTCGTGCATTCATTTTCTGTTCGGCTTAGTCCCTTTATTAATCAGGGGTCGCCACAGCGGAATGAACCGCCAACTTATGCAGCATATGTTTTACACAGCGAATGCCCTTCCAGCCGCAACCCATCACTGGGAAACATTCATACATGCTCATTCACACACATATACTATGGACAATTTAGCTTGCCTAATTCACTTATACCGCATGTCTTTGGACTTGTGGGGGAAACCGGAGCACCCAGAGAAAACCCACGCGAACACGGGGGGCACATGCAAACTCCACACAGAAATGCCAACTGACCCAGCCGAGGCTCGAACCAGCAACCTTCTTGCTGTGAGGCGATTGTGCTACCCACTGCACCACAATATATATATATATATATATATATATATATATATATATATATATATATATATATATATATATATATATATATATATATATATATATATATATATATATATATATATATATATATATATATATATATATATATTTTTTTTTTTTTTTTTTTTTTTTTTTTTCTTTTTTTTTTTTTTTTTTGCAAATTTCTGGGAATTACCACCACAAAATTCATTTTTATTGCAAAAAAAAACACAAAAAAAGTGAAAAACTAGGGGGTCTGATAAAGGAATGAAGTACAATAAGTTAATACCAGTGTAGGGGAAAGTTATTTTTGAAAGTAGTGCATTACAATATTGAGTTACTACCCCAAAAAAGTAACTAAATGCATTGCTTAGTTACTTTTTATTGAAAGTAATGAGTTATATTACTTTTGAATTACTTTTGCATTACTTTTCTTTCCCTGGCTAAGGTTTGATCTATTTCAGCAGGTGTTTTTCACCTTTTTTATCGAGAAGCTCTGCATTTAACAACCACCTATATAACCTACATCTTCATTTTCCTTTACAAAAAATTTGAATAAAACTTTCTCAACCTAGAGCTATACCTACTGTATACACAGATTAATGACAGCATGTAATGTGTTTGCTACTTTTGTATGTTTTGTGTTATTAGTTAAGTAAATTCACAGTCCATTGAGATAAAGACTATAATACAATAATGCCTGAGTACTAACAAGAAATAATTTATTAAGACAAAAACAGATTTTAAACCTTTAAAATGTTAAATAACAAAATGAACAGTAAGATGATAAAAACATCCCCAAATCAAAATAAAGCTTTAAACATTGAATAAATTTCTTCACGTGGCCTTAGCAAATGTGTAAACTATTTCCCAAAAGAGAAAAAATCGTACTATATAACAAAACGTAGTTCCATCTACAGTAGCGTTAGACAGTGGTTGCATCTTCTCTTCAATGAAAGCAATAACCATTAGTTTAGTTTAGTCAAATTATTTATTTACCTGGAGACTGTGAACTGATGCCAATCATTTGTCATTTAGATGGAGGTGGGGTGCGGTTGTAGTGTTTCGCATACAGTATTGTTTATGTTTTTTTCAATGTCGTGACTCGTGTTTCTTGCAGTTGTCTAGAGTTTTACTCACACATAATCTACACTTAACAATAATCCACTTCTTTTCTTCAATGAGTTTAAAATAACAAGAATCCATATTTAAAAAAAAACTTAAATATTTTAATAAACCTTAGATTTGGGGAGTTTATTTAATTTAAAAACAATTTGATTTAGACACGTTGCTATTTTTTGTTGTGATTACTATTATCCTTAGAATTAATGAAAAGAATAAATACTTAGCATAAAAAAGTTTGTGATTGAGGAAAGAAATACAGAGAGTAAAAATTATATTGAACAATACAAAATATATTTTTTGTATTAACTAACTATCGGTTCTGGCACTATTTTGGTAGCAGTACTGTTTTTAGGAGAAATAAATGCTCATATTCAATAAATGAAAACTAGCATTTATCAAAAACATACTAGTAACATTATCTAAAGAATTTTAAGAAAGTAGTAGTTGCTACTGCACAAGTATTAATAATTAAATAAATACAGGAATTTAACGGTAAACATATTAACTTTAGTATCTAAAAACAAGCACCAGAAGCATCTGAATATATAATAGCAGGTTTTATTTGTTAAAATAGCTTGCCATAGTGTGTTGTAGTAGCTACTCTAGTTTATTAGTCCTGGCATAGGCTACCTCACTATGGGTTGCTCTTTGTTGTGGGTTTTGGTATTTTTTTAAATACCTATTTTGAGCTCAGTATACAGTCTAGGAATTTTGGTTATACTAAAGTAAAAACGTGTGTGTATAAATCACATCTGCGCGTTTACCTTAAGACGACTGCAACAATGAAACTGAATTGACCACAAAGAGTAATTTCTCAACTTAAGAAAATCAACACAAAAGAACTTTCTTTCACATCACCATGAAGCGCTTCATATATCTGCATCATCATTTAAAAAACGATGATTAAACATAAGGCATTAAAACGTGCACGTTAAGTGTGAACTGCCTAAGAAATAAAGAGTACGGAAATTGGTAAGATTATATGCTAAACTAGAAGAATATTGCTGCTAAAACAAGTGTAATACAGCGAACATACTGGGACTAAGATATATAATACGCGCAAATGTACGTACTAATAACACATTAATTACAACGTTAGTAATTATGTGTGACTTACCACCCATGTTAAGCCCCCGCTCCCCGCAGCACCGTTAGACATTTTCTATTGTGTGTGGCCAGAAAAACGATCAGAAACTGTCCATATGCAATCTGCAAACGTCTCAAACGCCAGGCACCATCCGGACTGGGTTCCTATGGTTCGTCTTCTTTTGTTTAAATGTCTTGTAACGTAGATCACTTTCTGCAGGCAGGTCTCATATAAGAAGTGTAGCCTCTTCTTACGTGACTGTTCCTCGGCTATTGTTAAAATCGACTACCGACGCCTACTCGGGGCCTAGGACTCTAAGACTTTTATCTAGCTCCTTAACATTAAAACATGCGAAAGCAGCGTAATTACATGGTAATACAGGGTAATATAATAAGTTAATAAATAACACGAACAAATACAACATTTGTTTTCGTGTGCTAATTAGAAATATTGCGACATAAAAAATTTAATTCAATAACAAACAGCCGCAGCGTCCGTCCGGCTACACCATCCGCATGGCGACATACCCCCCATAGCTCCACTTGACCAATAGCATGGCAAAGAATCAGAAGTGCCGTCATTTCAACCAATAATTGGTTGGCGTCGTACAGCGTCACGCACCAAATTTCGGGGGGATACAAAGTTTTCTGTTGCCAGAATCCCACCACCCACCACCAATAAAACTGTTTGTTTGCAAAAAATTAAGTTAATTTATGGAACAAGCTAAAAAATATTACATGAAGAACGACGAAATGTTGTAATCTAACTGTGCAATTGATATATATATATATATATATATATATATATATATATATATATATATATATATATATATATATATATATATATATATATATATATATATATATATATATAGTTGAAGTCAGAATTATTAGCCCCAGTAGGCCCCAGCCCAATTTTCACAGTATGTCTGATAATATTTTTTCTTCTGGAGAAAGTCTTATTTGTTTTATTTCAATTAGAATTAGAGTTTTACATTTTTTAAATCAATTTTAAGGTCAATATTATTAGCCCCTTTAAGCAATTTTTTGATAGTCTACAGAACAAACCATTGGTATATAATAACTTGCCTAATTACCCTAACTTGCCTAGTTAACCTAATTAACCTAGTTTGCTCTTTAAATGTCACTTTAAGCTGTATAGAAGTGTCTTGAAAAATATCTAGTAAAATATTACTTACAGTCATCTTGGCAAAGCTAAAATAAATCAGGTATTAGAATTGAGTTATTAAAACTATTGTTTAGAAACGTGCTGAAAAAATTTTCTCTCCTTTAAATTGGGGGAAAATGAAAGGGGGGGGGGGGGGTAATAATTCAGTAGGGATAATATTTCTGACTTCAACTGTATATATATATTTAAGTTTGTTGCATTCGTGATGTAATATAAAATGAAAATGGATATTCCTAAATAACTTCACCATAAATATTTTAATATTTATTTTAACATTTTACATTTTGTTTTTGTGGAGATCCATTCGATTTGTATTTTTTCTGAATAATCTGAATAATAACATTTAAATCCCATTGGGTGGCGCTAGACCTGGTGACTGCTTTAGCACCTCTTGTCATGATGTATAATTTAAATAAAGAAAATAAATAATACTAAAATGAAGCCGAAAAGAAAATGAATGAATAATAATAATAATAATAATAATAATAATATTAATAAAACAGGATACAGAGGCAAATTTCATTTATTCATAAATTTTCTTTTCGGCTTAGTCCATTTATCAATCTGGGGTCATCACAGCACAATGAACCGCCAACTTATCCAGCATATGTTTTACGCAGCGAATGCTCTTACAGTTGCAACCCATCACTGGGAGACACTCATACACTCTCATTCCCACACATACTACAATTTCATTCATTCATTCATTCATTCATTTTCTTTTCAGCTTAGTCCCTTTAATAATCCAGGGTCGCCACAGTGGAATGAACCGCCAACTTATCCAGCATATGTTTTTATGCACCGGATGCCCTTTCACCTACAACCCATCACTGGGAAACATCCATACACACTCATTCACACAGAAAATTCTGCAAATTAAGTAATGATGAAGAAAATGTACATTTCTAAATATTTATTCATTAAAACAAATTGCATATAAATTCTATGTTATGTTTGTCATGAGAAAAGCAACAAATTATATCACACATGGAAAAATCTATGTTAAACTTACATTTTGATGTAAAAATAAAACGGTAAATCAAAAACACTTTAACATGTGGGCGTTTGACAAAAAGATGATCAATCGATTCAATACTTGAGGTACAAAAGACACAATTTCAATTAGGATAAGCAAATTTAGATACAATCTTGTTTGTGGGGTACACGTATTGTGTAACACTTTTAAGTGTAATTGTTTAACTTTGTTGGGTGCCTGAAAAAAACTTTTTTCCAATTAATTTTATAAATTTAAATTTTAAATTAGAGAGTTCCAAAGAAATTTTCCCCTTGGAGTGATTCTTTTCTTAGCTTGAAACACATTTCTTATGTTTTTATTATGACATTTTAGGTCGTAAATGCATTTGTCTTCAACCAAAAACTTAGATTCTTTTTTAGCAATTGCTTGGAATGACAAGTGACATTTCCTTAAATGAGCAAGGCCTTAATCAAAGTATGAAAATCTTTATGAATAACAGGGAAGTTATATTTAACCATAAAATCCCCATATGAATAGAAGTTCCAAAGTGGATCAAGCAATTCACAAAGATAATTAATATGGTTTTTCATGCCAATTCTTATAAAAAAATCAATTTGTTCTTTACTAAGATGCTTTTGTTGTATAGCTTCACTTTGTGCAGAGAAAAATTATGAACAAAACATAATTTCCATGGCAAAAGAGCCTGTTTATGAAATTTAGGGAGTTTTATAGGGTGTAGAAATAACACAAATTTTAATCCTTTATTTTGAAAATATAATTGTGGAGAGGTAAGCATGATCGAACACCCAATGAGGGGGGAGAGCAGGCTTGGAGCCCGGCGGCTAATCAGCAGGCCAATCAGAAATAATAAATAACACCTGTTTATTCTAGTGATTGGGCCGGAGAGACAACCTTCTTAAGGAGAACAGAAGGAGCAGCCGGGAGAAGAGGGAGAGAGCACACTCACACACACTACGGGTGTTGTGCACTCAGTCGAAAAATAAAACTTTACTGCTTACCTGAATCACCGACCCTGTCTTCTTCTTCCCTCAATAACGAACTTTGCTACAGTGGTGCCGAAACCCAGGAAGAAGAAGAAACTTTGCTGCCAGAATGGTTACTCCGTCTGCCAGTCCATGTGCGGAAGTCATCCAGGCGCTCGCGGGCCTCCACCAACAACAACATCGTGCGCTGGGGGACCTGAGAGAAAATCTGGAACGATGCTTCCAAGTCCTCGTAGAGGCCCAGCGGGAGGACCACGAGCTAATCCGGAGTCTGCTGGCCCAGGAGATCCGGCCCGCTCCGACATCTGCCGCCCACCCTCCCATCTCGCTACAGAAGATGGCACCGGAGGACGACCCGGAAGTGTTCCTGAACCTCTTCGAGAGGTTGGCGGAGGCGTGTGGCTGGCCGCGGCCAGAGTTATCCCCCTTTACCTCTCTCTCTTCTCCCCCTCTCCCTCTCTCTCCTCCTGTTCCCAGGCCCAGACTGCGGGGACCGCCCACACCAGCACCCAGATGGCGGTGCACAGAGGCAGATCTGCCGAACGTCCTAAGAGGGGCGGGTCCATATCCGGATGGCGGGGTGGAGCCATGACCCCTGGCGGTTCCCCAGACAGCGCCAGGTCTCTCTCCGGTTCAATCGGTTGGTCTTGCTGGCCCTGGGGGTATAGTGAGAAGGGCTGGGCCGATGCATTGACGCCGCGGGGGCGAGAATAGCACACCACAAATCTGCTCCATGAAGGAGGTGAGTGCGCTGATTCGGGTCCCCGCCACGACAATCGTCGCCCCCGGTCGCGACGGGCTATACCGGATACCAGTGAGTATAAAAAGGGGTACATATCAAGCTTTGGTGGATTCGGGGTGCAACCAAACCTCCATCCACCAAAGCCTGCTTCAAGACTCGGCATTGGATACGAGCCGCACAGTAAGGGTAAGGTGTGTGCACGGGGATGTAATTCACTACCCGCTAATGGCGATAGACATTCAATTCCGGGGTAAAAAGCATAGCGTTCAGGTAGCAGTTAACCCGCACCTCAAACACCCGCTAATTCTGGGAACCAATTGGCCTGGATTTAATAGATTATTAGGGGTCTTATGTGCTGGTGTGTCTTGGAAGAAGAAATCGCTGGGTAGGGGGTGTGTCGCTCAGCTGGGGGAATCCCAAGCTGTGATGTCACGCGCTGTCTCAGGGGAAGGGCTGGGAATTTTCCGGTGTAAAGACTTTCCCCTGGAACAGTCGTGTGACGACACGCTAAGACATGCACTCGAAAGAGTGCAGGTGATAGATGGGGAGAACCTCCAGCCTGATCGGCCCCTCTCCTATGCATATTTTGCGATCATTAATGACAGGGTGTATCGAGTGACCCAAGATGCTCAGACAAAAGAAGATACTACCCAATTATTAGTACCAAAGTGCCGTCGGGAAATGCTTTTCCAGGCGGCTCATGCTAATCCTATGGCCGGACATTTAGGTCAGGCGGCCACATTAAATCGCCTTATGACCCGATTCTTTTGGCCGGGCATTCACGGTGATGTCAGCAGATGGTGCGCTGCGTGCCGTGAATGTCTGCTGGTAAATCCACCGGCCACCCCAAAAGCGCCTTTGCGCTCTTTACCAATAATGGAGATACCCTTCGAAAGAATTGGTATGGATCTCATCGGGCCATTAGAGCGATCCGCACGCGGGCACCGGTTTGCACTAGTCCTAGTGAATTATGCAACCCGCTACCCGGAAGCAGTAGCGCTCCGTAACATCTCAGCGAAAAGTGTTGCGGAAGCTCTGTTTCGTATAATCTCCCGAGTGGGAATCCCCAAGGAGATTCTCACTGATCAAGGCACCGCGTTCATGTCACGCACCATGCGCGAACTTTACGGATTATTGGGCATTAAATCCATTCGCACCAGCGTCTATCACCCACAAACAGACGGGCTGGTGGAAAGGTTTAATCGCATGCTTAAATCAATGATCCGTAAATTCGTTCACGAGGACGCGAAAAATTGGGATAAGTGGTTGGAGCCCTTGTTATTTGCTGTGCGGGAGGTTCCCCAAGCCTCCACGTGGTTTTCCCCCTTCGAGCTTCTCTATGGCAGACAGCCCAGAGGGGTTTTGGATGTCATTAGAGAGGCTTGAGAGGACGAGCCTTCTAATAGTAAAAATGAAATTCAGTATATTCTGGACCTTATAGCAAAACTCCACACACTGGGGCGGCTCTCTACGGAGAATTTGCTTAAGGTCCAGGATGACCAACGCCGGCGATATGACAAGGGCACTAAACTACGTAAATTTGCACCGGGAGATAAAGTACTTGTACTGCTACCCACTTTCAGCTCTAAATTACTCGCCAAGTGGCAAGGGTCAGCGATCTCGATTATGAGGTGGTTTGTTCGGATAGGGATAGTTATATATAAGTCAGATATATCACATAAATCTGCTGAAGCAGTGGAGGGGGCCGGAGGAGGTGATGCTGGCTACGCTGGTTACAAACGAGGATGACCGGGGCCAGAGAACTCCGGCCGACAGCGGACGGGTGATTGTCGGCCGGGTGCTCTGGTCACCGGGGGCGATCATCTCTCGGCTAGCCAGCTCATCGATATCCGCCACCTTCAGCGTGAGTATTCTGACATGTTCTCACCCCTGCCCGGTCGAACTAATTTGATTCAGCACCATATTGAGACTAAACCGGGCATGGTCTAGCGACTGGGCCAGCCCGATTGTCTTGGTACCCAAGACTGATGGCTCGGTTTGGTACTGTGTGAATTATCGCAAGGTAAATGCTGTGTCGAAACTACGACGTTCGGATTACACAAATTTGTGACACTTCCGTTCAGAGCACCGGCGATGTTTCAGCATCTGATGCATAAAATACTCTGCCCTCACGCAGCATATGCCGCTGCTTATTTAGATGACATCATTTACAGTAAAGATTGGAAGCGGCATATGCAACATCTAAAGGGTGGTATTGTCGGCACTGAGACGGGCCGGGCTCACGGCTAACCCACGGAAGTGCACAATTGGGCGAGTGGAGGTAAAGTATCTGGGCTTCTACTTAGGTCTGAGACCTCCCCGGCCTAAGGCAGGCGGTGGGGGTATGTGGAGAGGTGAGCATGATAAAACACCCAATAAGGGGGAGAGCATGCTCTGAGCCCGGCAGCTAATCAGCAGGTCAATCAGAAGTGATAAATAACACCTGTCTTTCTAGTGATTGGGCCGGAGAGACTCTCTTCTTAAGGAGAACGGGAGGAGCAGTCGAGAGAGAAGTAAGCACACACACACACACACACACACACACCTTCACGTGTGGTGGCATTTAAAATAATAAAAATTTTGCTTACCTGAATCGCCGACCTTCTTCTTCCCACAACAACGAACATTAGTACAATTTTGAATTTGTTTGAAATGACTGAAGTTAAGGGCTTGATTTGCTGTATAAAAGAACTTGAAAGCTTCTCTTTAAAATCTGAACAATATAATTTGTTATAAAAGGAATGTACAAATGTACTAATTTGACTGGGATTTTTATTTATAGTGCCATTAATTGTTAAAGCTGAAATATAATTTCTCATTCATTCCTTTTCTTTTCGGCTTAGTCCCTTTATTAATCCGGGGTCGCCACAGAGGAATGAACCGCCAACTTAACCAGCACATGTTTTACGCAGCGCATGCCCTTCCAGCTGCAACCCATCTCTGGGAAACATCCATACACACTCATTCACACTCATACACTACGGACAATTTAGCCTACCCAATTCACCTATACCGCATGTCTTTGGACTGTAGGGGAAACCCGAGCACCCGGAGAAAACCCAAGCGAGCACGGGGAGAACATGCAAACTCCACACAGATACGCCAACTGACCCAGCCGAGGCTCGAACCAGCAACCCTCTTGCTGTGAGGCGACAGCACTACATACTGCGCCAAAAATATAATTTCTTTTAATATTTATTTTTTTCCAATGCAAAGAAATAACTGCCATTTTTCTTTCCTATTTCTAATTTAGCCCCCGACCTTAAAAATGCACCCTTTTCTAGATCTAAGAAACAGTCATCTATTTCATTTCTCAATTTAGATAATAGGTTTCTTTCTCTGTGTTAAGAGATTCTTTAGATTAGAGATGCACGCACTGGGGCCCAGGGGGCAAAGTTGGCCCATGGTAACCTTTGATTTGGCCTAAAATCCTATCTGAGAAGAGAGGAAGAATTTTGGGAAGGGTGGGGTTAGTGCCTTCTAATACACATTGTCATTTCTAATTTAACGTAAACTTTCACAGGTTTATTTTATTATTAAGCTACAAAAAATGCAAGTATGTCAATTAAATGTAGTAGATGAATCCAATTTTTGAATGAGCAAACTGTTGTTCAACATATAGATCACAATTAAGAAGTCCACAGTGAGCAAATTAAGGCAAAGGCAGCTTGGCTAGTGTATTCTGCATTAAAGCATTGTGTTATAATTGAAATTATGCTTTCATTAAAATAGGACCTTTATAAAATGTAAAAAATATATAATGCATTAGTTAATATGATTAAAGTAATGTTTTGTATTTATTTTAAAATAAATGAGGAAATTATCCATGGCAACTTTGTAATACAGTTAAATATACAGTGCATTCGTGAAGTATTCATAGCCCTTTACTTTTTCCACATTTTTTTTTCATGTTACAGCCTTATTCCAAAATGGATTAAATTAATTTATTTCATCAAAATTCTACACACAATACCCCATAATGACAATGCGGTAAAATTTTTTTTTAAATTGTTGTAAATTTAATAAAAAAAAAAACCCTGAAAAATCACATTAATTCTTTCATTTTCTTTTCGGCTTAGTCCCTTTATGTAATGTGAAGTTTTGGAAATCACAGTGGGGAGATCTAGCATATTTCTGTCAAAGAACAAATCGTTCTATTAGAAAATAGGGACCCCAGCAGAATGATCTCTGACAATTTCTCAGCAATTTTGGGAGAAACTTTGCCAAGGACTTTGATTGCAAAATCCAGAGTGATTTCTTGATCTTCTTTCATGCCTTGCAGTCTCAAGCCCCATCTTCTTTGATAACTGTTTGCCTCCAGCATTTGAAATTTGAGCTGTTTATTTTGTTCCCTCAAGTCTGCAGTTTTTTTCTCCAGAGTTAAAATTCTCTTATTATTTGAGGTACCTTTAATGAGTTTTTCCACTGATTCATTCAAAAAAGTAATGGCATGATCAGTGTGTCTCACAGTTGTCTCCATACCAGGGCCGGAGTGGGACTCCTTTTCAACCCTGGAGTTTTAAGCCTTAGACCGGCCCACCTCAGTTTACGACTGACTATATTAAAATAAGATAATTTCCAATTCAGATTCTAATGATACTATGACGTCTTTTTCAAGGAAACAGCTGCTTTAGAACTTCAAATCTTTTTCATAAATATGAGAACATTAAAGGGTAGCTAAATCTCCTACACTATTCTTTAAAACATCACAATGTCCTTTCCTGCAATATCTGAATATATATTCTGTGCAAAATTCTTGATATATATCCAGTCCTTTGTAAAGGTGGTCACACAAAAATAAAAATAAAATATGTACACCTACATAAGTAACCCAAATGTCTTAACACTAAGAGTGAAGAAAAACAAAACAAAAAATAAACTACTTAAGTGAGGTTCGAACTCCAGTCGCCGGCGTCGTAACGCAACGTGCTGACCAATGGCACACTGCCATGCCACTGCGTGTGGATGAAAAAAGTATTGCACTGTCATTTGGAAGACGCTTTTAACCACAGTATTACTTTCTATTGATGGCTTAATCTTTTTGTCCCCTTTTTAGATTTCTGATCAAATTATGTCAGATTTATTAATGCAGTGAATCATATGATTTTCATTAAGCAGGTGTAATATTCATTAATATAAATTATTCGAATTCTTATATTCACTAAGGGGCTGCGAGAAAATAGATAAAAAGAGCGGAGCTGCGGCAAAATTACCCAGCAAACATTTGGACGTCCGATTACCGTTGAAAAGACGTCGCTCCGCCACGTTGCGTCCTGGTTGAAAAGTAGTGCCAAAATGAAAATCCAACCGACGTCTTTTACGTCTTCTGGCCGTGAATCGCACGTCTTTTCTACACGGTCCCTGCACGTCGAAATATGTCATGTTCTGGACGTTTTCTGGTTGTTTTTAAAACGTGTTATTTCTTTATAATAAGTGTTTTAATAGCCTAATTATACATATAAAACAATCTAACTTATTATTTAAAGCTGTGAAATGCAATCAGGTCCAATTTCAGACCAGTTATACCTGAACGTCTTTATAGCATTGTAATCACGTGTAAATCATAATTAATACATTATGTAAGGATGCAATAGTGTTACGATTAAGCAAATTATTTATTGTGCATATAGTAACATAGTAACAGATGTACATCACTGTTAAACAGACACATCTAATAAGAATAAACAAAGCAACAACACAGAAATATGGACAACACAAGTGAAATGTTATTTTAGAGTCTTTATTTCTAATATTCTTCAGCTCTTCCTGGAAGGTGCTTGCCGTGTTCCTCAATTGCGGCATCTTTTTCTGTGTCTGTAGCATCTGGACTCACTTCACAGCATCTGAGGGAGGAGAATATGATTCTGTATTATCCTACAACTAAAAACGTACAATATATCAAGAATTAGTCATGTTTTGTGAACGAACAGCAATGTGCCGAGCAGTATCTAATGTCAATACATACACATTCCCTACTACTCATCATTTTACAACTGCCCATATACACACATCCACAGTTTTGTGACAAGCAAAGACTGTCATTCATGGCTTACACTAAAATTATAATTTAATATTTTTAGTCTGCTTGACAGCCTGAGTCTGTACAAACATTTTAAAACATCTGAACATTAGGCATGTCTATGAGGAGACGTACAATGATGAATAACAAATGAAATCTATAGTTTAAATAATATAACATACGGGGTTAATTGTTGGGGTAGTAAAACATATTTTCCTGAAATATTGTGCAGAAATAAACACAAACAATGCAAGATAAATATGTACCTGTTTATCAATCTTTTAATCAGGCTCAGACAGAACATCCACCAACTCCGGACAGTTGCTGAACCTAAATGTGACACCAAAATCACAGTCAGAGCGATCCAGACAGACAGAGACACACATTCTTTCACATTTCAAACTTACACAGATGCAGTTCTTCTCTTCAGCTTTGATGAACACTTGACAGGATCTCGCTCTCAGAATCCAGTCTCTTAACAGAACATGTAGACCTGCTGGAGTCCACAATGACAATTACTGTAACAGAGCAATAGCTAACATCAGGCTTATGATGTTAACGTTTCTAGTTGCAATTATTTACTAAAGCGTTTCAGGATACGCAGTAATAATATCACAATACTCACCACAGGTATAAAAACTAGCTCTAGGTTTGCAAATGTGAACTCATACACATTATACACCTAAATACACTTTTAAGCATTCAACAAGTTTCTCACCTACTCTGGAGTGTCCTCAGAGAGTGGGATGACAAAGGATCATTTGCACTGGAGACAATTCTACAGACAAACAAAACAACAGTGAGAAAGGTAATAATGAAATTATTTAATGAACATCAAATAAATAAATGCAAAGCCTTATATGATTCTTACAGTTGGCCTGGAGAAAGAGTATTGAATTCTGTCTGACAGATGACTGACTGTTACTCACCCTGCAAGACAAATTTGAACCTTAATGCAGTTTAATTAATTACAGTACAAAAACTATTTTACAGGAGCAGTTAAAAGAAAAGTGGTTAGACTTTACCTGTTAAATCTCCACATGAGCTAATAACACCTACATGCATATATTTACCATTTTATGTTAGTGTAAAATATTAAGTAAATATTTTTTTTATATACATGCTCATAAGTTTTGCTCTTATTGTTAATGACAGCCTATTAATGTAGGCTAAACTAAATCATTAATACTGGTATGGTAATAAATGCTGGAGACATATCTACAATAGAATGATACTATATAGCTTTTTGTTAGCTTTTCTAACAAATTCGTGCATTATTATCATTATTAAATTGTTTTATTTATACACCATTCCACTCCAAACTCACCTGAAATGGTCATTTTCAGCTCTGACTGAACACACAGCAGGTGGATGATGGGCAGAGATGCTGGAAAACATGTTGACCAGCTGTCTTCGAGGACCAGTGTAGGGAACCTCTGATAAACTGCGCCAGATACCTGTAATAACATGACATATTGCTCAAACGCAACTTACTTTTAGCATAACGGCTAATTTTAGCCTAATCAAAGCAACTCCACATCGCTACTGGCAATGTGCATCATTTATTTCAGTTCCTTCGTGTAAAACTCAATAATGTTATTAAACGAATACAAACTGTACTTACACGGTAGGAGTCTTGTGATCATTGTCCAACTTTTCGCTGCGTCCTCATGTTCTCGTGGTGCTGGACAAAACCGGAAGAAAATGAAATTTGAAAACAGCCGCGGGATTATGTTAGTCATATCGCGAGATTTGTTAGCGTTAGGCGCAAAAAATAAATAAAATTGCATTATGGTTTTAGAAACAGTGACTTTACTATCCTTTCACCGCACAGGACACTTTATGAATGTAATTGGTCAGTTGACAAGATGTAAATAAAAGTGATTTCTGTATTTCATTAAGATAAATCTGTTTTTAATGAGTTTAGATGCCTGAAATCTGTCCACGTACCCACTTGGGACACACATATATTAAGTGTATACCCAGATGTAAGTGCAATACTTTTTAATATTTCATAATTTCAGCAAGGGTATATGATGGACTATAAATGCACGTGTAAAGGACGTCATTTGTGGACTTAATCAGGACATGGTATATATTAAACTACATGTACATAAAATCGTAAATACACGCAACCCCAATATAAATAGACATGTTTAAATGTATACAAGCATATATTAATGCATTTTAGGACATGTTGTGCATTGGTGCCGTGCGGTCGCGACGAATTTTGGCTGTGGAAAGCACGTCGCTTTCAGACCATCAGTACACAATTGATGCCGTCGCGGAGCGACATCTTTTGGCCGGGGAAAGCACGTCGTCGTCCGACCAATGTTTGCTGGGCTAGTTCAGTTGCTGTCTGGATGAGTTGAGCTCTAGTCCTGGAAAGTATTCATAGCACTGAATACTTGCCATGAAAAGCTAGCCATGCTCTGCTTGAAACTATATTTTTATTCTAAATTTAATTATTAGTCACTGCATTCAAACTCTGCAAATCAAATTAAGTACTAGCTCCACAAACATTTAACACTATCACTGTGAACACATCATGTTGGCATCATAGCTAGCATACAGATTTTCAGCTGCTGACAGAATTTCAGCAGCATACAGAATTTCAGCTGCTCATATGTGGGTAGGTCTCTGGCAAACGTTTTTGTGATCAGGTGAAAAACTATTCTGTCTGCCTCGTGAGTTATAGCACAGTCACCTTTCGTTTTTCTCTGGGCCTTTGATTTGTCAACCCCATATCTTTCTCTGATTTTTTTCGCTATGCCCGCTCCAAATGCACAGTCTGTCCTTTAGGGGCTGTGAATAAGTTCCCAGTTTTGTGGACCACCTGCAAAGTTTGTAGGTTACTTTGTGATGGATGAAAATTTTCCCCGTGTGTATGTGTTTGTGTGTCACCTCCTTTTGTGGTACCCTCACTCCCTCCTGCACCTCCTGTGGTATCCTCCCTCTCTTGGACCTGCGAAGCAAGGTCCACTCTGGTGTCGTCCAATGATCTGGACGGTGGGTCCGCCGGACAGCACTGGCTCAGATGGTACCAAGTGTCACCTTTTCCTGCAAGACGAACACAGTGAGAGGTGCGTGCAAGTACCTTAATTGGAGCAGACCAGCGAGGCTCTTTCCATTGACGCCTGTAGATTCTCAATCTCACCCAGTCCCAAGTTCGGTCAGGTAGGGGTGCTGGATATTCGTGTCCCCTAAAATCAGTTGCTAACATTTTGTCAAAAGATTCAATTAGAGCAGTCAATTTGTCATAGTGAATTTTGTGTGGTAATGGTTGTACTGGTTCCAATTGTAGTGGGGTCAGTGGGCCAGGAAATTGGCGACCAGTCAACAGTTCAAAGGGCGTGTATCCTGTTGCCCTACTCACAGAGCTCCTTACTGATATCAAAGCCAGTGGAAGAGCAGCCAACCATGTCAATTTAGTCTGTGCACAGATTTTAGCCAATTTGTTTTTCAATGTTAGATTCAACTGCTCAACCTTACCTTGTGACTGTGGGTGATAGACTGCCCCGAAATGATGTACTAAACCCAGTGCCTTTTCCACATCAGCCAGATGTTCATTTTTCGTTGTCAGATCTGACCCGGCTTGGAAAACCATGACGTGGGATGTAATGGTTTATCAGACATTTAATGACAGCAGTGCTGTCTTCCTTGCTCACCGGGAAGGTCTCTGGCCATCCAGTATATGCATCTATCATAACAAGCAAGTATCGTTTACCATTTACCTTTTCAGTCATGTCAGTGAAATCAATTATAACTTTATCCCCCAGGCCATTTGCCAATGGAAACGATCCCTGAGATGGTTTCATAGTTGGTTTGACATTGTGCATCTGACAGATGTCACATGTCGTTATGTACCCAGAAATTAGGTGTGGCATTAAAGGATGCCACCATGATTGCAATGCTCGTGACATTTGCTTATCACTACAGTGTGCATGTGTGTGGGCTTCTTTCAACACGCTTGGGACTAGTGACACTGGGAGCAAAGCTCTACCATCAGGTGCTGTCCAAAGGCCATCCTCGTGTCTGATTGCCCCTTTGTTTTTCCACACACTTTTCTTCAGGAGCAGCCATGTCTTGCTGCTCAGATAAGAATTCCCTTGAGAATTCTGGTAGGAGGGATGTCACGTCTGGCTCAGATGTCACCACAAACTGGTCTTTTATGTAGTCTGAGGCACGTTTCGCCGCCAAGTCTGCTGCTTCACTCCCTTTTGATATTAGGTCAGTTCCTTGAGAATGACCAAGTTCACTTAATAATAGCCACTTTGTTTGGCAACATTATGGCTTCAGAGAGCTCTTTTGCTTCTTTCTCATGAGTAATAGGCCGGCCAGAAGATGTTGTGAATCCACATCTGATCCACACAGGCAGCTCCACGTGGGCTGTGGACACTACATATGCAGAATCAGAGTAGATGTTGACAGCCTGTCCTTTTGAATGTCTCAATGCATTGATTAGGGCCAATAGTTCTGCTTTTTGTGCAGATTGTTTGCCAATTAGGGGTTCAGATTTTATGGTGACCAATTGATCATTCTGTAATTTAACCACAGCAAAGCCTACCTTTAATGTTCCATCACCTACGTAAACAGTGTGATTGGGTTGTGTAGGAAAATCCGTTTTTTCCTCGGGTCCCTTCACTCTAGTTTTTGTATCACCAGTGAGTGTCTGCATCAAGACCGTCCAAGCTTGAAAAAGATGAGAAGAAAATCAGCTGAATGGTTCAGTATGATTTTATTCTGACACAAGGGAGGGAAGAGCAATCTTATATCCACATTGAGGGTCCGCCTGCAGCTAAGCCCTAACACAAAAGAATATTATCATAGAAGGAGGGAAACAGTGATACAGAGACAGCTTATAGCAACCAGAATACATGAGAATGTGTGCGTGTAGGTATGCGCGCATCTGTGAGCGAGTCAGATAGAGGCTTTTGCGCAGGGACGAAATGTTCCGGCCACACCGAGATAAGATGAACAGAAAGTGCATACCCACACACATTTCTGCAGTCTAAAGACACAGTAGAGAGAACAAGAAAAACAGTATGTAAAAACAGTAGAATACACACACATAATAATCAAATCCTTCAGTCCCCTCTTTTAGGCTCTAAAAAGCCTAACGCATAGGAAGTCGCTCATACCCACGACCAGTCATACTCTCAATGGTAGCATAAACACTCATTATACATTGTACAAGACATGGCCCGCAACAGCAAATCAGTAATACAACAACAATAATAGGAATCATCATCGATATAAAAGGCGTCACCCAGCCAAAAAGATTGTGGAAAATATTCCATCCACCGTTATGATCGGGCGATAGTCAGCTGTCATAGCATTTTTCAATTTAGTCAGGGTACCTAAGGCATCTCTCATAGCATCACTATTGATGTCATCTGATATATAAGTGCAACATGTCGTGTTTAGCAATACGCACACACCTCCACCAGAGGCAGTCAAAAGGTCGAGTGCCATCCTATTCTGCATTACCATAGTCCTAATGTTAGAGATCTCTTTATTTTGGGCCTTATCTATAATTTGAGATACATTAATGAATAATCCCAACCTGTAATCCAATGTTTCAAGCCTTAGCATAACCTTTCCCTCACCTATCTGAGGAAACAAGGACAATGTAACCTTGTTACTCGTGGACCATAGTTTGAACTCATCAGGAACGTCCTCCCCCATATGGGGTCATGGGGCACAAAAGTGGGCACACTTCGTCATCTTCTCTTTGATCCAGCGCCTGGTGCAGTGGCCATGATAAACGTGTGATCAGTAACATGTATTGGGGCACATTGACCAATCCAGTTTGCGGGTAGCCATCCACCTTGGACAACATAGGTGCCATTAGAGGGGCCCGACATACCTACGGCGCTCCCTCGCCACTGCACCATATCTGCTCACAGTTGAGAGTGCTGCCCATATAGATAGTGCCATTGGTCTGATTATAATACATAGGATGCTTCAAGGTGTGGTTAAAGAAAACCTTTTGTCCAATTGGTCTTCTTTGTGAGGTATGATTAAATTTTACCCAAAACATTGAATCACAGGTTCCTTTTTTGAGGCCTTTCCTATCAATGTCGAATCATTTATTTGAATTTGGGGGTCCTGATAACCACATCCTGCAAAGCTTGCATAACACTTAGCCTGAGTTTTATTCATTGGTTTACCATATAGGGTGTTCTGTTTGGCTGAGTCACTGAACAAACATAACTGAACAAACATAACAATTTGACACATTGTATGATTTTACCAAAACCTTCACATATTTATACCACAGGTTCACTCCACTAGGATCCTCTCCTGGCTCTTCCTCCCAATCGAAATATTTATGCTCACTCCATCGCCTGTGCTGATGATGTAAGGCAGGCAGTGAAATCAACAACGCCAAGCATAGGGTGATAAGTCCAGTCACAACAACAGACACACTTCTCCAGCTCATGGTGTGAACGGACAGTTTCTATTTGATAAACAGCGCTGCGTGTTCAGCTCCTCTGCTGTCAGATAGCAACCATACAGTTTATGCTCCAGGCGTTGTTAGAATTAACACTTCAATCATGTGGGTATGGGGCGCCCCTCTGGAAAGAAAGGAGAATCTCAAGACAGATTATGACTGTATATACACATATATGCAAACAAACTTTAAACAGTAGATGGAGCCTCCTTCAGTCTGGTTGCATGGATCCACTGTGGGAAAGAAGAAGTTAAGACAGCAGTTTGAGTGACTGCAACAACTTCAGCGGGTGCATTATATTTGGTATCAGAAAGACCCTCACCCATCTTAGCAAATTGTTTAATTAATACTTTTTCCCCAACCTTGAAGGGGTGTGTTTTATCCTCTGGCATTGGTGCTGCACAGGAATGTAATTTAGCCCAGTATTGTTTCAAAACCCCAATCAGTTGTTGCATATACTCGCTAATATGAACATCACACGAGCCATCACCCAGTGCATGCCCTACCTTTCTCCAGGGGCTGGAAAGGGTCTACCCATTACTGTTTCATAGGGTGACAGCCCCTGGAGTCCCTTGTGAGGGGACATTCTCATGTCCGCCAGTATCACTGGGATTAATGCAGGCCAGTCAGAGCGACCCATGCTCTGCATGGCTTTTCTCAATTTGTCTTTGATTGTTCTGTTAGTTCTCTCTACTACACCTGATGACTGTGGGTGGTATGGTATGTGCAAGTGCCATGTAATGCCTAATTCTTTAGCAAGGCCTTGAATCACCTTTTGCTGTGAAAGCAGTGCCTTTGTCAGAGTCAATGCCACATGGTATACCATATCTGGGAATAATGGCTTTTGTTAGATATAAAATCACAGTTTTTGCATCTTCCTTCGCACAGGGGAACGCTTCAACCCATTTTGAAAACCTATCTACAAACACCAAAAGATATTTATATGATCCCTTCTTAGGAAGGTGAGTAAAATCTACCTGCCATTGCTGGAATGAGCCTTCTGGCATTTGCAGCTGTTGGTGTTTAGCCTGTGGTTTAGTCACATGGTTTTGAGCACAAACTAAACATCTGTCTAATCAGCTGTTAACATGATGTGATAAGTTAAGTATACACAGAAAAGACATCATTGTGTCCAGTACCCCTCTTCGGCCGCGATGTGTAACACCGTGAAACTCGCGGACAAGAAAAGGTGCACAAGCAGAAGGAATGCACACACGGCCATTGGCATCCAGCAAAATTTCTGAGGAATCAGGATGAGCCTCGAGCTCTTCCCATTAAGTTTTGTCTGCCACTGATGCTGTAGCTTGAATGGCCACAATGTCAATAGGTGGGAGCATAGCACTATTCAGCGCAGATGAGGAGGTGGAAACCTGAGAGATATTCAGCCAACTTGGCATCCTCCCAGATTGAGCAGCTGCTTTGGCTGCTGTGCCAGCCATGTTACTTCCCTTGGCCTCAGGGGTGTCAAATGTAGAATGGGCTTTCGTTTTAATAATGGCTAGTGATCTAGGCAAACGGCAGGCCTGTATGAGATCCATGACTAATGAGCTGTGAGATATGGGTTTGCCGTCTGCGGCCACAAACCCACGGGTAGCCCAAATTTGTCCAAAATCATGGGCAACGCCAAAGGCGTATCTACTGTCAGTGTAAATGTTAACATCCTGATCAGCAGCAATGTGACAAGCTCTGGTCAAGGCAATGAGCTCAGCTACTTGGACTGAGGAAAAAGGCACAGCTGCAGCTTCAATCACTTTGTCTGGCAATTCACAGACAGCATAACCTGTGAGGTATACACCATCCTGTGGGTTTGAGCACGAGCCATCAACATAGAGGTTTCTAACCCCAGGAATAAGTGTGCAGGGGTACACCGTGCTGCTGTGGCGGCTGCTGATAATGATTGGGCTGCTGATAATGATTGGGCTGCTGATAATGATTGGGCTGCTGGCAACCACCCTGGGAACTGTTGGCCCATGGCTGACTTCCTTGCTGCTCTCTCTTTTTCTTTCTACAATCCCTCACCCAATGCCCGAGTTTTCCACAATAATTACAATTCCCTGGTTTTGGCTTAGGCCAGTCCCCTTAATTGGGTTGCCCTCGTCTAGCGTTATCACTCTTCTTTTGTCCTTGTACAAACACACATGCAGTATTTTTTCAGCCATCTGGAAACATGCCATCACCCTCTAATGTTCTAATCTTTTCGCCAGCAGCCCTGATAGTCAGGCTGTTTCTGTCACAGAGATGGGTTTTAAGAACATCTCTGCAGCCAGGCAGACAATTATTCAGAAATGTGGACAGGAAAATTGGATTAGCCACTCCCTCATTCAAATCCAATCCTCCCACGCTGACCCATACCTCAGCAAAACGTCTAAAGAAAATGGGGACCGTCTCACCCTTTTCCTGCTTACAGGAAGTGACATGAGACAGATCACGGTTGGCTGTTCTTTTCTCCACCAAATATTTAGTTAATTGTGCACGAAAGTCATCGAGTAGTCTGTCCTGCTCATCCCTCCAGGGCAGTGAAGCGCGCACTCTTGCCCTCTACTTTTGTTTCTTTTTCATGACTGACTTTATCATTCTCATGGTTTAATGTGGGAATTTTGTCAGATATCTCAGCGTCATCATAATCTTTGCCCATCCTAGCTTGCAATACAAATCTGTAATCCGCCCCTATCAACTGGCAATGGCGCGAACTCCTGATTAACATATCGACAAAAGCCATGGGGTTGTCAACACCAGGAAGCAGAGAAATCAAATCTTTCAGCGCGCTGGGTGAGGGAGGTACAATGTCAATGCCTTTGGCTTTGGCCACCCAAACAGCAGCTACATTCTTTGCTGGGTCAATTACAGACCCTTCGTCCGGACCTGCGTCCTTGGGTCTACTACAATTATCGTCTTCACACACATTGTCCCTCTGTCATTGTTTTAATGAGGGATAACTCCCCGCGACTGGAGCGACTGGGCTCACTGGCACTGAGGGTGCACATATCTGCTTTTCAGCTGATGCCTTGCTGGGGCCTAGTTCAGCAGGTTCAGTAGGGGTCGTATAGGGGGGTGGAGGGCTGTTAAAGCCGCGTTTCACAGCCTCTCTCTCCCTATCTTTACATGTCGGGGGCTTAGGAACTATTTTTAACGCGGCTTTAGGAACATAGATATTCTTTTTATCATTCCAAATTGAACTCATCTTATACCATGTGCCATAGGCCTCCGTCATATATTTAATATTCCATTCAGGGTCTCCCATACCACCATAAGTCAGGTTGTAGGCAGATTTTAAATAACTGGGGTCGAATGTCTCTTCTCGGGGTAAATTCCGCCACTGGGATTGACCCTTAGTCCATCCTGCTAAATTTGAGATGTTTGGTTCAGTGTAAAATCCCCACCCACATCTGTTCATCCAATTCACAGGGGTCTCACTGGGCTCAGGCTTTGGATAAGTTTGGCCCATGATGACAAGACTCACTGGTGATAATTTGTTTTGTACAGTTTTTTTATTAGTCTATATTTGTAAGCGCTTTCTCACACGGTTTTCAGCTACCGTGTGATCTTCCACACACTGTGCAACCCAAATTTTATCGGATACAAGAACACAATTATGCAGGATAACCCATCATCTACACACTGTGCAACCCAAATTTTATTGGGTACAAGAACACAATTATGTAGGATAAACCATCGTCTACACCGTCGTGGTGTAGGATAACACATCCACACAATCCCTGTGTGGGATAACCTCTAAATCTACAAAATTCTACAGATAAAACAGGATATATCTAATCAGGCAGTGTGAATAAAATTCTCTTACCTGACCAGATATATCCCGGACGAGCCCCCAGAACTGTAGGAAAATCCGTTTTTTCCTTGGGTCCCTTCACTCTAGTTTTTGTATTACCAGTGAGTGTCTGCATCAAGACCGTCCAAGCTTGGAAAAGATGAGAAGAAAATCAGCTGAATGGTTCAGTATGATTTTATTCTGACACAAGGGAGGGAAGAGCAATCTTATATACACATTGATGGTCCGCCTGCAGCTGAGCCCTAACACAAAAGAATATTATCATAGAAGGAGGGAAACAGTGATACAGAGACAGCTTACAGCAACCAGAATACGTGAGAATGTGTGCGTGTAGGTATGCGTGCATCTGTGAGCGAGTCAGATAGAGGCTTTTGCGCAGGGACGAAATGTTCCGGCCACACCTAGATAAGATGAACAGAATATGCATACGCACACACATTTCTGCAGTCTAAAGACACAGTAGAGAGAACAAGAAAAACAATCTGTAAAAACAGTAGAATACACACACATAATAATCAAATCCTTCAGGTTGTCTTCTTCAGGAAGTGGGGAGGCCATCAGGCCCTCTCTAACAACTGCCAATCTGTTGCTGAGGCGTCTGTTTTTAGCTAACTTCCTTTTCTCAAGCCATAGTTTCAAAATTCTCTTTTTTTTACTTTAACAACTCACTTCCTTCTTTGTCCGCTCTCTCTACTGTTTTGTCTACATACCTTTTCCATCATCACTGCCTGGTACCTCATGAGACTGTTCCATGGTCTGGGTCATGCCAGCAGGAGCACCTTGTAACACTGCTGCCCTGAAAATTCTATTAGGAACAGGGTTAGACATTGGGTTTTCATCACATGCTTCTTCTCAGTTTTTGACAGCATCTATTTATGTATGCTGCTCCTTTTTTACCATCCCAATGTTCGCTCTGATACACTTTGTTGTCTTTCGTCTTCTTTACACTGTCCTTCTGTCTCTTCCTCATCTGTCCCACTTCCTCTGTCGCTCTCTTCATCTACTTCACTTTGTCCTTTACCATGTTTGTCCAAATCACTATTTCCCTCTTTTTCTGTCTTTTCATTGGCTTGCTTGTTCAACAGCCCTACTTCATCTTTTCTGTGTCTTAAAACAGCTTCCTGTGCTCTTTTCTATTTTATTCCCACTTTCTGAAACAGAGACCCCTTTTTGTCCATACAATCAGTACCATAATGTTCAATAATTTCGCGCGTACATTCTCCCAGTTCTTTTATCCGTTTTTTCCTATCTTTTTCGATCAGTTTGTGCCAATAAGATATCTACCATTTTATCCCATTGTTGTCTTAAAAGAGGACAATCATATTCCTCACATTCTCTATTGAATTCCCCTTCCATTTTGTTTATTGTCTTATTTTATCCCTACACTCTCACTATTTGTCAATTCACAAAACCTGGTATCCTTGAGAAATTTACTTGAAGATGTCAGATCCTGGTCAGAATAAGAGGGATCTTCAAGGGTCTGCCTCTCTCAGGGAAAAAGGACTTCTAAAAACCGATGTATTCTTAAGTACCAATGTACTTTTAAGTAATGATGTACTTTTTCCCTGTTAAATACCGATGTATTTACCCTGATAATTTACCTGAAAATGTCAAATTCTCATCAGAATAAGAGGGATCTTCAGGGGTTTTGCCTTCTCAGGGAAAGGACTTTAAATACCAATGTATTTACCCTGATAATTGGAAATATGAGTGACTTCGTCAAGACAAACACTTTCCAATTTATTTGCCTATTCAGGGAACAGGACTTCTCTTTAAATCCTAATGATTCACCCTAAGTGCCTATTTAGGGAACAGGACTTCTCCGTAAATCCTAATGATTTACCCTAACTTTCTCTATCACAACTTATCACAATTCATTCTTCTCTTTTTTATTCAACACTATTTTAGTTAAGTTTTCATTTATGCAGTCTGTAACATCCTGCATTCAATTAAAATGTATCAAAGAAATGAACAATCATATTTACCGAAGCCAATAGCCACTTATATAGAATATTCAATAGCAGAATTTTAGAAAAAGGTTTCTGCTTACCTTTCTTTAGAGAGGCGCCTCTGGATTTGGCATCAGAAATAAACGTCCATCTATTTGACAGTCTCCAGTCAATCAAGTCGTCGGGTCACCAATTGTCGGACTCAAATGGTCCATTGCATGTTCAAAAATTGACGGAGACCTGAGTTTCGAAGTTTTATTAAGAAGTTTTATTTTGAATGCAAGAAGTTAGAGAGTACAAGTTCTGCGCAGGAGAGGTATAATATCAATTCAGCCCCTGCCTTATTGGGGCTCTCCTTCATGTTTTATACTGTCTTTCACACACTATCTAATCCCAACCCTATTGACTTATATGGTGTCATCTTGACAGTTTGACCATTCAGCAACCAGATGTTCCTCTTTCTGGTATCTTTCTGGTATCTTCTCTTGACAGTTGGCCTTGACAGTTGACTAGGCAAATGTTTCAGAGCACGTACACACAGTTCATACATTTCAGAGCTCTCTGCACTTTACATACACCCATGCTCGATAACAGGCAGGTTGCTGAGAGCAGCCCATCAACCCTTTTCTATGCTGTGCAAATATGGCAGTTAACTCCCAGAAAGAGAAACCCTTTATGTCTGTATTTATTAGTAAATGTTAACAAAGCCTAACAATAAAAAATGCTATTCTTCACTGCCCAGTTGTAAGTATTGTAAGCCATTTTTAGCTCATCTTTGGTCTGTTTTTCTGTCCTATATAACTGTTTACAATTTCTGTACAGAGAGATAACGTTTTGATCTTCTATTGGTCTCACACAATAACGTGATGCGATTTGGCAGATCAGAGTTCACCAAGCTTGAACTTTAAATCGCAGCAATATGCAAAACTTTTTTCACGTGCTTGCTGTGGAGAGGTAAGCATGATCGAACACCCAATGAGGGGGGAGAGCAGGCTTGGAGCCCGGCGGCTAATCAGCAGGCCAATCAGAAATAATAAAAAACACCTGTTTATTCTAGTGATTGGGCCGGAGAGACAACCTTCTTAAGGAGAACAGAAGGAGCAGCCGGGAGAAGAGGGAGAGAGCACACACACACGCACACTACGGGTGTTGTGCACTCATTTAAAAAAATAAAACTTTACTGCTTACCTGAATCGCCAACCCTGTCTTCTTCTTCCCCTAATATCGAACTTTGCTACAGTGGTGCCGAAACCCGGGAAGAAGAAGAAACCCTGCTGCCAGAATGGTTACTCCGTCTACCAGTCCATGTGCGGAAGTCATCCAGGCGCTCGCGGCCCATGCGCTGGGGGAGCTGAGAAAAAATCTGGAAAGACGCTTCCAAGTCCTCGTAGAGGCCCAGCGGGAGGACCGCGAGCTAATCCGGAGTCTGCTGGTCCAGGAGATCCGGCCCGCTCCGACATCTGCCGCCCACCCTCCCATCTCGCTACAGAAGATGGCACCGGAGGACGACCCGGAAGTGTTCCTGGACCTCTTCGAGAGGTTGGCGGAGGCGTGTGGCTGGCCGCGGGCCGAGTGGCCGGTAAGAGTTATCCCCCTGCTGTCAGGCGAAGCCCAAATTGCCGTGCAGCAGCTACCGGCCCAGAATCTCCTGGAGTACGCTCACCTGAAGCGAGCCGTTCTCCAGCGGGCCGGCCGCAATCCGGAAGAGCAGCGTCAGCTCTTCCGCTCCATGGAGCTGACTGCCAGTGGCCGGCCCTTCGTGTTCGCTCAGCAGCTCCGTGACGCCTGCCGCAGATGGCTGGTGAAGGATGGCCGGACCACCGACCAGCTGGTGGATGCCGTGGTGCTGGAGCAATTCATCACCCGCCTCCCCTCCCGAACATCGGAGTGGGTCCAGTGCCACCGGCCAGAGGATCTGGAGACGGCCATCCGGCTGGCGGAGGATCACCTGGTGGCGAGGTCCAGGGTCGGCGAAATAACCTCTCTCTCTTCTCCCCCTCTCCCTCTCTCTCCTCCTGTTCCCAGGCCCAGACTGCGGGGACCGCCCACACCAGCACCCAGATGGCGGTGCACAGAGGCGGACCTGCCGAACGTCCCAAGGGGGGCGGGTCCATATCCGGACGGCGGGGTGGAGCAACGACCCCTGGCGGTTCCCCAGACAGCGCCAGGTCTCTCTCCGGTTCAATCGGTTGGTCTTGCTGGCCCTGGGGGTATAGTGAGAAGGGCTGGGCCGATCCATTGGCGCCGCGGGGGCGAGAATAGCACACCAAAAATCTGCTCCATGAAGGAGGTGAGTGCGCTGATTCGGGTCCCCGCCACGCCAATCGTCGCCCCCGGTCGCGACGGGCTATACCGGATACCAGTGAGTATAAAAGGGGGTACATATCAAGCTTTGGTGGATTCGGGGTGCAACCAAACCTCCATCCACCAAAGCCTGCTTCAAGACCCGGCATTGGATACGAGCCGCACAGTAAGGGTAAGGTGTGTGCACGGGGATGTAATTCACTACCCGCTAACGGCGATAGACATTCAATTCCGGGGTAAAAAGCATAGCGTTGAGGTAGCAGTTAACCCGCACCTCAAACACCCGCTAATTCTGGGAACCAATTGGCCTGGATTTAATAGATTATTAGGGGTCTTATGTGCGGGTGTGTCTTGGAAGAAGAGATCGCCGGGTAGGGGGTGTGTCGCTCAGCTGGGGCAATCCCAAGCGGTGACGTCACGTGCTGTCTCAGGGGAAGGGCTGGGAATTTCCCGGTGTAAAGACTTTCCCCTGGAACAGTCGCGTGACGACACGCTGAGACATGCACTCGAAAGAGTGCAGGTGATAGATGGGGAAAACCTCCAGCCTGACCGGCCCCTCTCCTATCCATATTTTTCGATCATTAATGACAGGGTGTATCGAGTGACCCAAGACACTCAGACAAAAGAAGATACTACCCAATTATTAGTACCAAAGAGCCGCCGGGAAATGCTTTTCCAGGCGGCTCATGCTAATCCTATGGCTGGACATTTAGGTCAGGCGGCCACATTAAATCGCCTCATGACCCGATTCTTTTGGCCGGGCATTCACGGGGATGTCAGCAAATGGTGCGCTGCGTGCTGTGAATGTCAGCTGGTAAATCCACCGGCCACCCCAAAAGCGCCTTTGCGCCCGTTACCAATTATGGAGATGCCCTTCGAGAGAATTGGTATGGATCTCATCGGGCCATTAGAGCGATCCGCACGCGGGCACCGGTTTGCACTAGTCCTAGTGGATTATGCAACCCGCTACCCGGAAGCAGTAGCGCTCCGTAACATCTCAGCAAAAAGTGTTGCGGAAGCTCTGTTTCGTATAATCTCCCGAGTGGGAATCCCCAAGGAGATTCTCACTGATCAAGGCACCGCGTTCATGTCACGCACCATGCGCGAACTTTATGGATTATTGGGCATTAAATCCATTCGCACCAGCGTCTATCACCCACAAACAGACGGGCTGGTGGAAAGGTTTAATCGCACGCTTAAATCAATGATCCGTAAATTCGTTCACGAGGACGCGAAAAATTGGGATAAGTGGTTAGAGCCCTTGTTATTTGCTGTGCGGGAGGTTCCCCAAGCCTCCACGGGGTTTTCCCCCTTCGAGCTTCTCTATGGCAGACAGCCCAGAGGGGTTTTGGATGTCATTAGAGAGGCTTGGGAGGACGAGCCTTTTAAGAGTAAAAATGAAATTCAGTATATTCTGGACCTTAGAGCAAAACTCCACACACTGGGGCGGCTCTCTACGGAGAATTTGCTTAAGGCTCAGGATGACCAACGCCGGCGATATGACAAGGGCACTAAACTACGTAAATTTGCACAGGGAGATAAAGTCCTTGTACTATTACCCACTTCCAGCTCTAAATTACTCGCCAAGTGGCAAGGGCCGTTTGTGGTCACACGACGAGTCGGTGATCTCGATTACGAGGTGGTTCGTTCGGACAGGGCTGGTTCACGTCAGATTTATCACATTAATCTGCTGAAGCAGTGGAGGGAGCCGGAGGAAGTGGCGCTGGCTACGCTTGTTACTAACGAGGATGACCTGGGGCCAGAGAGCCCCGGCCGGGGACGGCCGGGCGCTCTGGTCACCGGAGGGGATCATCTCTCAGCGAGCCAGCTCCTCGATATCCGGCACCTCCAACGTGAATTCTCTGATGTGTTCTCACCCCTGCCCGGTCGTACTAACCTGATTCAGCACCATATCGAGACCGAACCAGGCGTGGTCGTTAGGACCCGGCCGTATCGCCTACCTGAACACAAGAAAAAAGTGATTCAGGAAGAATTGAGTAATATGTTGAAAATGGGAGTAGTAGAAGAGTCCCACAGCGACTGGGCCAGCCCGATTGTCTTGGTACCCAAGACTGACGGCTCGGTCCGGTTCTGTGTGGATTATCGCAAGGTAAATGCGGTGTCAAAATTCGACGCCTATCCAATGCCGCGTATTGACGAGTTGCTCGACCGGTTAGGTGCTGCTCGATTTTACTCGACTTTGGATTTAACGAAGGGCTATTGGCAGATCCCCTTGACTCCAATATCCCGCGAAAAAACGGCTTTCACAACGCTGTTTGGATTACACCAATTCGTGACACTTCCGTTCGGGCTGTTCGGGGCACCGGCAACGTTTCAGCGTCTGATGGATAAAATACTCGGCCCTCACGTGGCATATGCCGCTGCTTATTTAGATGACATCATCATTTACAGTAATGACTGGCAGCGGCATATGCAACACCTGAGGGCGGTATTGTCGGCGCTGAGACGGGCCGGGCTCACGGCTAACCCACGGAAGTGCGCAATTGGGCGAGTGGAAGTAAGGTATCTGGGCTTCCACTTAGGCCACGGGCAGGTGCAGCCCCAAATTGATAAGACTGCAGCTATTGCCACCTGTCCGAGACCTAAGACCAAGAAGGAGGTGAGACAGTTTTTGGGGCTGGCGGGATACTATAGGCGTTTTGTCCCTAATTATTCGGCCCTCGTCAGCTCATTGACTGATCTCACTAAAAAGGAGGGACCAGATACCGTCCAATGGTCGGAGCAGTGTCAACAGGCCTTCTCAAAGGTAAAATCTATACTTTGCGGGGGGCCACTATTGCACGCTCCTGATTTTGCTCTCCCCTTTCTGTTACAGATGGATGCATCCGATCGGGGTCTGGGGGCGGTTCTCTCCCAGGAGGTGGCAGGAGTGGAACGGCCGGTGCTGTACATTAGCCGAAAACTCAGTAAGAGTGAGGCTAAGTACAGCACCATAGAGAAGGAGTGCCTGGCGATCAGGTGGGCCGTTCTCACTCTTCGCTATTACCTCCTGGGCAGGGAATTCGTCCTCTGTTCAGATCATGCTCCTCTCCAGTGGCTTCACCGCATGAAGGATACCAACGCGCGGATCACCCGTTGGTATCTAGCGTTACAGCCTTTTAAATTCAAGGTGGTCCACAGGCCGGGGGCACAGATGGCTGTGGCCGACTTCCTCTCCAGGGCGGGGGGGGGAGGGCTGCAGGCCGGACGGCTCCCCGGCCTGAGGCGGGCGGTGGGGGTATGTGGAGAGGTAAGCATGATCGAACACCCAATGAGGGGGGAGAGCAGGCTTGGAGCCCGGCGGCTAATCAGCAGGCCAATCAGAAATAATAAATAACACCTGTTTATTCTAGTGATTGGGCCGGAGAGACAACCTTCTTAAGGAGAACAGAAGGAGCAGCCGGGAGAAGAGGGAGAGAGCACACACACACGCACACTACGGGTGTTGTGCACTCATTTAAAAAAATAAAACTATACTGCTTACCTGAATCGCCGACCCTGTCTTCTTCTTCCCCTAATATCGAACTTTGCTACACTTGCGTTTCCAGTCTGCCACATTCACTTGCGTATGAATGGAAGTCAAGTCTATGGGGCAAAAAGTACAGTTTGACCATTGCTTTACTCGCACCTAATTTTAACCTATTATATTATATTGTATATTCAGGCTGACAGAAAAGATTAAAATTCAAGACACAAATACAAACTTTAATTGAGGATAGAGTGTTGGTGTTATGTTAGTACACTTAGACAACAGTAATTAAGACAATCACACCGGAGCTGCTCAGAACAAGTCTTTACTGCACTATTGGAACAATCACACACACACACACACACACACACACACACACGCACACACACACACACACACACACACACACACAATCAATCACAATCAACACAATCAATCAATTTGTTACTAACTCAATATACAAAAATTCCTCCCCTCCAGCATTGTTGTATCCACTTCAAGCTGCATTCCGTTATATTTACTAGTAAGAACACAGGCATTCAAAACATAACAATGCAGAACATATTTAACTATGCAAATAGTTGTAACAGTTATTTCAGCTAGTTATCATGCTAGATATGTATATATGAATAACTACAAGTTCAGTCTGTTTGTGAACATGCTCAGGATAACGTTTCGCTTGAGGCGTTGCATTTTGAGATGAGGATTGAGCACTGGACAACTGAACAGTTTCTGATTTGGTTACACCAGTGGCTGTAGAGGGAAACTCTGGTGTTTGTACTGTGCATACTCAACAGGGCATTGGGAAGTTTCCACATTCTCTGTGACATTTTGAGAAGCATCAACCTGTGAGGTTGTTGTATCCAAAAGCTGGTTAATGTGTCTGCACCAAACCATGTTGGCACCAACTTGTACAGTGTAAGTAAGGGGCCCAGTCTTGACCAATATCTTGCCTGGTTGCCACTTTTGATGTATTTGTCTGTAGTCTCTTGCCAGTACATTTTCTCCAACATCAAAAGTCCTGAGTACTGATTGTTTTGAGTTTTTCTGACACTGTTTGGCTTGCACATGTCTGCGTAGATCAAGTAAGTCTAAGCGCGTACGAAGACTTCTGCCCATAAAAAGTGTGGCTGGAGATTGTCACATGCACAGCATTTCTATAGGCCAGCAGGAAGTTTTCAATTTTTTCTTGCATAGACACTTTTTCCATTTCCATGGCCTTTAGTGACGTTTTAGGGACTGAACAAAGCGTACCACTAAACCATTCGTAGCAGGATGGTAAGGAACAGATGTTGTGTGCCTTATTCAATTGCTTTTGACAAATGACTGGAATTCCTCTGAAGTAAACTGTGTACCGTTATCACTGACTAATGAAGAAGATTTTTATGTACTAAACCTATATGAAGACACAATTAATTGGGTGAGTGGAGGGCCCTACGAATCTGCCATTATATATCTTTGAAAACAGGTGATAGGTTAAGGCAAAGGGGTCATAAAAGAGCATGAGAGAGGACTTGAGGATGCAATGAGAACCATCTGTATCAGAAAGGCATGAAATGTATACAACGCATGCTGAAACTGTCATGTATATTTGAAAAGACACACACTGTATGGGAGAGAAGAGTCCAGTTTAGATGTTTGAAACATAGATACTAGTCATGATTACCAAATGTGAACTGTATGTGGAAAAACGGTGATGATTATATTAGATCTGTACATTATAAGGGCCAACAAGAAAAGGGGTCTTTAAATAGGGGTCGTAAAGGAGTAGGAGCTGGGAGAGGCCTGTTGAACCAGTAAACAGCTGTGAAAACACAAAGGTGGGAGGAAGCAAGGATAAAGGGGATAGCAAATTTGAGGGACATTGGATTTGTCCTGGAGTGAGACTAGAGATGGGTCTGCTCCAGGCTGTCTCTGCTTTTTTGGGAAATATTCCAATAAAGTATATTCTTCTGATATTCATAACCCCAGTCTGAGCTTGATTCATTAAGAAAACAGCCAGTAACCACAACAAATGGCGTCCCTGGGTGGGCTGGAAAGGAGCAGGACTGGTGTTGCTGTACATGCTGGACTGGAGAGAAAACACAAATATGTGGCCACAATAAAAAAATGGTAAGCGATTTTATGCTTATTAGTTTGTGTTTTTTCTGCCAGGACCTGCTTGTAACGGTAAAGACACTTGAACTGTTTCTCCAGCTTTAAAGAACTAAAAGTAAAAGTAAACATAAAAAGATATTAAAAGAAATAAGGGGTTTTGAATAACATAAGAAAAAGAGTAATTTGCATGCAAATGATCTGTGTTTTCCTAAGAGGGCCTTGACGGATAGGATAAACATTAACTAGTAACTGTTACCCATATTTGGCCAATTTTTAAATGGATGTTTGATATGCACAGAGCATTTATAATTTTAAGAGACAGTCTTTAATGTGCGGTGACAGTAAAGAGATTAAAGCAGATTAAGTTTAAGTAGAGAGATGCGCGCAAAGTCCTACGATACCGCTCTGTTAAAGGTGAAGCAGAGGGCTGCATGGGTAGGCAAAAATCCTGTGGTTACCGCTCTAAGGTTAGAGGCTGCTCGGACAGGTCACTCAAGAGGAGTGTAGTGAAAATCCTGTGGTTACCGCTTCAGTTTTAGGGAAAAAACATGAAGGCTGCTCAGGCAGGTCACTCAAGAGGAGTGTAGTGTAGTGTATTTATTCAATTGTATGTGTTTGTGTATTTGCTGCTTCAGGTTGAGGCAAAATAGTCCATATTGGTGTGCAGAGAAGGCTCCCTTCCTCCTCCTTGACTGGAACGAGGATAGGGCGATGCAGCTCATGTTACACTGAGTGGAGGAGAGGAGTGAATGAGAAGAGAAAAATAATAAGAGTAAAAGTGTGAATGTGTTTAAAAGTATGTTTTCAATAAAGAGAAGGTTAAAATAATGATTATAGTAGATTATAATATAAAAGGAGGGCTGCAAATTTGAGGTGTGATTTAAAGAGCAATAAGAATAGTAATTGATGCAGATCAGGGAAGAGATTATGATATAAAGGAGGAGTCTCCTAAACCAAAACTGATGGAACATATTGCATTCAAAAGACACAGGCTGAAAAGGCAGAAGAATATACTAGTTAAACATTTTTCAGAAAAGGATCTTTGTGTTTTAAGTTGTGTTTATGTTAAAAAAAAAGAACAATGAGTGCACTGAAGCAGAGTGGACTGAAATTCCTGACATAGCAACAGGTGGAAGACAGTCTGCCCCAGGATGGGGGTAAGAGAGAGATTTATGGTGTCCATGTGTGAACAGTAAAAGAGAATATCAAACTATTATATAAAATAAAAAGATAGACTTTAACATAATCATAATGGGTATAATATAAGTTATTAAATGAAGAGACATATTACAAAGTGCTACAGCAAGATAATTGAAATAGGGAAATACCAATAATAGAGTAAGATATAATTAATAGTGTTATATTATAGAAAATGGAACTAAAATAAATTCATTAAAGCTATACTAATTAACAAATGAAGCCATAGTTTATAAATATATGGAGATAATGAGAGTATGAAGTAAAATAATATATTAATAAATAAATAGATTTACTAAGCAAGTATGAATAAATATTAGATAAGTTAGTTATTTGACAAAGATAAAAATGAAAAAGGAAAACTGAAGATTTAAGGATAACAAGTGTAAAATAAAATAAATTTAAAAAGGTTAAAATGTATAAGTAAACCTAAGAGCTAAAAATGCAAATTAGGGAAAGGAAAAAGAAAAAAAAAAGAATAGAATAGAAATTGAAAAAAATAAGTCCAAACACTGTTTAATAGAGAAAAAATGAGATGTTTAAAAATGTAGAAAATGTTTCAAATATAGGTATATTAACAGAATAGATAATAAAAACTAGAAAAATTAGTAACATTCTGAAGAAACTAAGGTTTGCTTTTAGAGGATTAGTTTATATTTAAGGGCAATAAAAAATGTTTTGTCATCTTTCTCAAAGTCAGCTACATGTTATCTGAGCCATCATCTATTTGTAGTAAAGCACAGTGATTCAGATGAAAATCATAGAAGCTGGGTAAATGTTAAAGAACATGATGGAGTGAGTTAAAAAGTTATTTTTTAAAGGTTCATGCAGTAGGGAGCTAAACTGATAATTAAGCATTGCATTTCAAAAATGAAAAATGGTTCTAGTAAGCAAACATGTGGGTTAAATTAATACTATGAACCCTAAGCTATAGCAGTAATGATTTTGAACATTTATACCAGATATTAGGCCACCATGTAGTACTGTTTAATTAAAACAGATATGGAAATGAGAAATAAAATATTCAAATATGTGGCAGAGAATATAAAATATAAAAAATGACAAATGGCAAAAGGAAGGAACATTTGATGCAGGCATAGGGAAAATAGAAAGTGAGTATGGAAAATGTTAGGGAAATTAAAAAATCTTAGTAAAGAAACACTAGTATAGATAAGCAAAAATGCACAATCTGAAGCTAAAGAAATTAATTAGAATAACACTAAATAAATAGAAAATTATATCATATTTACATATGATAATAATTACTGGAGGAAAAATAAGCTGATAACAAAAAGATAATAGATGGAAGGAGTCTTCATTTGATGGAGAAAATATGGGAAAAAGGAAAAAGACTTTTATTAAGTCATGGGCTAAATTCCATATATAGGGATGTAGGGATGGACTTTGGTGGACTGTAGTCTTGTACCTACCAGACATCTCTGAGTGCACTGGCAAATAGGAAAGGTGGTTGAGAAACACAATGGACAAACTGTTGGCTGTGGACATTTGTGAAAGCAGTGAGGCAGGCACTGCACGCCCAGGATTTACTGAGGACTGAAAAGGCTACTGATGTTCAGAGACACTAAAAAGAGTCAAACAAGAGAATGATGAACTGATCAAAACAAGAAAAAGTGCACCACCAGAACTTTACATCAGCTAAATGAAAGAAAAGAAGCCAGAACTAAGAGAGAGGGGAGAAACACTGTGCCCTGATAAGGAAAAATGTGTTGAGTCTGGACACCACAGAAAAGACTCCAGAGCCAATCTATGAACCAGCTGTCTTCTCAGGGTGCGAGGAGGGAGAGTCTGGCAGTCCATCTCAAAGCAGTCGAACTATAGTCCAAATTGAGTATAATGTGACCACTCAGAAGGAAAATTAAGAGCAAAAGTGTACCTACCCATTCTTGTCTCAAATCAGACTCCTGCCAATTTGATAGAGAAATATCGTGTAAATTGAAGAAAAGTGTTATATGAAAATATACGATGAAAATTTAAATGTGTAATGTTGAAATTATAAATTATGATGAATGTTAAATAATTTGGTTAATTTTCATAAGTTTAATCATTGAGATCCTTGAACATAGAAGGATAAAGTACAATGCATGGTGGTGACTAAAAAAAAAAAAAAAAAAAGACAGCTTTTGATAGCTGAAGAAATAATTTGGATTAGAAATTTTGATGGAATTAAATATTTAAGTAAAAATTAAGGAAATATCTTAGCATAATCCTATTTTGAGTAATCTAAACCAAGATTTGAGAGAAAACCTATGTAAGAGATTAAGACAGAGAAAAGTGTTTTATACTTAAAGAAGAGATTAGAACCAAAAAAATGAAATGAACAGGTTGGGTACAATATAGGTAAAAAAGTGACAGTTCTAAATGTACTAAAAGAATAATTGAAAGAGAAAAGTGTTTAAGAAAACAGATTTTGTTTCACAAATAATTATATGTGAAAAAATTATTCAAAGCAAAAAGGAATAAGGACTAAAGATGAAAAACCAGAACAGATAGAGAAGAACCTATAAAGAAATAGGTAGTTTTAACTTGTAACAATTACAACAAAAATGTATGCACAAGCAGCATGATGTGAGAGCGGGAAGGAATTAGGAGCTGATAACACAAATCAATATAAGATGCAAATTAAGAAATATCTCAGAAAGAAAATTATTTAGGGTAAATAATGATTATCAGTTCAGGACGTAGAGGTAGAAAAAATTTGCCAGCATAGTGAGGATTAAAATTAAACCTGATGCAGGTTTGCCCAGAGAAACACTAGACGCTGAAACTGTTATAAAAACATGAATGGATTTTATTTGAATTTGATTTAAATTAAATTTTTGATTATGGCATTAGTCAAAACAGACAAAAGTAAATTTTGTGTAGTTTATGATTTAAGCGCAATCAGTGATAGAGGATTTTTCAGCAGAGATTCCCAACACACTGTACTGAAATATGTTATTCCTGATGACATATATGTTAAAGTAATTGATTTCTGTTCAGGTAATTACTAGATGAGGGTAGACAGTACATTAGCTGATAAGCAATATACATACATTAGAATGCCTAAAAGGATTTAAAGTGGTTTAGGATTGATATTGTTATAACATATGTAGGATTATTTAGTTATCTGCAGATCCATTTAGCTCTGTCCTAAGTAAAAGACTTAAACAAAAAACACTATTGCTACAAATAATGAAACGATGACTTTTTAGGGATGAATGTTTTAGTGCCAATTAGATGGAGGATTATACAATAGGATTGAGTTGAGAAATTACAAAATAGAAAGGACTGAAAAAAAGGCATGCCTTTAACAAGAAATGTAAGATGATAAATAAGAAATTGTATTTTCATTAAAGGAAATAATATAGTAGTTCTAATATAGTAGTTTTAGCATAGAGTCACAACCTCAATTAGATGATTACAAGTTAAACAACAAACTAGTCTCTATGAACAATATATGTAGCATCAGAGTGAAAAAAGTAAGATAAGATTTTTGTAATACATACGAAGAACAGATTGTTGAGTCAACAGCATTTCTAAATATTGGCATTAAAAATGTATATGGTTTGTATCAAGGGTGAAGTGGTGAGGAAAATTAAGCAGCAAAGATAGTGGTCTCCTTATTTTATTATAGTGATTAGTGAATTGTTATACACATGTGACTTTTGTGCAGAGTAGAAGGTGAGTAAAGGAACAGCAATATACATAAGAGGGTTATTCAATAACTTGATTGTGGATGTTGTGTTGCGTTATGATAAAACTTTTTAGGGCAAGAGATACAAGCTTTTCGAAAACCACAGGTGTGGTAGATGAGTGAAGGTGATTCCAGAAGCAAAGTAGGAAAGAAGGAATAGTTATTACATTTAAGACACAAGAAGTAAGTCCCATATTTGGAATTCATTTATAAAGGAATTATGAGTAATTAAGGTTAATTAAATTAAATAAATTAAAAATAATTAAGTAGATAAATAGGTGGATATGTGATTCAGTGAATAAATAGATATATAAATTAATTGATAAGGAGTTAAACAAGTATTGGAAATCAAGAAAATTGAGCAATTATCATACACACCTGTAAGAAATGGCTGAAAGAGCTGAAGATGATCCATCAAGGCCAGAGCTTAACAAGATATGTGGAAATAACTAACTAACACTGCATGAAGTGCTATTGGGTCGACCCTTGCATGCAATCTTGAACATAACCTTGCATGTAATCTTGCATTTAACCTTGCATATAACCTAAACTCGTAGAATGTTTGGAGAACAATTCTAATGCATTGGAAAGAAGAAGTTTAGTCTTTTATGAAGAAACTAATTGCCATGTGCAAAGCGATATCTGTACAGGAAACCAGAGAGTAGCAGAAGCAGGAGATTATTCTGATGCTCGAGTATATCTGAGGTGCTCTGGAGAAAGTGGAGTGAAGTCAGGAGAAATGACAAGGTTGCCAAAGGGGATGCCATCAACTGGGTACCATCTGAACCACTGCAAAAGGGCGCCAAAGGAAAAAACTACAGGAAGAGAAAGCTAATGGGAAACAGAGGAACCAGAAAATCCTGAAGCTCAATGAAGTGCAAAGTGTGGCAGGAGGAGTTTATCAGAAAAGTTAAACGAGTGATTCTGATAATATGCCTGAGTAAGAAATACAGAAGGTGCCACAAGTTCAAGCGATGATAATCACCACAACTTCAGGCTACAGACTCTCAACATAAAGTCTCTATCAACATCTTTTCAGGCCAGAATGAAAGAAAGAAACAAACAATTCAATCGCAAGAGTAAATCAGACTGTGATTAAGAAAGCAGAGTGCTAAATATTTTGATAGTTTAGATAAAGAAGAGGATGATGAAGAGGATCCATGCCTTGGGTGTAAGTGCTAGTCAACCTCTACCCCAAAATGGTGGCTCTCTACGGTGCGCAAAGTATCTGGGCTGAAGATCAACTTATTCTACTTATTATGTGTGTTGTTGGTGGAGTAGAATAGTGTGTAGTGAACATGTATTATGATTATGTATGGTTATTCTTTGATTCTTTGAAATAACTGTGACCCCCACAAGCATATGTATAACCTGATGCACGCTCATGCTTAAAACACTACTATACTATATCCTTTGATATAAGAGCAAAATAGAATCAAGTCTTTTACTGTGTTCTTGTCAAGACCGGATGCAGATGTTTGGCTTGGTTTTATTCCAAAGTGCGATTCCATGATCTGGTCATTTGTAATAATACAGTGACATATATTTGTCATTAGGTAGTAGAACTTAGGGCTGAATTATGAAGTTGCACTATGGGTAAAGACAATTAAGGTGTGGCTCTAATAAGCCACAGAGGAGGGAAATGAAGAAGATTTTTATGTACTAAACCTATATGAAGACACATTTAATTGGGTGAGTGGAGGGCCCTACGAATCTGCCATTATATATCTTTGAAAACAGGTGATAGGTTAAGGCAAAGGGGTCATAAAAGAGCATGAGAGAGGACTTGAGGATGCAATGAGAACCATCTGTATCAGAAAGGCATGAAATGTATACAACGCATGCTGAAACTGTCATGTATATTTGAAAAGACACACACTGTATGGGAGAGAAGAGTCCAGTTTAGATGTTTGAAACATAGATACTAGTCATGATTACCAAATGTGAACTGTATATGGAAAAACGGTGATGATTATATTAGATCTGTACATTATAAGGGCCAACAAGAAAAGGGGTCTTTAAATAGGGGTCGTAAAGGAGTAGGAGCTGGGAGAGGCCTGTTGAACCAGTAAACAGCTGTGAAAACACAAAGGTGGGAGGAAGCAAGGATAAAGGGGATAGCAAATTTGAGGGACATTGGATTTGTCCTGGAGTGAGACTAGAGATGGGTCTGCTCCAGGCTGTCTCTGCTTTTTTGGGAAATATTCCAATAAAGTATATTCTTCTGATATTCATAACCCCAGTCTGAGCTTGATTCATTAAGAAAACAGCCAGTAACCACAACACTAACTGCTCTGGCAAGCCAGTGCAGGCGAACAATGTGCGGAGCAGTTCTACAGTCATCGTGGATTTTGCATTTTTGATGGGAAATACCTCTGGCCATATTGAATATGCATCAATTACCACCAGAAGCATTTTGTCAAGAACGGGTCCTGCATAGTCAATGTGAACTCGCTGCCAGGGGCTGGTAGGAAATTCCCACACATGTAAAGGTGCTGCCTTTGGCTGTCGCAGAATTTGTTGGCATCCAGAGCATGCCTTAGCAAGATCTTCAATTTGGCGATCTAGCCCTGGCCACCAAACAGCTCCTGGCTGGACTTTTCATTTAAATAACATCTAAATGTCCTTCATGTAAGGTAGTGAGTACTTTGGCTTGTAGCTTATGTGGCACTATCACTCGAGTATCCCACATGACACATCCTTGTGTTACAGAAAGCTGTTCACGACGATTTGAGTAGTACAACAGTTGAGGATCGCCTTCAGCTGGCCATCCTTTCATGGTCAGCTCAAACACCTTGCACAGTACCAGGTCTCTACGATTCTCATTTTGCAACATGCAGGGGTAGACTGGGGTCATAATGTGTTAACACAGTCTCTGACGTGATCAGTTGCTTAGCCATCTTGAACGCTTTGTCACAGTCCTTCGACCACACCCATTTACTTGTCTTTTGAAGCAAAGCATTTAGTGGATGTATAACTCTGGAGAGATTTGGTAAAAAACTATGATAGTAATTCACCAGTCCGAGAAACGAACGAAGCTGGTTTAAGTTTTCTGCTTTTGGTGCATTAAGTACGGCATTGATTTAGTCTGGAGACTTGTCAAGGCCTGCCTTGTTAATCCGGTGTCCACAGTACTCAATTAAATCTTTGAAAAATTCACATTTGCTTCTATTTGCTCTCAGACCATACTCAGCCAGTCTTTCCAGAACAGCATTCAAGTTTGCCAGATGGGTTTTATCGTCATGGCCCGTGACTATAATGTCATCTAAATAGCACTGTGTGCCAGTGACACCCTGCAAGACTTGATCCATGGCTCTTTGCCACACAGCTGGTGCTGACGAGACCCCAAATATAAGTCTGTTGTAGCGAAAGAGACCTTTATGCGTGTTTATTGTCAGGTACTTTTTAGAAGATTCTTCCATCTCCATCTGCAAATATGCCTGGGCAAGATCGATTTTTGAAAAACGCTGCCCACCTGACAGTGATGCAAAGATGTCATCAATGAGAGGCAATGGGTACTTGTCTGCCTGTAAGACTGGATTAATCGTGATTTTGAAGTCGCCACAAATTCTTACATCACCACTCTTCTTGACAATTAGAACTATAGGTGTAGCCCAGTCGGTCCAGTTTACCTTAGACAGGATTCCTTGGTCTTCTTGTCGCTTTAGCCCCGCCTCCAGTTTTAAGCGTACTGAATATGGTACAGGGCGTGTTTTGTGAAATTTTGGTTGCACATCACTTTCAACCTTGAGCCTTGCTTTAATGTGTTTCAGAGTTCCAATTCCATCTTGGAAAACTTATGCATGTTTCACTAGCACCTCGTTTGTCTTGCTCAAGTGTTGCTTCCGGGGTAACATGTATGTCTTTTAAGGACTGCCAATTAAGCCGAAGTTATTATTAAGCCGAGCAGTTATTCTCGTCCAAATAAGGGTACTCCCCCCTTTTTCAGCACACAAAGATTCAAGACTTGCCTTTGCTTTTGCACATTTGCCTTGCACATTTGCCTTGCCTTTGCCTTTGCACATTTTACTCTCACCTTTAGTTTTCCCATGGGTGAGATTTTCTCTCCTGCATATGTCTTGAGTATTACAGAGGTGTGCTTCAGTTTGAATTTTTCAAAATGGTCTTTGTAATCCTTGTACGATACTATTGACAACGCCGATCCTGTATCAAGCTCCATTTTCAGTTTTACTCCTTCGATGATTGGACTCACCCAGATGATTTCACTGTCTCTTTAAGGGCGTGCAGTTTAATGTATGAGAGGCTTGCCACATCAGAGTTTTCTGTATCTGATTCATTAAGCTCATGCATCTTAGTGTGTCTTATTCCAAATGACTTTCTTTTTTTTTCAGTTGGTTGTGTTTTACACATTTTCTGTATGTGTCCCTTGCGATGACATTGTCTGCACTCCTTCTCTTTAAACCAGCATTCAGTGGGGCTATGTGACTTTTTCCCACATCTGAAACACAATGAATTTTCACTTTTCTTTGACGTGAACTTGTTTATGTGACATTCCGAGATCGCCTTTCTCTGTAATTCCAGCGCATCTTTTGCGGCTGTCTTCATGGGGATGGCGATTTCATGCGCTCATGCCAACATGTGAATCTCTCGCTGTGAATGCCACAAACAAGCCTATCACCGAGCACGTCAGACAAACAGTCACCAAGCTCGGCCATGTACTCCGATACAGACTCTGTCTTGTGTTGATTCAGCTTATGGAAGTGAAAGCGCTCCACCATCGTCAATGGTTTCGGATTCAAATGCATTTGCAGCACTTCCACAATCTCTTTGAATGTTTTCTAGGCTGGCTTAACTGATGCTGATAAACTGCGTAAGAGGTTGTATGTTTTCACCCCCATTACACTCAAGAGAACGGCCACTTTTCTCTTGTTTCCGATGTCATTGGCTAAACAATATTGTTCAACTCTCTCCACATATGTTGCCCAGTCTTCCACAGTACTTTCAAAAGCATCCATTTGTCCGATGCACACAGAAATTTCTGTTTTGTCTTTCCTTTCGGTTCGTTAATATACGTATATACTGTACATTACCCACTGCACGTTGGGCCTGATGATAAAACTTGCTGCACAACAGGGTCTTTACAATCCTCATCACCAGTTCTGTTATGTTTGTACACTTACACAACAGTAATTAAGACAATCACACCGGAGCTGATCAGAACACATCTTTACTGCACTATTGCAACAATCACACACACACACACACACACACACACACACACACACACACACCACTAGAGTGCATCATTGCTATACTCGATATACAACAGTTATGTCTCTAGATAAGTTTATGGATATGACTAGCCCAACATGCCCTGTACATTGGCTCCGGCAACATTAGCATTGCCTGGACATTTGCAACACTGGCTCCAGTTTTTGCATCCTCAAAGCTGAATGATTAGGTTGCTGTTAGAGACCATAGGAGTGGGAGAAAACACTGCCTGTCCTTTTACAATAAATATGTTTAGCCTCCTCAGTGATGCACTCACTGAGAAACCCAGTAAAAGTGCCCTAATAATCAGCGACCCCATAGTACCAAATGTGCAAATAGAAACACCAGCCATCCTAAGGAAATGAAATGTCAAATCGGGAACAAACACTGCAGTACTCACCCGTTGGGACTCTGCGCTCGCTGGTTCCCCGTCATTTATAAGAGCCTGTTCAAACATTCTGCGATGTAACATCGCTTGATCGGGGCTTAAATGTAATGCGTAATATTGGTCCAAAGTCTCGGAACTGTGGCCCATGAACGCCGAGAGCTTGCTCCGGTTGTCCCCGGTGTGAGCGTACTTTACGTGGGTTGCAATTGAAGAACGAACATCAGTAAAGGTTGGAGTACCGCTCAGCCCCATCTCTGTC